>NW_024722227.1:10491593-10721246 GCF_018991925.1 Homarus americanus
TGCCACTATAACACTGATCATTGGCTCGTTAGAACCAAACTCTCACTTCACGTCGCGCAAAATGGCGAAGTCAACAAGCCTCCAGAAGAGGTTTTAACACTAATAAACGTCTGGAGGATCCAGCGGTAGCACATGCTTTCAGAGAGCAGCTCGAACATAGGCTGATAAACAACCCGACAACAAACAACCCACATCCCAGTGCCGAATACGGTATTCTCGACACTGTCATGACAAAAACCAGCAGAGACCCTCGGCCAGACCGAAAGAATACACCAGGACTGGTTTGATGAAAATGACCCGGTAATGAACGTACTCGTCGATGATGAAAATGATCTTTGCTGCCTGACAGATACAAAAAAAGTGCAGAGAACCTTGTCGTGACCTGTACATGGCCTTCATTGACCTAACCAAGGCCTTCGACTCGGTCAACAGGGAAGCCCTCTGGCCGTTTTAGCTGCCCACCAAAATTCATTGCCATTGTTAGGCAACTCCATGATGGCATGAACGGCAGTGTCCTGTACAATGGCACCCAGTCTGAGTTCTTCCCTATCAAAACGGGGGTGAAACAAGGATGTGTACTGGCACCAACTCTTATTCTATTTTCTTGGCTGCCTTCCTTACTCATGCCAGTGCCAATTTAGCCGGCGAACATCGAGCACCGGATGAAGGGTATTTCAACATAAGACGACTCCAGGCAGGAGCAAAGGTATCGGCAGCTTCCATTACTGAACTTCAGTATGCGGATGACCTCACCCCCGTCGCTCACACTTAACGCAACCCACAGGAGATCCTGAACACCTATGCAGATGCGTATGCACACTTTGGCCTTGAGGTGAATGTACGTAAGACTCAGATTCTCTTTCAACCTGCCCCTGGTTCAGCCACACCTCCACCATCCATCCAGCTTAATGGTACTACCCTCTCTAATGTTACCCACTTTCGGTATCTCGGCTCCCACCTGTCCACCACCGCGGACATCGATAAAGAGATTCAACATCGGAACAGATGTGCATCTCAAGCCTTTGGCAGACTCCGTACCTGTGTCTTCAGCTGTAGGGAGCTGAAATTATTTACAAAGTTGCACGTATATCGAGCAGTGGTCCTCCCCACCCTGCTATATGGCAGCGAGACATGGGTCACATACAGGAGGCACCTCAAGGCACTTGAAAACTTTCACCAACGTAGTCTACGTTCCATCCATCGAGTTCGCTGTGAAGACAAGAAAGTAAAAGCCAATATTCTCTCTGACACCAACTGTAGGTGCATCGAGGCTACCATTATCCATGAACAACTACATTGGACTGACCATGTTACCCGCATGGACAACGGTAGACTGCCAAAGCAGCTATTTTACATTCATCTAACGAATAATAAAAGTAACGCCGGTGGGAAACTAAAAAGGTATAAGGATAGTATTAAGACAAATCTGAAAAAGTGCCAAATCGACCCCCTTACCTAGGAGACGATTACTCCACACCGTAACGCTTGGGGGAGCACCACACAAGAAGATGTTAATACTTTCGACTGCATACCGAGGGAGACAAGCGCCAACGTCGAAAAGACGCTGTCGCCATCCTTCCCACATTAGATGTAGCCCTCCACACGTGCAACATCTGTGGAAGACCCTGCAGGTCCCGTATCGACCTCTCTAGTCACCCCACAGCTCACCAACGAAGGTGACATCCTTAATAGCTCATATCACTGTATCATAGCTGGATGATCGTCATGCTCGATTCCGAGTGACAGGAAAGTAGTAGTAGTAGTAGAGTGTGTGTGTGTGTGTGTGTGTGTGTGTGTGTGTGTGTAAATACAATCCTTCTGTCAATACATCTAAATTACACATCGAAAAAAAATGACAAGGTTCATATATCGCTATAATTACTCAGTTTTTTATTGTGCAATGTAGTATGACGTAACTTAGACTCCTAAGCTTGAGTGACAACATGATAGTGTGACAGAGAAGAACTAAGCTGAGAGACAACCCGCCCAGCTGTAACACTAACTTACCACGTACCAGGATGTTAAGCCCAAGCATACAAACTTTAAACTAAATTAATTACACATATTCTACAAATAGTTGTAGATTGCGTACCATACATACATAACATACACTATATACATGTAGAGCATGTTTGTCTGCAGGTACTTTTAACACAATATGAATAAGATATGTACAGTCACTGACAAAACTATCTTTACGAAATTATGTGAAAAAAATATGACACAATGGACGAAGGGTTTGGGCAACCCTACCGAGACAGCAGGAGTCGCAGCGTTCATTCTGACACTCATGGACCTCACCCCGCCCCACCCCTTCCCCAGTAGAGATAGTTTATTTAATTACTACATAACAAATATACATAGTAAAGTGACCAAACACCTTCAACGTGTGGAGTCAATAGCAACATGGGATCACGTTTGGATAACAAATTTTACTCTGTAAGTTAAATGTATGAGTTTTGTTCGTTGACATTTTCAAGTTTTAGTGTTTAGTGTCAATGTTATTATTGTGTTCTGTGATTAATGTATCCAAGATGTCAGTAACTTTTAGGTCGTGTAAAGTCTGTGGCTCTTTTATATCTGATGATGATAAGTGGTACGATGTATTGGTTTACACACACACACACACACACACACACACACACACACACACATTCACTTCCTGAACACTAACTAGCTATGAACGAGTTACGTAACATTAGCTTAAATTTATGCTAATCGCTTACATGAATATATACATACATAAATAACTGCCGAAACACATATACTGTATATATATGAATACGTACAGACATTGAATTACTCTCAACAAGCTCCGTGTAGGACCTGGATGATGACTAGGGTAACCATGATGTGATCCCTTCCATTAATGTTTAACCCTTGGAGTACAATGGTTTAGCCCCTTGAATACGACGACTTAGCCAGCCCCTTGAGTAGGATGACAAATCTTCAAGTACGATGATTTAACCCCTTGAGTACGATAATAAGCCCTCAAGTACGGTGATTTAACCCCTTGAGTACGATAATAAACTTTCAAGTACGATGATGTAACGCCTTGAGTACCACGTCTAACGATAGAAGGGAGATGAAATAAGGGAAGAGGTCCAAGTTAGGAGAGAATGAGACAATTGATGTGAGACTCGTGTAAGTGAAGGTTGTGAGCTGGAGGAGAAGCCGATGAAGGAAGTTGACTGCAGAGTTGTGGTGTAACGGGTAATAGAGGATGATGTACGTTTGTTTGTGTTCTACTAATACGGAGGTTGACACTGTAAGCATGATGTACAGGAGAAAAGTGAGTTCGTCAAGGGTTGTCTAGTCTAGAAGGAACAACACATGTCAGCTGTACAGAACAACAGCCTCAGAGGTAAAGGATGTGGGTTATTTTAGGTGACTGTAAGATAAGCCAAGGGAGGTTACCGGAACCGACACCATTAACAGAAAGAAAACTATTCCTCCCAGGAGTTCAAGGCTGAGTTAACCCCAAAGAAAGGCAACTTTACTGTAAGGTCTTTATGCCAACCATTCCAAAAGTGGTGTGTAGGAGGCCGAGTGGATACAGCACTAGCCTCTTATCCTAAATGGATAGGTAGCCTTACAAAATTGGAAATGAAGGCGATTGCGTACAGTGCTGGTCAAGCTTTACGTATTGAAGGCTTTGTATACTGGGTGCTGTATCCTCATTGTCCCTGGCGGGAAATCATGCCTTTGGGATCCACTTTCACTTTTCATTTAAAAAGGCTCTGCTTATGTCAAGAAACAACTGTACTGTACGTCAGTGAATGGCGACCAGAAGATAGACATAGGTTAGAATGCCGCTAGCGAACTTAACTTGGCGGAAACCATACTAATGATCACCCAGTAGAGAGGAAAGATCACTTCCTGATGATGATGATGATGATGATAATGATGATGACGTACATAATTTTGTATCGTGGCTTTGAGAATAATGGGACGGAAATTGAAAGAATCCGAGGACCTCAGTCACCAGGAGTATGATTCCAAGATGAAGGATGGAGAAGAATTTGTGTAATTTGACAATGGTAAAAGCCATTTTTAGGGCGCATCATGTCAGAAATACTTCAGAAACTCCTTTAATTCTATTTGTTATGCTGTCTAGTGTCAGAAGGTTTTGACGTATGTCTCTGGTGGTAAAACGACCATGATGTGTGAAGGTGGGAGCAGCAGCCGCAGTATAATGGTCGAGCGGAGGTTTGTTGGTTTCATCCCGTGTACAGCTGTCGGCGATCAGTATGAGACTGTTTTATGTATTCTGGACAGAGAGTCACAGGAGCCGGCACCTTCTGTGATGAAAATGAGGACAGTGATGGTTATTAAAGCTCCAGAGAGATGCGTTCTGGATGAATGATGTTTTACCTTGAGATGGAGATGACCGCCCGTCCTTTAAGCAGTGGTTCTTACGACTGGTAGCAGCTGAACACACGTGGTTAAGCCACTCAGCAGATAACAACTTGTCTGGCTAGGAGGTGCGCGGTATGTAAAGGTTTTTATCAGACAGAGTGGTCAGAGTCATGGTCTAGGGTTCGAAGCAGTGAAATAAACGCCAGGACAGAAACAGGTCTTATTTTTTTTAGGGTATACCAAATAGAAGTGACGCAGCCCATCCCATCTGGAAAGGGCGATGCGCCACAGAGTTTTCTATGGGAGGGGAATAGATTGATGAAAGGAAAACGAATAATTATCTGAAATAAAACTGAAAAGTAGATGAGAGGAACAATATTGGTAACTTCCTTGTAGAGATGGTTGGGAGTTGAAGAGCTGAAATAAAACTGAAAAGTAGATGAGAGGAACAATATTGGTAACTTCCTTGTAGAGATGGTTGGGAGTTGAAGAGCAACAAGCCATGGGTTACAAGGCCGATGTGGAATACGACTAAGATCATTTACAAGTAGTGTGTTATGAGTGGGAATGAAGACAACCTTTCCTTCACTACAAGGATGGTCAGTGAGTGAAGGATGTCAGAAAATTACGCAATCAGTAAGAAAAATAACACCAACGTCACATGATAAAGTAATCGAAGACAGTGGGGAAATTATCTTTAATATAGAACTAATATCTGCAACAAATTAAATTAAATGCGCCACGAAAAAACTGTTTTAGCTCGTGGTATAAGGAATCTTGTAATAAGGAGCTCCAATATAGGGATATACGTGGCTTGAATATCTTATCAGACCACCGCACATTCACCAGCCTTGAGGGGTGGGGTGGTGGAGGACACGCCCGGTGTTCTCCAGCCTCACTGTTTGTCTAATCTGGAGAATAAACAACTTAACGACGTATTATTCCCACTTAAAATGCAGCTCTCTTGGCAGCGTCAATCACACTTTTAGTTTGGGAGTTGTATGCCTGTGTACCCGTTGACCTAACACTTCCAACACCACACACTAGGTTACCTACACCACACACTACCTACACCACACACTACCTACACCACACACTACCTACACCACACACTACCTACACCACACGCTACCTACACCACACACTTCCTACACCACACGCTACCTACACCATACACTACCTACACCACACACTACCTACACCACACACTCCACTACACACACACACACCACACGCCACCCACACCACACACTACACTACACCACACGCCACCCACACCACACACTACACACCACCCACACCACACGCCACCCACACCACACACCACCCACACCACACGCCACCCACACCACACCACCCACACCACACACCACCACACCACACACTACACACACTACACCACACACTACCTACACCACACGCTACCTACACCATACACTACCTACACCACACGCTACCTACACCACACACTACCTACACCACACACTACCTACACCACACGCTACCTACACCACACACTTCCTACACCACACACTTCCTACACCACACATACTCCCTGTTCCATACCCTCTCCCACTCCACCACACACTCCTCACAATATCACCCTTATCACACTCTTCCTACTCTGTATACTTACTCCACTACACATACACACGCACACAACATGACCTGGTGACCAGTGGTGATGCAGCCGTCAGCTACAAGTCCTCTCCCCGGTGTGGACAACTGACAGATAACAACCATCTTTAATTCTTAGAAATTTTAAGTGTAATCTTATTCGTATTTAAAATTTGGTTATATAATTAAATAGCGAAGTTGAATATTCAAGGAATTATTTTTTTATATACTCATAGGTAAAGTGATCATCGACTTGCTTAGAATAACAGAACACACAAATCACCAGCGTGCTTGAGGGTATAATTTACTTCCCCGCTGTACAGTATATTCTGGCTAATTAAACTTTAAAGAACTTCAAAGGAAAAGCAGCTTCACCTTGTACTTTTCACACAGTTTCAAACACGTAGAAAAGGTCATTTGAATATGAACTCTACATTACTAAATGATATCCACATAAATAAGAAAAAAAGTTATACCCTAAAGGTAAACTCAATTACGTACTTGGCCAAACGTGTGTATAAAGTTCACGAGTTTGGGCCAAAGTGAATAAGTATCTTTCATAAGTTCTCACTCTTGCCGACGGTCAATAAATCTTTGCACTCAGGGACATCAGGAGAAAACAAGAGGCTCTCCTGGATCAAACTACAGTGATCTCTTCTCGGGTCTCTCTCTCTCTCTCTCTCTCTCTCTCTCTCTCTCTCTCTCTCTCATATGCTAAATAGTTAATCTCTCGACTTGTTTAAGGTAAAGAGCAGCTTTTGATGTTGGATGAGCTGTCAGATGAAGATCACATGTATGATAAGCAGATTCTCAACTACAGGTGCGCACGCTACCCCTCGCACTCACGCAGCCAAATATAATTATATCATACAATTATGCACTCAGGAGCACTGTACCTTTGCACTCTAACACCCAGGAGCACTATACCCCCACACTCACACGCGCATGCTAACTCACACACACACACACCCCATAAATACGAGCAAAAAGCTAAGTCAGTGTATGGCTAACAGTATTTACACCTAATAACTAGGGAAATCATAGTTTTAATTGGAAGTTAGAAGGAAGGAAACCTCTGAAGACAAATTCCCATCCCCAGAAATCCTACCGATTTTGGTTCCACTAAAATTAATCTTATCAAGGCTGAATAATTATATAAAAATGGGATATCGACAGATAGTACCCTCCAGCGTTGCCAAGTATCGTGAGTTATGAGAGAAACAATTACTGTACTCCACGAGAAATATGACTGTTCCGCCGCGAGGTAAATATGGTTCATGCAGTCGAATTTGTTAGGCACCGTGTCAGAGGTGCTTAACCTGTCAACGTTTTAAGAAAAACTTCGTCAAAGAATAATTAAGTTTGTCCGAGGATCTTATTAAAGCGCTTTAACGAAACAGGAAATGATTAAGAACATATTACGTTTCTTCGTAAAAAAAATATATTAAATAAATTAAGGTTAATAATTGGTTTAGATTATTTTTCTAAGCAAACCTGACCTAACTTAGCCACACCTCATTTAAACCTACTGTAACTTCAACTAGGTCTGACTTAGTTAAGGGACGTACCTCTGGTAAATTGGATTCTTCAGTCATGCTTAGTAAGAAAGTCAACCATGTTGGCTTAGACAAAGAATGAAAACTTTTCAGACTCCACCATGCCTAATTAGATCAGTTAATTGAAAGACCCAACACAGTATTATTAAAATTGATTCGTTGTGAAGTCTTACCTAAGTTAACACACTCAGATCTACGTCCCATGAGCTACAGCTGGTGCATTTCCTAACAGAATTTCGGAATATGTGGACTGAAGTCTCATCAAGGATTATCACCTTGACACTAATGCACCAGCTGACGGCCGCTTGTGTACGCGGGTGTAAACGGGCAGGGTGTTGTGACGATTAACTCACAGTCACGAGAGAGAGAGTAAGATATGATGGTATCTGGGGCATTGTGGGACCAACTACAGTAATGGATAGTAATTAAACCCGGAATGTGAGGAGCGGCTGTCACTACCTTAGATTAAATGCATTCACTCGGATGGGTGTGTGAGTGGTGTACAGTACTTGCCTATGGCATTTGTTTCTGATACATTGTGCCGTGGGTTTGATCGACTCTCATGGCTACTGTTTTGTTGATGTTACTATTGCATTTGACTTTCTTTTCTGTAATTGAGAACTTCAGGTTATTACTGAAGGTTTTTGATGGTGTTTTCTTACAATGGTCGTCCTGCATACACAACCACCACCACCACCATTGCGACACACCGGCAGCAGGTGGTGACTTACAAGGGGATATTAAACCTGTCTGGTGATCTTACTTGTCACAAGGAGGTTGTTACTGCAGTACACTACACTACACTCTCTTGTCCCTGTATTGACACACACACACACACACAAACATCATTCAAGCATTTTATCTCAAAATGAGTGTTATCAGGTCAACTACAGGACGACAAGTAATAGTGTATGTGTGTGTGTGTGTGTGTGTGTGTGTGTGTGTGTGTGTGTGGTGAAAACTTAGTCATACATATTTTCCCACATTTTATTTTATCAGTTACTCCCCCCGCCTGCCTCACAACATGTCGGTCATTATTATTATTATTATTATTATTATTATTATTATTATTATTATTATTATTATTATTATTATTATTATTATTATTATTATTATTATTATTATATATATTTTTTTTTTTACGTGATCATCCGGGCACAGGTCACTGACTCACATCGGGGCCTGGGGGGCGAAAATGTAATACTACTACTACTACTAATAATAATAATAATTCAAATAGTAAAATTTATAAAAAAATAAAATAAATTAATAAAATAATAATGGTAACAATAATATTAACAATAACAACACTGCAGTAATAATAATAATAATAATAATAATAATAATAATAATAATAATAAAGAACGATAAAGAAATACAAAAATGAAAAAAAGATCAAGAGTGAGAAACAATATATGTATGTTGTGTTGTCAATGGTATGAGAAACAATTGAGACCCTGCAATTGTGTGTAGATGAGGCAGAAAGTCAGATCAGCAACCTGGGACTTAGTCACAAATTTCTTGATGCCATATGGAAGCAGGGTCTACCATTAGATATAATTAGATAATACTTTATGCTTCCAATATCTTCCCAGGCGGTGGTACCTCCCTGTTTAACAGCTGCCTACTACCTACGAGGTGATGTTTAGTGCTGGGGTGAAGGGTGGGGAGTGGGAGGGCGTCTGGGCTCCCACATAGTAACTAGAGGCAAGAGGAAGGAAGAAAAGACCATACGTCAATTACTATAGGGTTATGTCCATGATTGGTGGCAGTATAGAGTGGGGGATGTGGAAGTTGTTGTTAATAGCAATTATTATTGATATCATGATACTTGAAGCTTTGACACCATGATGCTTGAAGCTTTGATACCATGATACTTGAAGCTTTGATACCATGATACTTGAAGCTCTGATACCATGATACTTGAAGCTTTGATACCATGATACTTGAAGCTCTTGATACTTGAAGCTTTGATGCCATGATGCTTGAAGCTTTGATACCATGATGCTTGAAGCTTTGATACCATGATACTTGAAGCTTTGATACCTTGATTTGATACGTGAAGCTTTGATACCATGATACTTGAAGCTTGATACCATGATACTTGAAGCTTTGATACCATGATACTTGAAGCTCTGATACCATGATACTTGAAGCTTTGATACTATGTTACTTGAAGTTTTGATACCATGATACTTTAAGCTTTGATACTATGTTACTTGAAGCCTTAGAATGATGAGTATGGCCTTGTTGTTGTTCTTGTGAAGTGAGACCAAGTAATTTTAAACTTCAACTTACAAGTTCACTTTTTCTCTGCACAGTTATTGTTGGTATTGCTCAAAGAATAGTTCACTTTTTCTCTGCACAGTTATTGTTGGTATTGCTCAAAGAATAGATGAAAAAATTGAAATGGTTTGACTACGTAACTTAGATTTAGTGTAAGACATATTTTAGGTACTGAGAGTGGAAAAAAAAATCCCTTGACTAGGCTTGAGTTATGACGTCACTTGATTAATGGTGAACACTGACATAGTAGATTTTGGTCCACGGCGCTTAACGAGGTAATGTAAGTTTTTATTCGTTATAGTTTCAGAACAAAATTTGGTTCAGTTACCTTAGATGACGCAAATTTGCATATTACAATCCCTTAGAACTCAAAATTAATTATCCCCAGAAATCACTGTTACGTAATACTATTTCAGCGAGGGCTGCTCACTGGCTGCCTACAGTAGTGATGTGTTGTTATAAAGTTTTACTGCATCTCAGAAACCAAGGTCTTTTTAGGGCGTATATTATATAAATTACTATAAATCATCAATAAATATAAATTAACACATGTGTACCTATGGTCACCTGGGCAATAATCACGAGGTAGTTACTACAGGTTTTATACGGACATTTTCATTTTTTGAAAAAAATAATGAATTAGTCACTACGAGTTTCTAACATTATTCAAGTGGTTTCTCTCCCTTTATAGTGTGTGTGTGTGTGTGTGTGTGTGCGAGTCACTGCTTGCTCCCTCTCGCTTTCAGCTACCGCCGCTGACTAGCGCTCATGTTGAACAGGGAAGCAACTTGCGTAAGTCTTCCCCTGCCAGTACACAGCCTGTTCACCATCAAGACTCCTGCTGTGCCTCCTCGTGGCAACACACGGTAACTGGGTGCCTCGTGGGCCCAGGCTAGACCAGGAGGGGATCTCGGTGCAACAGTGGTCCCCAGAGGGACGGCGCATAGGCCCACTGGCATGTGGACACGTCCTGGCGCCTACCACCACTGCCCCGCTGCGTATAGGGGGGAGGGGGAGGTGACCAACATGGGAACCCTACGACTATACCAGCGGATGAAGGCAGTGCATGATGGGCTATCGGCAGTCCATTACAACTCTCCCTCTCCCCAGTCGTTGCAACTCTTTCCCTATTGGATCAGGAAAAGGGAGAGCCAAGATGTGTGGTTACAGCCTGCGCTCCTGCCTCATCACATAAATCAACTCACGCGCAGCCATCATCCAGCTCATACTTTTCATCATCATCAAAACCTCTTTACCCCCAAAAGTCCTGTGGCGGCGGACGAGTGGCGACGGGGACAGGCAGAGATGACTGCCAGGAGTCTCTAGTCACAACTCTGCATATGGGCGGCATAAATATGATGGTCGTTTGTGCACTGGGATCTAGGCAACAGTGCAATTCGGTCCTGTCTGTGCGACTGAGCAGCACTCTCGAGGACCCACTCTGCTCAACCCACATTGGGAAGGGGCTAGAAAAGGTGCCCTAAACATAGCCTGTCTTAAGGAACAACCTCTTATGGTTACTGCATGGAATGTCAGGACCCTTCTGGATACTGGCACAAATGAGCGTCCCGAAAGAAAAACCGCCCATATGATAAAAGAGCTGTCTAGGTATAACATCGAACATAGCAGCCATTTGTGAGTCCCGGCTCCCACACGAGGGTCGACTCACAGAACGGGGATTGGTTATATATTCTTTTGGAAAGGTAAGCCTGCTGTAGAGAGAAACCACATTTATGGAGTTGGCTTTGCCATCCGCCAATGCATCATACATAGGCTAACTGAAATGCCTGTTGGGATCAACGAGCGCCCCATGACGCTCCGAGTCCTACTGAATCATTCACGTAATGCCTTCCACATCAGTGTATACGCCCCAAAAACGGATGCAGAGGATGACGTCAAGGAGGCCTTTTACGCCGACCTTGACATGAGTGCTAACTATCCCCAGAGACGATAAGGTTGTGCTCCTAGGTGACTTCAATGCCAGAGTTCGCGGAGATACTGACATTTGGCAGGGAATCATAGGGAGAAATGGACTAGGCAAGTGTAATCCCAGTGGCCTACTCCTCCTCAGCAAGTGTGTTGCACGCAACCTCACTATCACCAATACCTTGTTTAGGCAGGCTGGCAAGTTCAAAGGTTCGTGACCTCATCACCCGAGTCATGCGTGGCTCAGACCACTGCGACACCGATCATCGGCTCGTAAGAGCCAAGCTCTTACTTCACGTCGCCCCAAAACGGCGAAAGCAACAAGCCTCCAGAAGAAGTTTTAAAACGAAGCGTCTGGAAGATCCAGCGGTAGCAAATGCTTTCAGAGAGAAGCTCGAACATGGGTTGATAAACAACCCAACAACAAGCGACCGTAATCCCAGTGCCGAATGGGGTATTCTCGACACTGTCATGACAAAAATCTGCAGAGACAGGACTGGTTTGATGAAAAAATGATCCATAAGTCAATTTACTTATCGATGATAAACGTGCTGCATTAACTGACAGGCAGAACAACCCACAGTCTCGAGTGAAAGCTGATACCGTCTGCAAGAAGAAACTGGCGGCCCAGTGCGACTTTGCAATCAAGAAAGACTGGTTTAAAAATATAGCATGTGAAGCGCAAAAACTTGCAGATCAGCGCACGATGCGTGAATTTTTCAATTCTACTAAAACATTTTATGGGTCAATCACTCATGGCGCAGCCCCCCCCCCCTCTCATCCGACGGTAACTCCAAAATTAAAGACGAAGGCCTTCTTCGGCGCTGGAAAGAGCACTACCATTCACTGCTCAATGGAAACACCGATGTGGATGTCCTGACTATGAAGCAGGTCTCTCAGCCCTCAGAACTGACCCACCTCAGCTATCCTCCATCCCTGGATAAGGTAGCTACTGCCGTTAAACAGATGAAAAATAACAAAGCCTCAGGGGCTGATGGAATCCCAGCTGAGGTGTATAAAGGAGGAGGACCTCTGCTTACCAGCCGTTTCCACTCTCTCCTGGAGAATATTTGGGAAAAGGAGGAAATCAGCCAAGCTCTTAAAGATAAGAACAATGGAGACCGGTCACACTGTAGCAACTACCGTGGGATCTCGCCGCTGTCCGTAGCTGGCAAGATTACCGCCCGAGTCCTCCTAAACAGACTTCTTCCTGAGGCGGAAAACTTCCTCCCAGAATCCCAATTTGAATTTAGACCAACATGTGGCACCACTGACATGATCTTTGCTGCCCGCCAGATACAGGAAAAGTGCAGAGAACAGTGTCATGACCTGTACATGGTCTTCATCGACCTAACCAAGGCCTTCGACTCAGTCAACAGGGAAGCACTATGGCAGATCCTCAGCCGTTTTGGCTGCCCACCAAAATTCATCGCCATTGTGAGCCAACTCCACGTTGGCATGAACAGCAGTGTCCTGCCCAATGGCACCCAGTCTGAGTTCTTCCCTATCCAAGTGGCGATCAAACAAGGATGTGTACGGCACCAACTCTCTTTTCCAATTTCTTAGCTGTCTTCCTTACTCGTGCCAGTGCCAATTTAACCGGCGGGGGTCTTTTCAACATATGGTGACTCCAAGCAGGAACAAAGGTGTCGGCAGCTTCCATTACTGAAGTTGAGTATGCAGAAGACCTCACCCTTGTCGCTCACACTGAACGCGACCTACAGAAGACCTGAACACCTACACAGATGCGTATGCACACTTCGGCCTTGAGGTGAATGTACGTAAGAGTCAGATTCTCTTTCAGCCTGGTTCAGCCACACCTCCGCCATCTATCCAGCTTAACGGTACTACACTCTCTAATGTTACCTACTTACAGTATCTCGGCTCCCACCTGTCCATCACCGCGGACATTGATGAAGATTCAACATCGGATCAGATGTGCATCTCAAGCCTTTGGCAGACTCCGTACCCGTGTCTTCAGCTGTAGGGAGCTGAAATTCTATACGAAGTTGCACGTATATCAAGCAGTGGTCCTCCCCACCCTCCTATATGGCAGTGAGACATGGGTCACATACAGGAGGCACCTCAAGGCACTTGAAAACTTTCACCAACGTAGTCTATGTTCTATCCTCCGTGTTCGCTGGGAAGACAAGAGAACAAATGCCATTATTCTTGCTGACACCAACTGTAGGAGCATCGAGGCTACCATTATCCACGAACAACTACGCTGGACTGGCCATGTTACCCGCATGGCTGACAGTAGACTGCCAAAGCAGCTTCTTTACAGTCACCTAACGAATAGTAAACATAACGCTGTCGGGCAATTGGAAAGGTATAAGGATAGTTTTAAGACAAACCTGAAAAAGTGGCAAATCGACCCCCTCACCTGGGAGACGATTACTCCACATCGTAACCCTTGGAGGAGCACCATACGAGAAGGTGTCAATACTTTCGAGTTAGCCCGACTGCATACTGAGGCAGGCAAACGTCAACGCCGGAAAGACGCTGTCGCCGCCCCTCCCGCACTAGATGTAACCCCACACGTGCAACATCTGTGGACGACCCTGCCGGTCCCATATCGGCCTCTTTAGTCACCTCAGAACTCTCCAACGAAGGTGGCATCACTAGTAAGATTGTATCATAGCTGGATGATCTTCATGCTCGATTCCGAGAGACAGGAGAGTAGTAGCAGTAGTAGTGTGTGTGTGTGTGTGTGTGTGTGTGTGTGTGTGTGTGTGTGTGTGTGTGTGTGTGTGTGTGTGTGTACGCAGGCTGTATAAATGCAACACAAACATTTTCGTCATGTTAGTCATATGTTAGCTGTACTAAACATTACCTTGGTAGTGTACACTCTCAATAAAAATTTCTTGAACACCTGGGCACGATGGGTGCGAGAATGAGCAGAATGGGGATTGTCATTTCGGAATGCTTTCAGTTTCTTCGTTCATTTTTCAGATTGCGTATTGCTTATAGTGTTCGAGAAGTCTTTGGTGATAGTGCACCTGGATACACGTCTGAGGTAATAATCTTACGCCACCAGGTCCGTGTAAATTTTAACTGTTAGTAAAAAGGTTATCGCACCTAATTGTTTTAGTAAGATGTGATGTATGGTTCCACGATTCCCAAGTGGTTGTGAGTTGCACCCAAACAGATCGTAGTAGATTACAATACCTTGCACTATGTTTCTACGGCAGCTATGCCCCCTACTTCAACATTTTCATTATGTAAATGTGAAAATTGTTTGTGATTTGCTGTACGGAGCCTTCTGTTGCCTCGAACCCGTATACGTCCTTCATCTCTTTCACTTTGTTAAACAATAAGCAGTGTTGGCAGCTCACTTCTCTTGTCAAATTCAAGGATTTATCTGTTTGATACTTCTCTGACAAAATACCTACGTTGTCTATCACGTGACAAACCTTCTTTGTCGAGCTTGTGACTCAGTAACTCTTCCCTGCCTTCTTTGTTTCCTCACTGATCCTACTCACCACACGAAACCTAATTTTATTTTTCTTCTGATGTGTTTCTTTCACCTAGAGTTAGACCAAGGTGTTGTGAGCTCCTTGTCTGTTAAGGGTGTTTGAAATTGATGATGAAATTACTTATACGATAATAATTGTTGCAAGCAAGGCAGGAATATCTGACTGGTTTAAATTTTGGCGGTGAAATTGAGTATCGGACTACAGATATCATTTTATTTGTCAAACAAGCACAGTAGAACATTAAAATATTTAGGTGGTGTAAGTTGGCCAATCTCCGTTACTTTATGATTGATTTTACGGCAGCCATAACGACACACGGGTGAATGTGGGCGTGACAATTTCGACAATTTCTTCATTTCCACAGTGAACAGACTATAACTAGTCGTGAGTTTTAACGTATAGATGTAAAATGAATATAGCCTCGGGAAGATTTGTCCACATGTAAAGGTTGGGGAATCCTGGACTGTAAAACGGTATATAAATTTGCATTACACACAAGTACTGCTGTTTATAGCAACCACTCTGAAGATATTCCAGAAAATATCAACACTAAGGTAGTAAGATGTTAGTCTCACCACGTGATGTTTTTTTAGGAGTGAGGACCTACAGGAAAGGGAGGAGGGAGGAGGAGCTGGATGATGCAGACAGGCGGTGATGGAGCGTGAACAGTAATCCAGAACAGACTCACCACGCCTCACCCCTCTCCATTCTCTCCCTCACTCCTCACCCCCACCTCAAGCTGCTGCACCTCGGGATTTCCTAGTTCTTTACGGCGCACTGAATATTTTGTTGACCGCTGGTGTGAGTAAAGGAGCAGATTCAGGGGATAAACACCAACATCCGAATCATTCATAGTTCATTAGCGCTCAGTTAATAATGTCTGTGTAATAGTTGAGTTGTGATCACTCTTATGTGCTCGGGTGTGTGGGTGGATGGAAACCCGTCTGAGGTCACATTAGGTCAGCCCCAGGCGCACACTGAGAGGGGAGGGGGCTAATAGTGTCATTACTGTATGTCCTGGGAATGGGAGAATTTAAAAGAGGCGAGGTAGTATGTTTCCTGGGATGGTTAGTGGAAGACGGATGTGGTCAATATCTTGCTTGTGGAACTGTCTTTGGTTAATGTTTCAGTGGTGAGCTTTATATACTGTACTTTTAAGCATAATGTTACACACACACACACGCACACATTTTTAGTTCTGTCCCCAGAGTGGATACAACGCTCGTCTCCAGTTCAGAGGGTCGCTGGTTCGATCCTGGAGAACTCCTAGCCGCATCTGTAAATGGGTACCTAAGTTATAAATTGTGGAAGTGAAGGCAGAGGAGTTCAGTATCGGCCAGAGTGCCTCCTCCTGTAGGAAGGCTTAGTATACAGGGTGCTGTATCTAAACTGTCATTCACAGTGCCCAGGAACCCAAATTCACATTCACTCACGTCGACGGAATCTCATGAGTCGGGCGGTCAGTATTATCCGTAATGTCGATAACATAACTCAAGAACGGAGATAATAACTATTATCATGCTTGGTTTATATTGCCATTGTGATAACTCCCTCCATCTAGCACACCCATACCCCATTTATTATCTTACATAGTATATAAGTGTTCATTATTTACCCCTGAGAGTGGTCTTAATACGATGTATTCCTTATTGAAAGTCAACACAAGACGCGGTAGTGTTTCTGTAAGTATAAGAACGTCACCTATCTCCTCTCTGTCGTATGACCCCAATAATCTTCGAGCAGCACTTTGCCGTGGCAGTTAGTTGAGTATTAATTAAGGTGGAGTTGTAGATGCTGTGAGTGAGAACCGTTAATTACCTTCATGCAGCAAATATTATACATGACGATTTAATTTTTTTTATTCATTTATATTTCCTCACCATCGTAAGAGTAGTTAATGAGTTTGGGTGTTGTATGATACCTTACAATAAAAGGCAAACACTAATGATGAAAATAGAACATAACAGATCGAGTTTGATATCCCACACAAAAAACTTACTGACTTAACTATCTTGCTGATGAGTAACACACATGTGACATTAATGATAAGTTTATACCATATATTCCTTGTGTTATGTTTCTTTGTCTGTCTTAGTGTCTTGACTGTGGCTTCTTTATTAAGACATATCTTTTCATCATTGCTTTCTAAAGTACACAGTTCAGGCAAAGTGTTTACATGAATGACGAAAAGATAACAGATCTACTGTCATATAAAATACGTATGGTCATAACCTTTACTTGCCCATAACACAGTTTTTAATTTCCATCATTTCATTAGATTAGGAAGAGTGATGGAGTATCACTGCCTCGTGTCCCTGTACTCTGAGGCGAATATCCAGTCTGAAATCTGTTTAAAAACTAATTTTGCTGACGTGTCCAAAGTTTAGGTTGGTCTTTCGTGCCCAGCAATTTACAAAGTTTGTACAGCAAGTTTTGATGACCAGGCAACATTCATGCAACGACTGATGGCTTAACAGGTCATACAAGATTACGTGTTGCGGTATGTGCTAGTCACCACACATGACATGTGGCAGCACAAGTAAGTGTCGAGTTATGGAAAGTTTTTCATGTAAACTGTCATAATGACGAGAGGATTAATCCATGTGTCAAACTGTACCGGATACTCAAATTAATAATTTTTTTGTGTCAACGTGACTCGGTAACACAAGTATGTGTCTGTCGTTGTACAGATGTTTCTGAGGCCGTGAGTATGTGTCTGTTGGTCTGTCTGTAGACATAAGTTTTGCACAAAATTTAAGTTTCTTTGTTATAACCTAAATTATGATGAAGCTGGTCAGGATATGTGTGGTAGTTAGATCCGACAGGGGGATGATTTTGACCAGTTGTGACCTTTTATGACCCTTCTAGAGTGACCAGTCACCTACGGTGACTCATAAAACAATCTACTTTGAGATTTTGTTTAGTGAATAGATGACCAAGTCAGTTACAACTGTGACCTCTTCGATGAGAGACTTTTATGTTGTACTTGTTTAAATTGTTCCTGAATAATCTCTTGCACAAGGAAACGTCACAAACCCGTAATATACACTGTTAACACCCCCATACTGTGTGGTTGGAACCTCCCTCCCACCCAACACCCTCTGTTGTGTACTAATGTATGGCTGAAATTGTATAATAATGTCACATGGGCAGTTAAAATTACAGTACATGAGTAGTTGAGATACACAGTTACGTCTCCTCCTCCTCCACTTACACCTCTTCCTCCTCTTCCCGTTCTTCTTCTCATCCTCGCACATATTCTTTTCCTCCATTATTCTCCTCTCCAAGCAATCCTACTCTTCCCCTGCCTCTTACCCCTACGTATACATCCTCTTCTTTCATTTACTGTTCCCCTCCCTCCTCCATCTACTACGTTCTTCTACACACAAACTCTCCCTTCCTCCCTATCACATGTCTTCCTCCCCACCTCTCACCTCCCTTAATCTTCACTCCACTTTCTCCCCCCTCACACTATCGTCCACCTCCTTCAGCCACTCTCTTGTCCATCCTCCAGCAGTTTTTGACAATCCCTCACACATCCCTGATATTTCCGGGCAACAATCCTTGCTGTTTGTTCGTCTAGAAAATCCTCTCAGGACCCGTGGCTTTCCTGTACGAGTCCTGCAGCTAAGATTGTGTCGAAGAAAAACAACACAGAATATAGGAAAGTCCAGGAAGCAAGGATATAGCGGGGGAATTTTGGAAGGATGCTGTTGATTGAATAAAATTGTTCAGCCACAATTTCTGGAGGGAATCAAGGTAGTGTAGGCAGGTATTGTTGCCTTAGTGAATAGTCGAAGGGTATTGTGGCACGTACTGTACACCTTGCAAACAGTGTTAAAAAAAAACTGGCAGGAGGCAAGGTGTGTTTGATGAACTACGTACAGTACAGGAGGATGTTGTGGGCAGAAGAAGGTGGCCCCTGTTGCCTCCAAAGATAGAATTATTTTAGTTTGAGATACTTGACTGCCGATTGTAATTGTTGTTCCTTATGGTTCAGGTGTGTCGTAGATGTAGGGACTAGTAGTACTATTATGTGTTGCAGTGATGGGCGGTAGTTATGTTGATGTCTTTTGAGATAATACATTCAGACAACAAAATAATATAGAAGAGAATATACAGTGGCTAATAATAAAAAAATACTTGCAAAAGAGGAGTAAAGGAATATGGAAGTTTGGTTAGTAAAGGAAAAGGCAGAGTAACAAAATGCTCAGTAATGAGAAATCACCGTTGAAGAAGCATGGATTAATGATACACGACCATTTGAAAAAATACCAAAGTACACAATGGTCGCTGGGTGACTGACGACACAGAGTAGAAGGTCAAATATCTGAATAAGGGCTCACACACACACACACACTCACCACACACTCACCACACACACTCACCACACACACACACTCACCACACACACACACACACACACACACACACACACACACACACACACACTCACACTCACCACACCACACACACACACACACACACACACACACACACACCTCACCACACACACACTCACACACACACACACACACACACACACACACACACACTCACCACACACACACTCACCACACACTCACCACACACACACACTCACCACACACACACACACACACACACACACACACACTCACACACACACGCACACACACACACACACACATAAAGCTCATGTAATTCTTCCCATATTTCAGCGTCAATAAAACAGACCTAAGTTACCAACTCAACTCACCAACCTATAAAACTGTGACAGTGCTGCGACCTCTCACGTTCCTTACCTCGAGTATAATAAGCCATCTCTCTCTCTCATCACCTGAATGGCACTTCGACAAAACTACCGAGGCGTGTAAAACTGTACGGGATCTTAATCAAAATTTATCTCAGGAGGTCTGGTGTAGGCGAGACTCCATCGTTCAGTAGGTCCAGGTACTTATCCTGGTGTAGGGTAAAATCTCGATTATTATTAGTTGACGGTCAAGAAAAACTGTCAACACGGGTAAAAAGTGAAGGTGATGTTAATGACTGTGTGTTTTAGTCTTTAGGTAAGGAGTAGTCATATCCGCTCGTCGAAAAATTAGCCGTCAGTTTTGTGGGTGTGTGATGCAGGACGGGTGAGGGTGTTGGTGGGAGAGCCTCGACGGGCATCCACCACGGTGAAAAATACCGAGATTAAAAGTTTAGACGGGGATGGTTCAATTTCTGTGTGGGATGGGGGATGGGTAGGGAGGGAGAAAGAATAGGGATAGATGGAGTGCAAAGGAGGGATGGAGGAAGGTAAAGGAGGGTTGGAGAAAGAGTAAGGATGGAGGATGAGTAAGGAGGGATGGAAGGAGGGAGTGAAGTAAAGAAGGGAGGAAAGGAAGGAGGGTAAGTCACTCCCATTTTTAGAAGATGCATCTCCCTCCATAAACGTAGAAGATCTTGTGTCAGTAAAGTATAGCCTGACACGGTTATAACAGTATAGCATATACCATCAGTGTATGAGTGGCGGGGCAGTACAAAGCTTGACGTGAGGGCGGTAAGTTGTCGGAAAGGGAAAAGCTAATTAATTACCTTTGATAAGTGAGGGTAATTACATTATTTTGTAGCTGTTGCACTGGTGTGTATAATCATAAATATAAACTGGTGCTGGTTTACATACAGTATACTTATTCCGTAAATGAAGTCTTCCTGTTGATTTTAATATTACTGCAGTATGTTAATTGTCTTGTGTGTGTGTGTGTGTGTGTATGTATGTATCAGTAAGAGTTGCCTTACGCCGATTGGTCGAGTTGAAAGTTCTGTAAAGTGTCGCCGCCAATGGGATAAGAGAGCGTATTGATATCCAGTAGAGCCTCAGTGCAATTTCGACGACAACATGGTTCCCGGTTTTTTTTTTGTCTTGACTTAGTTACGTTCTCAAATCTTCAACTAAGGATAAAATTGTCACTGACTAACGTACGCTTGAAAATTTGAACCATGGCCTATTTTTTTTTAAGTTTAGTGAAATAGGTAATAGTAACGAATATTAACTATGGATTAGTTTATAAGCTTTACCACCATCAGCTGTCGTATGTAAAAATAACTTCTACCATAAGATACAACAAAAATATTCAACAGTTTTGCAATGGGCAGAGGCACCGAGCAGACCCAGCGACCCATGTTTTACTTAAAAAAAAAAGAGTGAGTTTTGGATTTTATTTACTTGAGTCTTGTTAATTGAACCGTATGACTGTGTGACTATGGTATGAGGTGATGGGAGTGAATTATGGTGAAGAATGGCAGAGAACTATGGGAGAGAATTGTTATTAGATCATGGGAGATAGGAGTATGGTAATGTGTGGTAGGGGTTCATGGGAATGGAAGTGAAGTATAGTAAGGACCCATGGGAGAATGTTCTGGAGCGTGGAAACAAAATATGGTTGGAGACGATCGGAAAAAAATTCTGGCTTGAGAGCATAAGGTGGAGCGTTGTTAATGATTATGGTACAGTGAGCATGATACTTCACGAGATGGGAATATTATGGTGAATTGGAGATGGCCACGTTAATAGATCATGATAATGGAGCATTGTGGTGTCCTAGATGTAAACCATGGGAGAAAAGCACAGGGGAGAACCATGGTAGTGGAGCATGGTGAAGCAGCATGGTAGGGAGTATGGTAAGGGAGCATGGTAGGGGAAGATGGTAGGGAACATGGTAGGGGAGCATGGTAGGGGAAGATGGTAGGGAACATGGTAGGGGAGCATGGTAGGGGAACATAGTAGGGAACATGGTAGGGGCATGGTAGTGGAACATGATAGGGGAGCATGGTAGGGGAAAATGGTAGGGGAGCATGGTAGGGGAGCATGGTATAGGAAGATGGTAGGGGGCATGGTAGTGGAGGTGTTGTGTTGTCGCAAAGGAAGACACCGTCAACAGGTTTACGACGATATTATGAGTGTCCTTCCCTCTTCTTCTCTCCCTTCCTCCCTCATCACCTCCCTCCAACCCTCCTTCTATCCCTTCCCCCTCCCTTCCTCCCTCATCACCTCCCTCCAACCCTCCTTCTATCCCTTCCCCCTCCCTTCCTCCCTCATCACCTCCCTCCAACCCTCCTTCTATCCCTTTCCCCTCCCTTCCTCCCTCATCACCTCCCTCCCTCCCTCATCAGTCATCACCTCCCTGCCTCACCACCTCCGTCCCAGAAACAGTGTCTTCAGTGTTAAAAAGTTTTACCCTTTAGTCACGACCCGAGGATAATGTGACACCGTGGCAGGTTTTAGATGAGCTGCAACAGGTGACGCGGTGCTGGCCAGGTGTGTTAGTGAGTCACATTGTCCTTGAAAATATAAATGTTTTGTGTGATGGTAACTCTAGCGGTACAGCGAATTAAGATGAGGGGTAGAGGTGCAATGTAGTGGTGGTGGTAATAGTTGTAGTTGGTGATTGTGGTTGAAACAATGTAGTGTGTGTGTTGGTTGACAACATTAGTGGTGGTGATAGTGTGGTAGTAGTGGTGGTGGTGTTAGTAGTGGTTGTGGTGTTTGTAGTGGTTGTGGTGGTTGACAGTGTAGTGGTAGTGATGGAGACGATAGTCGTTGTGGTGGTTGAAATCGAGGTGGTGGTGGGGGGACAAGGACTAGAGGAAGTGGGGGGTGAGGGAGGGCAGGTCTTAGAAGTATTACCCTGGAGTAATAAAACACATTTGTCCTCAGCGACGTGCCTGCTGGTGCATAACTCAGGCTCACCCAGGCCGCCTTACTCACCCGCTTGTAATACGCTACATCTCTACATTTATCTCAGTGTTTATTAAACTTCGCACGCCTTTTATGTTTCATTTTTGTTGGCATTGACAAACGTTAATATACGGGTGGCTGGTTAACTGGGCCTCAAGCAATTGTTCTCATAAGATATACAGTAACCTTACCTTACCTTACGTGTGTGGAAAAACTGGATTATTTTTTCATTTAGTTTTAACACACACACACACACACACACACACACACACACACACACATACACGTCATAGAGGCATCCGGGGATGGTAATGACGTGATGAGTAATGGTGACGGTGGTTATGATTTTAATGGCGTTGATGATAAGGTTAGCTGTGACAAAGAGAATAACGGACGCTGGTGACTAGGATGGTGATAATGAAAATGATAATGATGGTAGTCATAATATTGGTGATGATACTGGTGATGCTGATGACGATCCTGGTGATGGTGGTGACGATAATGGTGATGGCGGTGGTGAGACTCACAATAATAAATGAATAACAACTTTATGAATTTAACCCGCAGTAATAGAGACAAACTTAGACTAACAGCTACAGATTGAGTGAGGGCAGAGACACCCTCAGTAACAGAGTAAGAGGTCTTGTAATTTTATGACTATATGAAGGTAATCTACAGTATATATCCCTCTCGGGGACTGATGGTGTGTGGTATTGTAAACTTTCAGTGAAGGACAAAGTTAAATACTTTTTATCATCGCGTGGACGATCTTGAGGCGGGAGAAGGTTCACCTTGCATGGTTTAGTTCCTGTAGTAGAGCACCAGGCGTTGTTGTTTGTGGTAGGAACCTTAGTCCATGGTCATATGCGTGGCCAATGATGGAAAGACGTTCACTTTTATTTTCCGGTGAAGCTCCTTAACGACTATTAGAGTTGGTGGTGACACAGGCTGTACCTCACTAGTAGTTCATCAGTAACGAGAGTAATTGCTACCTCTCATAAAGCTTCCAGAGAATCTGTTTAACACCCATCACGTCCATCGACTTATTGGAGGATGTAGCAATAGGCACAGTCTGTGTGTTCGAGTGTCCTTGAGGAAATTCTTTTCTCCACCGAGATGGTTCAGTGAATGTATTGTGAACTTTGTAACATCAGTCTACAGTACACCTGCCAGAGATGATGGGCGCCGTCTAGAATTTTTATATAATTCGAAATTTAGATTTTATTTTTATAACGGATGGATAAGAGTGAGTGTGTGTGTGTGTGTGTGGTTACAATCACTGAAAGTCCTCTCACTCAGAACATAAACACGTGGGTATGGAGCCACAAATACAGTACGTGTGACCTGGATACATGGTGAAGAAGATTGCCCTGGACGCAACAGTTTGTTGTCCACTGAATCCGGCGTAAACCTTTGTCTGCCACGCACAAAGGAAGGATAAGTGTGGCAATATTTGATGTTACGTGATATTATAGATGTGGTTAAGCGGTAAGTCAATTACTTATATGACTAAATGAAATACATTTGAAGTGAAGCTCATATCTACTAAACACTCCAAACTGGTTTCTTCAACACTATCGAGGGTTATTGTTGGATTAATGTTGGGATAAGCTAAGGCGGTAATATACTTGTTGCTCATATACGAGTATCACCAACAGCCTAACAGGACGCCACCTCCCAGTTAATGTCTTCGAGGGATGATAATATTAGTGATCTCAGAGATGGGTTTATTGTTCTAAGAATTGTTCAATTACAGATAAGTCCCGGTACCAACACTAGAAGAGACGGGTTAGGAGAGAGAGTTGGATATCATGTGTGTTATACAGTATACGTAGAGGCACCACCAAGGCCTTCAAATCTGAATTATTATTAGAAAAGTAAATGTATATTCTTAAAACTTAAACCTCTGAAATATCGATCGGAATGTGTACAACTCGGATATAATGACAAAGATCCTGCCATGTTATATTGACGTGCGCTAATTCAGTCAGAGTTTTCAGTGACCTCTTTTTTATATGATTTCTCTTCGGGTTTGAGGTTAAGTTGATGTACTAGGAGGCACCACATGAACGGAGAGGTGCAGGAGGGAGCGTGTATCAGGTCAGGTGGAGTGAGGGAGCTGCTCTCTCACGGTCAAGACTTCTCATAATGTTCCAGGTTCACCTCTTGCTATTAATTATAGATAAGTCAATCAGGCAGGTGGAGGGATGGGGGCGGCATAACGACCCGAGGTGCCAATATGTCCCTAGTGTGTCCTTGGTACCTGTTGACACTCAGGAGAAGCAGCCAGTAAGGACCACCACCATCTCGTCCTGTCATTCACACGTAATTATCATATAATTGTTGCTCTCCATTCTGAGGTGATGTGATATGAAGTTAATGATGTGGGTGTTACCGTGAAGTTCAGGGGTCGACACCCAGCAGGACCTGCACTCGGCCAGGCTCCCTCTTTCACCTTCACTTTCTACTGTACGCGGGAGACACAATATTGATGTATACTCCCGAATCTCGGTTATCTTCAGTGTTAATTATAACTAACTTATAACACATGAACTTGATGTATTTTCATTTTCTGTCTAACATCATCATCTACGCGATTTAAATGTAAGTGATATTGCCAACCTGCGTGAAGGAAACTAGAATCTGTTCCAACTTCGACTTGACTAACAGCCAGGATGTGAACTTCTTGTCTTCACGGAATGATTACTAATACGAATAATGGTCGATGATCAAGTCAGTCCTTTTCCTAGACAGCGCGGCGGATGGAGAGTAACACACCTATACTGACAATTATTATATGGTTGAGAATGTCACTGGTTTTCTTTCATTTAGCTGAACAAGTCGATGTGTGGGTCGTCATCTCACAGCTAGAAACACCTGAGTGATGGTTAGGTGTCTGGTCGTTTAATTAATGATACTGTATATGTGTACAAGTTTGCTGATATAGACGATACTTTGTTTGGTACTTTGTAGGTCAGGTGGTAAGAGGCTGGGGTGGTAATTAGGGTGTGTGACTACAGCTCCTCATATGTAGGCCAAGGGCACACACACACACACACACACACACACACACACACACACCACCACCACCACTACCTCCGATACAATACAAAAGAGGCGACATAATTAAGTTGGGTCGACGGATGTCAAGTGAACTGGAAACAGTTGCGCTCACTGTAATGTTGAACCTGTCGACCACTCCTGCCTGCTTGACAGCCTACGTGAAATATGACAGCCTGCGTGATACATGACTACCTGTGTGATACATGAGCTTGCGTGATACATGACAGCCTGTGTGATACATATGACAGCCTGCGTGATACATGACTACCTGTGTGATATGAGCCTGCGTGATACATGACAGCCTGTGTGATACATGACAGCCTACGTGAAATATGACAGCCTGCGTGATACGCTGACTACATGTGTGATACACAGCCTGCGTGATACATGACAGCAGTGATACCAGCCTGCGTGATACATGACAGCCTGTGTGATACATGACAGCCTACGTGAAATATGACAGCCTGCGTGATACATGACTACATGTGTGATACATGAGCCTGTGTGATACAAGACAGCCTATGTGTTATATGACAGCCTGCGTGATACATGACTACCTGCGTGATACATGAGCCTGCGTGATATATGACCTGCGTGATACATGGCAGCCTGCGTGATACGCGGCATGCGTACATGACAGCCTGCGTGATACATGACAGCTGCCTGCGTGATACATGGCGCCTGCGTGATGCATGGCAGCTGCGTGATACATGGCAGCCTGGTGATACATGGCAGCCTGCGTGATACATGGCAGCCTGCGTGATACATGACAGCCTGCGTGATACATGACAGCCTGCGTGATACATGGCAGCCTGCGTGATACATGGCAGCCTGCGTGATACGTAATAATTTAATTACAAGATCCTTTTCAAAATATCCCTCACTTTAATTTTGTCTTCTAACAGGTGTCAAGTGAACGTTTCTAGTTAAGGTAAAGACTTGGTATAATTTTATATTCTATTATTTCTTACTAGGAATAATTACCATATGAATTTTCGTTAATCAGAGCTCAGAATTAGTGGTAACAGTAAGGTGGTGCATGAGTGTGTGTGTGGTATCAGTGAGATGGTGTGAGTGTGTGGTAACAGTGAGGTGATGAGAGTGTGTGGTAACAGTGAGATGGTGTGAGTGTGTGGTAACAGTGAGGTGATGAGAGTGTGTGGTAACAGTGAGATGGTGTGAGTGTGTGGTAACAGTGAGATGGTGTGAGTGTGTGGTAACAGTGAGGTGGTGTGAGTGTGTGGTAACAGTGGGGTGATGAGAGTGTGTGGTAACAGTGAGATGGTGTGAGTGTGTGGTAACGGTGAGGTGATGAGAGTGTGGTAACAGTGGATGATGAGTGTGTGGTAAGAGTGAGATGGTGTGAGTGTGTGGTAACAGTGAGGTGATGAGTGTGTGGTAAGAGTGAGATGGTGTGAGTGTGTGGTAACAGTGTGATGGTGTGAGTGTGTGGTAACAGTGAGGTGATGAGTGTATGGTAAGAGTGAGATGGTGTGAGTGTGTGGTAAGAGTGAGGTGACGAGTGTGTGGTAACAGTGAGATGGTGTGAGTGTGTGGTAACAGTGAAGTGGTGTGTGTGTGTGTGTGTGTGTGTGTGTGTGTGTGTGTGTGTGTGTAGTAACGGTGAGATGGTGTGTGTGTGTGTGTGTGTGTGTGTGTGGCGGCGAGATGGTGTGTGTGTGTGTGTGTGTGTGTGTAGCAGTGAGATGGTGTGTGTGTGTGTGTGTGTGTGTGTAGTAACGGTGAGATGGTGTGTGTGTGTGTGTGTGTGTGTGTGTGTAACAGTGAGGTGATGTGTGTGTGTGTGTGTGTGTGTGTAGTAACGGTGAGATGGTGTGTGTGTGTGTGTGTGTGTAGTAACGGCGAGATGGTGTGTGTGTGTGTGTGTGTGTGTGTGTGTGTCCACCACCGCGGACATCGATAAAGAGATTCATCATCGGATCAGATGTGCATTGTACATCTCAAACCTTTGGTAGACACTAAAAGTGTGTCTTCAGCTGTAGAAAGCTAAAATTAACTACAGAGTTACACGTATATCGAGCAGTGGTCCTCCCCACCCTGCTATATGGCAGTGAGACATGGGTCACATACAGGAGGCTCATCAAGGCACTTGAAAACTTTCACCAACGTAGTGTACGTTCCATTCTCCGAGTTCGCTGGGAGGACAAGAGAACAAATGCCATTATTCTTGCTGACACCAACTGTAGGAGCATCGAGGCTACCATTACCCATGAACAACTACGCTGGACTGGCCATGTTACCCGCATGGACGACAGTAGACTGACAAAGCAGCTACTTTACAGTCACCTAACGAATAGTAAACGTAACGCTGGCGGGCAACTGAAAAGGTATAAGGATAGTCTTAAGACAAACCTGAAAAAATGCCAAATTGACCCCCTCTCCTGGGAGACGATTACTCTACACCGCAACGCTTCAAGGAGCACCACACAAGATGGTGTCAATACTTTCGAGTTAGCCCGACTGCATAACGAGGCAGACAAGCGCCAACGCCGGAAAGACGCTGCCGCCGCCCCTCCCGCACTAGATGTAGCCTCCCACATGTGCAACATCTGTGCACGACCCTGCCGGTCCGGTATTGGCCTCTTTATTCACCTCAGAACTCACCAACGAAGGTGACATCCTTAATAACTCATATCATTGTATCATAGCTGGACGATCGTCATACTCGATCCCAAGTGACAGAAAAGTAGGAGTAATAGTTGTGTGTGTGTGTGTGTGTGTGTGTGTGTGTGTGTGTGTGTGTGTGAGGTAACAGTGGTGGTGTGTGTGTGTGTGTGTGTGTGTGTGTGTGTGTGAGGTAACAGTGAGGTGGTGTGTGTGTGTGTGTGTGTGTGTGTGTGTGTGTGTGTGTGGGTAACAGTGGTGGTGTGTGTGTGTGTGTGTGTGTGTGTGTGTGTGTGAGGTAACAGTGAGGTGGTGTGTGTGTGTGTGTGTGTGTGTGTGAGGTAACAGTGGGTGGTGTGTGTGTGTGTGTGAGGTAACAGTGAGGTGGTGTGTGTGTGTGTGAGGTAACAGTGAGGTGGTGTGTGTGTGTGTGGGGTAACAGTGAGGTGGTGTGTGTGTGTGTGTGTGGGTAACAGTGAGGTGGTGTGTGTGTGTGTGTGTGTGTGTGTGAGGTAACAGTGAGGTGGTGTGTGTGTGTGTGTGTGTGTGTGTGTGTGTGGTTGCAGTAAAACGCCCATGTACGCCCACCCGGAATGCTGCCCAGTGTGATGGTGTATTTCCGTGAACTGTCAGAGTGAAGATTACCTCCATATGTCTACTCTCGCGTGGCCAGTTCAGCATAACAATACCGTGACTCATTTAATACTTCAAGGGTTTTGGTGACAGTCACGGCCTTACAACAGCGAATCCTTGTTCTATAAAAACTACTCTATAGTGATCTGTAATGACGTCCCCAGGAGAAGTTTTGTGATTGGCGAGTGTCGGGGGAGGCTCGTGGTAGTGGTGTTTGTTCGTGTGTCTTGATGTCCTGACTCCTGATTGTACTACAGTATAAACCAAGGCAGGTTGGGGCTCTATGTAAGTATGTAAGCTAGTGTTCTAGTAAATACTGAGAGTCGTTCCTTTGTGTGATAATTTATGAATTCATGGATTATTGCAGCGATTCATGTTATAGTTTTGTTGTTTCTCTCATTTCTCTAATATATATCATCCTTCATGTTCTCCCTTCTTCATCCCTGCCTCTTTCCCATTCCCTATCTTTCTCATATCCCCCCTTTCTTTCTCTGTCCTATACCCTATCCAATACCCTCCTATACCCCTCTCTATCCAATACCCTCTCTCTCTCTTCTATCTCCCCTCTATCTCTCCCATCCCCTTTCTCTCCCCCATCCCCCCTTTCTCCCCCCATCCCCCCTTCTCTCTCTCTCCCCCATCCCCCTTCTCTCTCCCCATCCCCCATCCTGCCCCTCTCCCCATCCCCCTTCTCTCCCCCATCCCCCCACCTGCGACCACCTGGGGATTGAGGTGACACTCTACTTGCTTCCGCAGCTAAGACTTCCTAAATCTTCCTCCCTCACTATCTTCCTCAGCTCATACCCAAAGACTCCATAAAAATATAACACACATTTTTACACGGTGGTCGGGAGGCGGTGTGGTGACCCGATGTAAGAGCCTCTCGTCTGTGTGTAGCGTCTCAGGTGAAGGAAACGAATTATGGTTTGTGGCCCAAGTAGGGGTTGGTATGTACGGCCACCGAAGAAGTACTCCTTCCATACTGACCCTAACCCTCCCTACTTCCCTCTCTTCCTTCCTACTTACCTCTCTACTTCACAACTTCCCTCCTATCTTCCCCATTTCCCCGCCTTCCTCCCTCCTATATTCCTTTCTCAAACCCACGCCTCCCCTCACACACACACACTGAGCCACATCTTCCTTCCTCCCATCACTGACATACACTCTCCCACCCTCCTCCCACATCCTCTCCCCACTAATCGCACCTCATCGATCACCTCTCCCTTTTAACTCCCTTTCTTCAAAACATCTCTTGTGGCCTGTCTTGTTCACCTACCCACGTTCTCTTTCCTCCTTCATACTACCTTCTCCTCCAATCCACCTCCTCCTTCAACCCACCTCCTCCTCCAACCCACTATCCCCTTCAACAACTCACCTCCTCCTTCAACCCCCACCTCCTTCAACTCACCTCCTCCTTCAACCCACCTCCTCCTCCAACCCACTATCCCCTTCAACAACTCACCTCCTCCTTCAACCCCCACCTCCTTCAACTCACCTCCTCCTTCAACCCACCTCCTCCTTCAACCCACCTCCTCCTTCAACCCACCTCCTCCTTCAACCTACCTCCTCCTTCAACCCATCTCCTCCTTCAACCTACCTCCTCCTTCAACCCACCTCCTCCAACCCACCTCCTCCTCCAACCCACCATCCCCTCCAACCCACCTCCTCCACACCGGGCAGCCTCCATGCTGTAGGTGGACATTGGTGTAAATATGATCCGTCAAACGTTATATTCTTAATTACTATTCATAATTTGTCGAGTGGAAATAATTAATTTAATGTCACGCTGGAGGAGACCGTCCGTAATGGTGGTGAGGATGGTGGTTGGTGACATACTGGTGATGGTGGTTGGTGACATGCTGGTGATGGTGGTTGGTAACATACTGGTGATGATGATGGTGGTTGGTGACATACTGGTGGTGGTGATGGTGGTTGGTGACATACTGATGGTGGTGATGGTGGTTAGTGACATACTGGTGATGATGATGGTGGTTGGTGACATACTGGTGGTGATGATAGTGGTTGGTGACATACTGGTGATGATGATGGTGGTTGGTGACATACTGGTGGTAATGATGCTGGTTGGTGACATGCTGGTGTTTGGTGATGCTGGGAGGTGACATGCTGGTGTTTGGTGATGCTGGGAGGTGACATGCTGGTGTTTGGTGATGCTGGGAGGTGACATGCTGGTGTTTGGTGATGCTGGTTGGTGACATGCTGGTGTTTGGTGATGATGGGAGGTGACTTTTGTGCTTGGTGAAGATAAATGTCGTCCTTACCTTCAGTCACCATGAGGAGGATAATTAACTGCTCACCAGGGTAACAAGATATTGATAACCTGATGGAAATGGATTTGGCGACCTTGCTGTTTGTATTTTGTTAAGTTCTTTAATGGTGAATCTTAAGAGTAAGCAGCTGATAATGTGTGTGTGTGTGTGTGTGTGTGTGCTTGGGTGTTTGTGTGTGTATGCATGTGTTTGTGTGTGTATTTGTATGCATGTGTTTGGTGTGTGTGTTTGTATGCATGTGTTTGTGTATGTGTGTTTGGATGCATGTGTTTGTGTGTGTGTGTGTTTGGATGCATGTGTGTGTGTGTGTGGGGGGGTGTTTGTGAGTGTGTTTGTGTCTATATATAATATTTGTGTGTATATGTACGAGTATATATGTTTGTGTCTGTATATAATATTTGTGTGTATATGTACGAGTATATATGTTTGTGTGTGTGTGTGTATGTCTGTGTATGTGTTTTTGTATATGTATGTATGTATGGCGAATTGAGGTTCACGCCGAACAGACTTTGTGTGGAATATAACAAAACCTAGGATTGCTTTTGTTGTCCTGGTGGCGCAGTGATACCGATCCCTGTTCACACGCAGAGGTCCAGGTTTCGAGTCTCAACAAGTAAGGAATTGTTTGTATATGGAAGTCCGCGTGTTGTATGGACTGATGAGATATGTATGTCATCTTTTTCAGTTGGTAGTTTTCTTATATTATTTATCTTCTTGGTTTATCTATCTCTTCCTTTACACGTTAAATAGGAATATTATCGCTCTATTAAACCTTAAAACTCAACTGACTATTTTTACCATGTGGGATCAACTTTTTTGTATGTATTGCTATAACTTAATGGAAATTAGTTCATATATGGTGAAAATTTATGTTATATTTAAGGCGATTGATAATATAACTATAACTAAAGTATATTAGGTTAGGGTTGGTTTAGTTAGAATAGGTTTGGTTTGGTTTGGTTTAGATGGTTTGGTTTAATTTGGTTAGGTTTGGTCAGGTTTGGTTTGGTTAGGTTAGGTTTGGTTCGGTTTGGTATGGTTTGGTTAGGTTAGGTGAGTAGTGATGCTGTGCATTTACATTTTGTATTTAATTACCTACATGATCACCCTAAAGACAGACCAATTTAAAATAAATAAAATAAGGGATTATCTGAACATATAAATTACCGCTAAATCGCAAAATTATAATTAACATAATAACTTCGCTAAATTCCGTAGTATAATGATAATAAAAAGCAGAGGACCTAAAATTAAAGGTTGTTAATAACTATAAACAGCAGTATCTAATTCTCTCTCTCTATGCACCTTTTAATTAAACAGGTGTTACGTGAAGTTCATTAAATACTTAGGTTAATGTGGCTCACCGTAAGTCACTTCGTCAGGCTCACTCGTTTGGAATCAGATAATGTTATTTTATTCGATATATTATTATTTATTTATTTTTCTATTACTGTTGAACATAATAACTAATGTTTTTGTTTTTTCCGTTTTTGCTAACATGAAAATATATTTAGGGAAACATTAACAGGTTTTAAAACAGACCAGTAACCAGCTGTGTGTGAGAGTGGACGCTTATAACGACTGCTGGAACAGATTTATTGCCCTGCTGCTGATTTATGTGAACTAAAGATAAATTTTCTGAACGTGGATTTAATTGTGGGAAGGAGCGGTGAGATGGTGTGAAAATGTGAACTATATGTATGGAAGTGAGTCTTCAGTAAGTGTGTGTGTGTGTGTGTGTGTGTGTTCCTGTAATGTTATGGTGTAATATATGATCACCACTGTATCGCCACCACTCTATTCTCAAGTACAGGCGTTGGTGACGACTGTACTCATTAATCATTTTTTTTATATATTATATGAGGGTCATAATAAACTGTGGGGAAGAAAAGGTGCATACACAGATATTTTTCAAGTAGAGGAGTGAATTATTCCCCTTTCTCACCGGTAAGTCTCGCGTCATGTAACACGTTTAGGTGACCTCAGCGAACCTGTCTCATAAACATAATTGAATGACCTTCACATGGAGGGTTGGTCTTCTAACCTGTGATATTTCCGCAACGCCAGGTGTCATACATGATGTCACTCAACTCAACTCAGCTGACCACTTGTGATTGGCTTCAATTTATCTTGAGCCGATACTGACTTCCCCGTGTGTCCTCGTGTTCACTGAAGCTCGAGAATATGGTAACACCCATTTAGACTCTTAGGGGGGGGGGGTTATGGAAGGGACTAACCCGTGCCAACAGCTGACCTTCTCGACCTTTCACCAATCTGAGGAAAACGTCGAGGACCGTTGTGGCTTATAATTCATATCTAGGATGAGGTCGACGGTCTGCTTGTTACCACTATATTTATCAAAGTTAATTTCTCTCTTCGACTTAAGAATTTTAACGGTGGCAAGCATCACCTTTAGGGCTGGTATAGTATCTTTTGACATTCGCAGGTCATGGTAGGCTTCCGCCACAAATTTATAAACTACGACGACATTTTTTGTTAATTAGAACCACGAGTCATCTAGATAAAGTGAATACTGTACGCTGTGCAGGGTGACTTCATATTAGTACCTGACGATTGATATTTTGAATGAGTCGTGCCGAGAGAACAGAGGATCTCGTGGTAGTGTAGAGCAGCAGTGAAGGGATGGATGATATAAGCCGGAACAATATTTTCGCCCGTATTATTAAACGTCTTACCTTGAAGAGGGTCGTCGTGTTTCAACCCGAGTTTTAAACTAAATGAGCCCTGAGGGACACCTCAGTACTGTACTTAACGGGGTGGTGTGGCGGTAAAATTAACCAATTCCAATATTATAAATTAATTTTATTGGAATTAGTTAATTTTACCGCCACACCACCCCGTTAAGTACTGTACTGCGGTGTCCCTCAGGACTCATTTAGTTTAAAACTCCGGTTGAAACACGACGGCCCTCTTCAAGGGAAGATGTTGTTCAATAATACGGCCGTAAGTCTCGTCAGTCGTCGATCACAGCGATGTGAGATACGCAGCGCTGCTCTCCTCCTTCACTCAGTTCAATAAAATAAGTATAGTGAATAAAGATGAGCTCACTATTGACAAAACAACTGTAGAAAGTGTAACTCTGGTGAACCTCAGTCAAGATAGAATAGTTAGTGTCGTTTGAGGATAGCAAATACCACACTAAGATTTTCACACTTCATGATAACAAACACGACCACGTGTAAAATATTCCTGTGTCCTTAATGACTTTATGTAACATTGTACATGGGACTAATAATCTTGTTTTTTTAGTCAGTGAAGCAGCAAACATTCAGACTTTAAAAAAAAAAAGTTTTCTCAAGCTATACTGTGTTATGCAAATGAGACACGATCACTTACATAAACGTTCTGATGTGTGTGTGTGTGTGTGTGTGTGTGTGAGTGTGTGTGTGTGTGTGTGGCCAAGAATGTTCCTCTGTGTGAAGAACAAATTGATGTAAATAAATAAATGTCAAAAGGCCACAGACCACCACACGTTCGGGGGGACACAGCCATAATATGCTCACTCAAACACACGACCAGTCACTCAACTATTTAGCGAGACAACCACATATCATCAGAAGAACACAACCACACAAGCGTTAACCACACAACTACACACCCACACAACCACACACGCACAAGACTACACAACCACACAGACACACAACCACTTCATCAGTTTTATTTTAGTCACGTTATCTTTCATCAACGTGAGGTGTTTACTACTGCATTACACTGTTACTTAAAGTTAACACCTCTATGTGAAGCCTGGAGCACCTTGCATTAGGCTGTATTCGTGTTCTTCCTTCTCTCTGCCTCTTCCCTGGTCATCCCGGGTAAACTGCTGACGGGTTTTTCCATTGTAAGAATTTTGTGTCATGTTTTCAAGGACTTTTTCACAACGAGCGGCTCCTGGAAATCTTAAATTATCTCAAACATGCTGCTCGAGGTTTTGCAACTCTGTGATTGCGTTTTGCTTCCATATACTTATCAATGATGCCCTAAGAGAAAACTCTACTCGCTGGAAATATGTTGACGACTCCACTATTGGGATCAGTGTGAACAACTCGGCTATCGACTGCACCGCTCTCCAGGATATATTGAAGTCTCCAAAATTGGGCCGCCAACAACCACGTCACCATCAACCATACCAAGACCATGGCTATGTACATAAACCTCGCCCCCGACGTTGTCCCATCTCCCTTCATTATTGAGGGCCCCAACACACTCCAGGTTGTAGACTCCACTAAGCTCCTCGGCGTCACTATAGATAACAAAGTAAATTGGAAAACACACGTCAGTACAGTTTTCGTCTCCACCTCCTCCGGATTCAAGTTCTTGGAGTTCCTGCGTCCGAGCTCCTCAGTGTTTACGCAACATTCATACTTCCCAAGTTCACCTAATCTTCCCCTGCCTGGTCTTCCTCCCTAAATAACACACAACACAAAGGTAAAACCTATAAAAAGTGCAAAAGAGAGCATGCAAGATTATTCTCTCCCCTTCCTACTCCACATATCAAGAAGAGCTCAACACACTGAACCCCCTCGGCTCTCTCTGACCATCACCATGACCTCATCTGCAAATTTGGTGAAAAGCTTCTGTACCAGCCTCAACGCCGGCTCCTACTACCACCCGAGGTCCCTCGTCCGAGAATTGCTGTTCGACACCACAACCGCATCCATCCCATACGAGCACGTACTGATAGCTATAAGAACAGCCCAGTCCCAACCATTGTAAAAATTATCATCAACTTGTAATTCACCAGTGTATTCACTCCCAGCCAATCTTACATTTTTGCACTGTCACTATGTTGCAATGTCCTGTAGTATACCCTTCTTCCCACCTAGTTATTATATATCATATTTGAATCACTTTTGTTACTTGTATATTATTTGTCAATCAAGAGACCCATTCCCCAATTATGTAACCATATTTTCAGCCTTCCGGTTGCCATGCTCTTTCAATAAACCGTTAACTATTATTACTATTATTATTATTATTATTATTATTATTATTATAATAACAGGCACACACACACACACACACACACACACACACACACACACAAACGAAGTAAAATTCCCCAAAGTCGAACTGTAACTTCCGAAAACAACTGGATTTTCAATTGTATGTGTGCACGACGGTTTTCACTTGTTTGATGGGAGTTGAGCCGCGTTAGTGTGTTTGACTTGTTTGTGGACAAAATGTTGGTCATCATGTTTGGTCACTTGGTGAGTGGTTGTACTAAGTGTATTTAAACCAATTTATACTTTGAAAATCATCAGATATTGTCAGTTTGTCGCCCAAAGACGGGCATCATCATCAACAACACCTATAATAGCAATAATATTAAACTAAATATCTGGACAAAGGCAAGACAGCTAATATGGGACTAGTGCAGCAACACATCAAAGTTACCTAGATTCTCTCTTGAAACAGTATACAACAAATGACAATGATAAACAAAACAAAATAAACCCCTAAAATGTCAGAAGTAATTAAAATTCTAATTATTGGGTGTGTATACACTAGGCTCTTATATCTGACTGTATTATGGCACTTTACTGTAATACGATGTAGCGTGCATTGTATTTTTTATTACTTTATGCTGTTATACAAAATATGTTTGTATTATTTTATATATATATATATATATATATATATATATATATATATATATATATATATATATATATATATATATATATATATATATATATATATATATATATATATATAGATCTTGCTAAGAAAGCGTTACATTACAATGTAATGACGCAGCAGTATTACATTTAAAAATTTCACTGGCCTCCATTGAGTAAGTACACGTCCGGGCTCAGCTTGTCGAATAATTTCCTCTTGTTCAGGTAATTGGAGAATCGTTAAACCCAAAGCCTGGCTGACCAATCACCGCTGTGCAGCAATACGTAGGTAAAGCCTGTGATACACACCCCATAACCATTATAGTACATCACACTCACCACTGGCTGGTCTACACGGGCTCTCTATCACACTCAGGAATAAAAGAAACTATTATGCCATTTGAGCCACTCGAGACAACTCCCATCTATCACTTCCCAGCGTGACTGTGTTGATGCTGTTATTATGTTATATATTCCACTCCTCTAAGATCGTATTGACTTTACAGTTCCTTTTAAATCTATATATCTCTAATTTAAACCCATTGTTACGAGATGTGGCTTGACTTAATAGCTTAAGTACGTCATTTATACTACCTGTATCTAACCTCATCCTCCATTTGTACACTTCAGTCATATGGCTCCGCGCTCTACGTCTCTCAAGAGAATACAAATTTTGTTTTCTTAATTTTTCTTCTATAGGAATGATTCTTGATCCCGGGATTAGTTTTATCATCTTTCTATAAATGTTCTCAAGATACTCTACAGTACATCCATAGTGTACTGCGGAAACCAAAACTAAGCAGTATAATCCAGGTGAGGTCTCACTAACGCTAGACAGAGATCAAGTAACATTTGTAATCCTGTTACTAACGCTAATACATTGCTGCCGTAAGTTTAGGTATACTAATTATTGCGTCTAAATTTGTTTCATGTTCAGTTATCTGTATGTCTATGTTATTGAGCTGGCAGCTCGTTGCCATTTTTCGGCCCATACTTAAATTATATTTCGGTTTTACTGCGATCATGTCGAGTTCTCATTGTAGTTTTTCGTCATCAGCAGACTCTCCTATGACAGTGTCAACAACGTTGATGTTGATCCTTTACCTGCCGTCATACTCAGTGTGGAAGAGAGTGACTCAGCCCAGGTTATAACCTCCTACCCAGCGGAGACGGTGATCTGATTGGCTCTCTCGAGTACTTGGATTGAGCCACACCATTGCACACCTTGAAGGTATCCTGATATAATTGTCTCTCGCGTGTCAGGCAACACTGCCTCTTTGTGTTGATGAGGACACGTCTATGTCCCGTTCTTTATGTGGTTATCATGTCAACAATCCACAATGGTGTTGACGATAATTGGCGTATGTTCACCATCAGAGTTTTTATCTAGTAATAATGCCTAAAGAATATGTGTTCCCCCGAGGACGACCTTCCTGGTTGTTACAGCCATGTATAGAAGCCTCCCTGTAGCTACAATCGGGCATGAAACCTCCCTGGACAGCCCCAGCTGGGCAGTGAAGCCTCCCTGACAGTCCAACTGGGCAGTGAAGCCCCCTGGACAGCCCTAGCTGGGCAGTGAAGCCTCCCTGTCAGTCTCAGCCAGGCAAGGAAGCCTCCTTGGTTGCGGAGGTCCACTCATTCTAGTCGTGAGTGTTATAAAAAAGTAATGAGGTCACTGTCAACACACGGCTCAAACTGATAATTAATAAAAAAAAATGTTAATGAGTTATATGTGCGAGTTAACACCAGACATGGTGCTGGTTATTCATAATTTTGTGATTGTAATTGTTTACGATTACGGTGTATTCATAATCATAATTGCAATGAAAATCATTTATATCTCTGTAACCGTAATCTAAATCACAATCCAACAAATTTAAAAATCTGTTATCATATCTTAATCAAAATTTAACTTCTTCTATAGTTTCTAATTGTAATTGTAATTTTTTAGTTGACTCTTATTATGTAGATTTATTATAATCAATTGTTACCTAAATTCTCGTAGTAACTGTAACCACGAATGTAACTGTAATCCAGGGAAATAATAATCGTGATTAAATGTATATAAACACCAGTGTATTAATAATCATAATTTAACCAAGAAAAATTGCTGTAAGTATAAACATAATCCACACTATTGATAATTGGATGACGTAATCCTAATCGTAATCAATAAAAAATACATGAAAATTGAACATTTTAATCAAATCATCATCAACAATCGTAATCGGCCCCATGTCTGGTCAACATATTTCTAAGATTAATTGCTGAGAAATAATACAATTTGTGCATAGTATTTCAAATTGTTTTAATACGACTGAAGGTATAAATAATAGCCCTTGTTAATCTCTAATGGGTAGAGTGAGAGAATGAGTGGAAATCATCCTTCACTCGAGTCTGCCTCAGCTCACAATGTATTTCCGGTTAGACAGAGCCATTTACGCTTATGAGGTAGAGAGTAATAAAGGTGTAAAGCGGAAAACGAAAGAGGAAAGGAGGACATGATGGAGATGGAGCGACAAATTGAACCCCCGGATTAATCCCTCGATTAAATTAAAGGCGAATCAGTAATCTCCAATCACCTGCCAGGATTGATTTTTTCTATGCAATCATCCCGAAGGAAAATAACTTGTTTTATTTTGTGACAACCTTAAAGAAAAGAACAATAAATTACCACACACATACACACACACACACACACATATATATATATATATATATATATATATATATATATATATATATATATATATATATATATATATATATATATATATATATATATATATATATATATATATGCGAGTAAATCACTGTAGTTGCGCGTGATCCAGGTATGTGCTGATAACCACAAGGAAAGAAGAAAACACGAAGTTCCCAAGCGCTTTCGTGTAATTCACACCATAATAGAGTCAAACAGTCAGTATTTTCAACAATGTTTTTACGTGCTTTGAGAATTTGCAGCCCGGATTTCATTGATGAGGAATATAAATATATCTATAATATTGGCTCAAACCTTAAATACCCTAGATCTTTCATAGACAAATGCCTGAACATTACTAAGAAATCTTTTTATAGAACTGATCCCAAGCCCACCCATGACCATAAGAATCTCTTAGTATTACCATTTCACAAAAATTTCTCTCAAATTCCTTTACAACTAAAAACCTGGAACGTCAATGTGGCATTTAAAAACTCATGCACTGTTAAACAAATGTTAATCAAGAACTCCCTCAACAACACAATTGGTTGCATTTATAAAGTTCCTTGCAAGAAATGTAATATGTTTTACTTAGGCCAGACAGGTAAAGATCTTGCAACTAGACTTAAACAACATAAATATAGTGTTAGGACAGGCCAGGAATCCAATGCTCTGTTTGTTCATTTGAGGGATAACAAGCATTGCATTGACTGGGATAATGCCTCCTCAATATTACCTTGTAATTCAATTGACAGTAGGAACATTATAGAATCTAGTCTCATTAAACATACCGAAGCAGTCAACATGAATTTGAGTAATGGCATGTACAAACTGGACAATTATGTAATTGAGAAGATTTGTAATCAGGTGAGAAGGTTGGGTCACCTTACCCTCTGACCTGACTACCGACCGTTGCGGTGCTTTTTAAAGATTAGTAGGGTCATTACCTAATACCTGACCATTGTGGACCTGGTCTCACCCTCCTCTGTATATATACACCTTGTTTTGTACTTCTCCTTAGTCTGTACTCACCCCTGAAGATGTGAATTATACGAAAGCGCTTGGGAACTTCGTGTTTTCTTCTTTCTTTGTGGTTATCAGCATATATATATATATATATATATATATATATATATATATATATATATATATATATATATATATATATATATATATATATATATATATATATATATATATATATATATATATATATATACTTACTTTATGTTCTTTTAAAATATAAAATAATATTCGTTCATTGGCTGATTAATTTGTATTGTGTGTAATATTTTTCTGGGTTTTGCATTGTTTGAAGACTTTGTTATGTGAGACAAAATTTAACGCCTTGGTTTTAGATAATTTTCTCGGAACTCGTGAACAAAGATGGTTCATCACGTAGGTCCTCCTCCTTCTTCCTTATGGTATTATATCATGCGTGATAGAGATAAAAACAAACTATAATTTGTTCCATATTCGAAAGAACAATTAACTATGAAAATTAATTTTTTTGACAAAATTGGAAAATTAGTATTATTTTACGATATATTTGACAAATAGATAGATGGTAAAATTTTACGTTATATCTTCGTATAACTGGCCTCATATTAAGCACTACCAGAGGCATTATTATAATGTTGTGTCTTTAATTAATAGAAACAAAGTTTATCCTCCTAATGTAACTAATGTTTGACACAGACAAGAATAACTTATACAACCAACGTGTTCATACTTGAGAAAGGCAAGAACGACCTCCCATAATATAATTGTTTCCTCCACAGTAGGATAAACTAGAAGGGAGAAGGGAAAGAGAGACAGAGGGAGTGTTGACAACGAACTTTGCTGAGGTGTTAAATGTGAAACAGATGGTTCTCGTCTCCGAGACTAACTCGCTCCCTGCAGGGTTCAGAAGATAGTCTCTAGTCGCCCAGTGAACTAACAAGTCAGGGAGCTAATAAGTCCTACATTAGACCCGAAACACGTAAGTTTTTATATGGTTTAACACCCCACTCTACTCAAATATATTATATGTAGTCGTTAATAGTGAAGGAACGTACGAGTGACTTAATTATCATATGTAACATATGTAATTTGTACTCTGCAGGTTTTGATCGAATAAAGAACAATCGAGTCCTACGTGCAAGGGTCTCATTATCCCACAGTCGCTCATTGGGTGGTAACAATAATGTTACACTTGATGTCCTAGCGAAAACATTCTAAACTTGTCAGTTAAAGAAAATCCTGACCAGGGTTCCCCTTAACAAGTCACAGTACACCAAGTCACAGACAGACACACGACCAGTGATTCCCATCGTGTGGTCGGTCGCAGGAAACTTGTTGTGAGTCTTGTCACTGTCACGAGGCCAATTAACACACGTAAAACTAACTCAGAATTAGAAAGACCCGCCAAGAACACCTGTACTTTTAACAAGAGGAGAAGAACACGTTTAATTAAAGGTATGAGAGAACATGACAGGTGAATGCACTTTACCTCCTCGCTGGGGTCTGAACTGACAGCCCTCTTCTGAAGCCGCGCGTCCTGGTCAGTTGTGGGTGTGTGGGAGTCGGGAGCTGGGAGGGCGTGGGTCAGGGCGAGTGCCAGGGCAAGGGTGGCGACCAACAGGTGGGTTGCACAAGGCATCATGATCAGCGAGGGAGGGGGAGGAAGTGGGTGTGTGTTGATGGACTGTTGAGGTCGCTGAAGTCTCTTTTGTTTGAAGTCGATCTGGTGTATGAGGAGCGGGTGAGGGGGCAACAGCGCTGGGGACGCAAGTGTTAGACTGCTGCTGCTGCTGCCACCGCTACTGCGCTGATACAGGACACGACGGGAGCGCTGGTCACTGCCAAATGCGCGGAGGTTGTGTGGGGTAGCTAATATAGAGAGGGCCGCCCCCCGACTCACCACGAAGAAAACGCTAGTTTGTGTCAGCACTCGGGGGGGTCTCGCGCACACTCACCCCCCTCTTACCCACTCTCCCACACCCACACACTCTCACGTTCTCTAGCACACCCTAACACACAAGTATGCTCCCTCACAAACTTTTACACACTATTTCGTCCTCTAGTACACACCCTTACACAAACTATCGCTCTCTAACACACACATACACACACACACACACACATACACACACACACACACACACGTTTACTCGCATATTATTACACACCTTCACTCTCCTTAGTGCACTCTTGCACACCTGACGCTTCTTGACACACACTATAACATCCTCACGCTCTCTAGCACACTCTTACAAACTCAAGCACTCCCTTCCACACCTCACGCTTTCTATCACACACAGGGGAGGTCCGGAGCTAATGTGATTGTTCCTTTGCTACGTTAAGATTTAATCATATCACACACTAATACATCTTCACGCTTCCTAATTCACTCTTCCTCACGCTCATTAACACACTCCTACACATCCTCAAGCTCACTAACACTCCTACACATCCTCGCGCTCTCTAACACGCTCTTACACATCTCATATTTCGTAACACACCATGCTACGTCCAGTCACATTTGAACTCTCACTCAAATTCTCTCTCTCTCTCTCTCTCTCTCTCTCTCTCTGCACTCTACCTGCTCCGTCCTAGTGTAACACTCATACAACACCAACAGTCACTACCACCATCCACCAACAGTAACTACCACCATCCACCAACAGTAGCTACCACCATCCACCAACAGTAACTACCACCATCCACCAACAGTCCCACCAACCAGCCAACAGTAACTACCACCATCCACCAACAGTAACTACCACCGTCCTCCAACAGTCACTACCACCATCCACCAACGGTTAGTACCACCATCCAGTAACAGAAACTTCCACAATCCACCAAAAGTTAGTACCACCATCCACCAACAGTCTCTACCACCATACACGAACAGTAACTACCACCATCCGCCAACAGTAACTACCATCCACCAACAGTAATACCACCCATCCACCAAGGTCACTACCACCACCCACCAACAGTAACTACCACCATCCACCAACAGTTAGTACCACCATCCACCAACAGTAACTACCACCATCCACCAACAGTCACTACCAACATTCGCCAACAGTCACTACCACCATACATCAAGTAACTACCACCATCCACAACAGTCACTACCACCATCCACCAACAGTTACTACCACCATCCACCAACAGTAACTACCACCATACAGTACACAAAGAGTCACTACCACCATCCACCAACTGTAACTACCACCATCCACCAACAGTAACTACCACCATACACCAACAGTCACTACCACCATCCACCAACAGTCACTACCACCACCCACCAACAGTCACTACCACCATCCGCCAACAGTAACTACCACCATCCACCAATAGTAACTACCAGCATCCGCCAGCAGTAACTACCACCATCCACTAACAGTAACTACCATCCACCAAGAGTCACTACCATCCACCAACAGTAACTACCACCGTCTACCAACAGTTAGTACCACCATCCACCAACAGTAACTACCACCATCCACCAACAGCATATCACCATCACCAAGGTAACTACCACCATCCACCAACAGTCACTACCAACATTCACCACCAGTCACTACCATATCCCATCATGAGTAACTACCATCCACGAACAGTAACTACCACCATCCGCCAACAGTAACTACCACCATCCACCAACAGTAATTACCACCAAGGTCACTACCACCCACCAACAGCAACTACCACCATCCACCAACAGTTAGTACCACCATCCAGTAACTACCACCATACACCAACAGTCACTACCACCATACACCAACAGTCACTACCACCATCACCAACAGTAACTACCACCATCAACGTACATCTACCACCATCCAGCAAGTAATTACCACCATTCACCAAGGTCACTACCACCACCCACCAACAGTAACTACCACCCCACCAACAGTTAGTACCACCATCCACCAACAGACACTACCACGATACACAATCAGTCACTACCACCACCCACCAACAGTCACTACCACCATACACCAACAGTCACCCACCATCACCAACAGACACTACCACGATACACAATCAGTCACTACCACCACCCACCAACAGTCACTACCATACACCAACAGTCACTACCACCATCCACCAACAGACACTATCACGATACACAATCAATCACTACCACCACCCACCAACAGTCACTACCACCACCCACCAACAGTAACTACCACCACCCACCAACAGTCACTACCACCCACCAACAGTAACTACCACCATACACCAACAGTAACTACCACCATCCACCAACAGTAACTACCACCATCCACCAACAGTTAGGTACCACCATCCACAACATTCACTACCACCATCCGCCAACAATAATTACCACCATCCACCAACAGTAACTACCATACACCAACAGAAACTACCACCATCCATCAGCAGACACTACCGATACAATCAGTCACTACCACCACCCACCAACAGTCACTACCACCACCCACCAACAGTATCTACCACCATACACCAACAGTAACTACCACCATCCACCAGCAGACACTACCACGATACATAATCAGTCACTCCCACCATCCACCAAAAGTTTCTACCATCCACCAAAGTTTCTACCACCATCCACCAACAGTAAATACCACCATCCTCCAACAGTCACTACCACATCACAAAAGTAACTACCACCATCACCAACAGAAACTACCACCTTCCCCAACAATCACTACCACATCCCACAAACAGTAACTACAAACATCCACCAACAGTTAGTACCACCATCCATCCAGCAGTAACTACCACCACCCACCAACAGTAACTACACCATCCACAACAGTAAGGACCACCATCCACCAACATTCACTACCATTCACCAACAGTCACTACCCCATCCACCAACAGTCACTACCACCATACACAACAGTCACTACCACTATCACCAACAGTCACTACCATACACCAACAGTGACTACCACCATCCAGCAACTATTAGTACCACCATACACCAACAGTGATTACACATCCACCAACAGTTAGTACCACCATCCACCAACAGTCACTACCACTATCACCAACAGTCACTACCACCATACACCAACAGTGACTACATCCACAACAGTTAGTACCACCATCCACCAACAGTCACTACCACCATAAACCAGCAGTAACTACCACCTTCCACCAACAGACACTACCACCATACACTAAGAGTCACTACCATCATACACAACAGTCACTACCACCATCCGCCAACAGTGACTACCACCATCCACCAACAGTTAGTACACCATCCACCAACAGTCACTACCACCATAAACCAGCAGTAACTACCACCTTCCACCAACAGACTACCACCATCACTAAGAGTCACTACCATCATACACAACAGTCACTACCACCATCCGCAAACAGTAACTACAACCATTCACCAATAGTCACTACCCACAACCACCAAGTCACTACCACCATTCACTAACAGTCACTACCCCCATCCACCAACAGTCACACTACCATCTCCACCAACAGTAACTACGCCTTCCACCAACAGACACTACCACCATACACTAAAAGTCACTACCATCATACACCAACAGTCACTACCACCATCCGCCAACAGTAACTACAACCCATTCACAATAGTCACTACCCACAACCACCAAGTCACTACCACCATTCCACTAACAGTCACTACCCCATCCACCAACGTCACTACCACCATCCACCAACAGTAACTACCGCCATCCACCAACAGTCACTACCAGCATCCACCAACAGTAACTACCACCACCCACCAACAGTCACTACCACCACCCACCAACAGTAACTACCACCATACACCAACAGTAACTACCACCATCCACCAGCAGACACTACCACGATACATAATCAGTCACCATCCACAAAGTTTCTACCACCATCCACCAACAGTAAATACCACCATCCTCAACAGTCACCACATCCCACCAAAAGTAACTACCACCATCCACCAACAGAAACTACCACCTTCTCAACAATCACTACCACATCCCACAAACAGTAACTACAAACATCCACCAACAGTTAGTACCACCATCCATCAACAGTAACTACCACCACCCACAACAGTAACTACCACCATCCTCCAACAGACACTACCACTTCAATCAAAAGTAACTACCACCATCCACCCAGAAACACCACCATCCTCCAACAGTCACTACCACCATACAGTACACCAGAATCTCTACCACCATCCACCAACTGTAACTACCATCCACCAACAGTACCTACCATACACCAACAGTAACTACCACCATTCACCAACAGTCACTACTACCACCCACCAACGTCACTACCACCATCATAACAGTAACTACCACCATCCACGAACAGTAACTACCACCATCCGCCAACAGTAACTACCACCATCCACCAACAGTAATTACCACCATCCACCAGGGTCACTACCACCCACCAACAGTAACACCACCATCACCAACAGTTAGTACCACCATCCCAGCAGTAACACCATCCACCAACAGTTAGTACCACCATCCACCAGACACTATCACGATACACAATCAGTCACTACCACCACCCACTAACAGTCACTACCACCACCCACCAACGGTAACTACCACCACCCACCAACAGTCACTACCACCACCCACAACAGTAACTACCACAATACACAACAGTAACTACCACCATCCACCAACAGTAACTACCACCATCCAGTTAGTACCACCATCACCAACATTCACTACCACCATCCGCAACAATAACTACCACCATCCACCAACAGTAACTACCACCATACACCAAGAAACTACCACCATCCATCAACAGACACTACCACGATACACAATCAGTAACACCACCACCCACAGTCACTACCACCACCCACCAACAGTAACTACCACCATACACCAACAGTAACTACCACCATCCACCAGCAGACACTACCACGATACATAATCAGTCACTACCACCATCCACCAAAAGTTTCTACCACCATCCACCAAAAGTTTCTACCACCATCCACCAACAGTAAATACCACCACCCTCCAACAGTCACTACCACATCCTACCAAAAGTAACTACCACCATCCACCAACAGAAACTACCACCTTCCTCCAACAATCACTACCACATCCCACAAACAGTAACTACAACCATCCACCAACAGTTAGTACCACCATCCATCAACAGTAACTACCACCACCCACCAGCAGTAACTACCACCATCCACCAACAGTAACGTCACCATCCACCAACATTCACTACCACCATTCACCAACAGTCACTACCCCCATCCACCAACAGTCACTACCACCATACATCAACAGTCACTACCACTATCCACCAACAGCCACTACCACCATACACCAACAGTGACTACCACCATCCAGCAACTATTAGTACCACCATACACCAACTGTGACTACCACCATCTACCAACAGTTAGTACCACCATCCACCAACAGTCACTACCACTATCCACCAACAGTCACTACCACCATACACCAACAGTGACTACCACCATCCACCAACAGTTAGTACCACCATCCACCAACAGTCACTACCATAAACCAGCAGTAACTACACCCTTCCACCAACAGACACTACACCATACACTAAGAGTCACTACCATCATACACCAACAGTCACTACCACCATCCGCCAACAGTAACTACAACCATTCACCAGTCAGTACCCACAACCACCAAGTCACTACCACCATTCACTAACAGTCACTACCCCCATCCACCAACAGTCACTACCACCATCCACCAACAGTAACTACCGCCATCCACCAACATTCACTACCACCATCCAGTAACTACCACCACACCAACAGTCACTACCACCATCCACCAACAGTAAATACCACCATACACAACAGTAACTACCACCATCACCAACAGTCATTACTACCATCCACCAACAGTCACTACCACCATCCGCCAACAGTAACTACCACCATCACGAACAGTAACTACCACCATCCGCCAACAGTAACTACCACCATCCGCCAACAGTAACTACAACCATTCACCAATAGTCACTACCACAACCACCAAGTCACTACACCATTCACTAACGTCACTGCCCATCCACCAACAGTCACTACCACCATCCACCAACAGTAACTACCGCCATCACCAACAGTCACTACCATCACCAACAGTAACTACACACCCACCAACAGTCACTCCACCATCCACCAACAGTAAATACCACCATACACCAACAGTAACTACCATCCACCAACAGTCATTACTACCATCCACCAACAGTCACTACCACCATCCGCCAACAGTAACTACCACCATCCACGAACGACTACCACCATCGCCAACAGTAACAACCACCATACCAACAGTAATTACCACCATCCACCAGGGTCACTACAACCCACCAACAGTAACTACCATCCACCACCAGTTAGTACCACCATCCACCAACAGTAACTACCACCATACACCAACAGTCACTACCACCATACCAACAGTCACTACCACCACACCAACAGTAACTACCACCATCCGCCAACAGTATCTACCATCCACCAACCGTAGTTACCACCATCCACCAAGGGTCACTACCACCACCCACCAACAGTAACTACCACCACCACAACAGTTAGTACCACCATCCACCAACAGACACTACCACGATACACAATCAGTCACTACCACCACCACCAACAGTGACTACCACCACCACCAACAGTCACTACCACCATCCACCAACAGACACTATCACGATACACAATCAGTCACTACCCACCCACCAACAGTCACTACCACCACCCACCAACAGTAACTACCACCACCCACCAACGGTCACTACCACCACCCACCAACAGTAACTACCACCATACACCAACAGTAACTACCACCATCCACCAACAGTAACTACCACCATCCACCAACAGTTAGTACCACCATCCACCAACATTCACTACCACCATCCGCCAACAATAACTACCACCATCCACCAACAGTAACTACCACCATACACCAACAAACACCACCATCCATCAACAGACACTACCACGATACACAATCAGTCACTACCACCACCCCAACAGTCACTACCACCACCCACCAACAGTATCTACCACCATCACCAACAGTAACTACCACCATCCACCAGCAGACACTACCACGATACATAATCAGTCACTCCACCATCCACCAAAGTTTCTACCACCATCCACCAAAAGTTTCTACCACCATCCACCAACAGTAAATACCATCCTCAACAGTCACTACCCATCCACCAGTAACTACCACCATCCACCAACAGAAACTACCACCTTCCTCAACAATCACTACCACATCCAAACAGTAACTACAAACATCACAACAGTTAGTACCACCATCCATCAACAGTAACTACCACCACCCACCAACAGTAACTACCATCCACCAACAGTAGGACCACCATCCACCAACATTCACTACCACCATTCACCAACAGTCACTACCCCCATCCACCAACAGTCACTACCACCACCACCAACAGTCACTACCACATCACCAACAGTCACTACCACCATCACACCAACAGTGACTACCACCATCCAGCAACTATTAGTACCACCATACACCAACAGTGATTACCACCATCACCAACAGTTGGTACCACCATCCACAACAGTCACTACCACTATCCACCAACAGTCACTACCACCATACACCAACAGTGACTACCATCCACCAACAGTTAGTACCACCATCCACCAACAGTCACTACCATAAACCAGCAGTAACTCACCACCTTCCACCAACAGACACTACCACCATACACTAAAGTCACTACCATCATACACAACAGTCACTACCACCATCCGCCAACGGTGATACCACAATCCACCAACAGTTAGTACCACCATCCACCAACAGTCACTACCACCACAAACCAGCAGTAACTACCTTCCACCAACAGACACTACCACCATACACTAAGAGTCACTACCATACACCAACAGTCACTACCACCACTCCGCAAACAGTAACACCAACCATTCACCAATAGTCACTACCCACAACCACAAGTCACTACCACCATTCCCAGTCCTCCCCCCATCCACCAACAGTCACTACCACCATCCACCAACAGTAACTACCGCCTTCCACCAACAGACACTACCACCACTCACTAAAGTCACTACCATCATACACCAACAGTCACTACCACCATCCGCCAACAGTAACTACAACCATTCACCAATAGTCACTACCCACAACCACCAAGTCACTACCACCATTCACTAACAGTCACTACCCCCATCCACCAACAGTCACTACCACCATCCACCAACAGTAACTACCGCCATCCACCAACAGTCACTACCAGCATCCACCAACAGTAACTACCACCACCCACCAACAGTCACTACCACCACCCACCAACAGTAACTTACCACCATACCAACAGTAACTACCACCATCCACCAGCAGACACTACCACGATACATAATCAGTCACTACCACCATCCACCAAAGTTTCTACCACCATCCACCAACAGTAAATACCACCATCCTCCAACAGTCACTACCATCCCACCAAAGTAACTACCATCCACCAACAGAAACTACCACCTTCCTCCAACAATCACTACCACATCCACAAACAGTAACTACAAACATCCACCAACAGTTAGTACCACCATCCATCAACAGTAACTACCACCACCCACCAACAGTATACCATCCTCCAACAGACACTACCACTTCCAATCAAAGTAACTACCACCATCCACCAACAGAAACTACCACCATCCTCCAACAGTCACTACCACCATACAGTACACCAAGAATCTCTACCACCATCCAGTACAACTACCACCATCCACCAACAGTACCTACCACCATACACCAACAGTAACTACCACCATCCACCAACAGTCACTACTACCACCCACCAACGTCACTACCACCATCCGCCAACAGTAACTACCATCCACGAACGTGTAACACCACCATCCGCCAACAGTAACTACCACCCACACCCAACAGTAATTACCACCATCACCAGGGTCACTACCACCACCCACCAACAGTAACTACCACCATCCACAACAGTTAGTACCACCATCCACCAACAGTAACTACCACCATCCACCAACAGTTAGTACCACCATCACCAACAGACACTATCACGTACACAATCAGTCACTACCACCACCCACTAACAGTCACTACCACCACCCACCAACGGTAACTACCACCACCACCAACAGTCACTACCACCACCCACCAGTAACTACCACAATACACCAACAGTACTTCACCACCATCACCAGCAGTAACCACCATCACCAACAGTTAGTACCACCATCCACCAACATTCACCTACCACCATCCGCCAACAATAACTACCACCATCCACCAACAGTAACTACCACCATACACCAACAGAAACTACCACCATCCATCAACAGACACTACCGATACGCAATCAGTAACTACCACCACCCACCAACAGTCCTACCACCACCCACCAACAGTAACTACCACATACACCAGCGTCTTCACCACCATACCATCTACCTACAGCATCTACCACCCATCGTTACACAACCTCACCAGAGTACCCACCATCCACCAACACACCACCATCCACAACAGTAACTTCACCAACATTCACCAGCAGTCACTACCCCATCACCTATCACTACACCATCAACGTCACTGTCACCATCCACCAACAGTTACCAACATTCACTAACGCTACCAACAGTCTACCATCACCTCAAACTACACTTCCACCAGCATACCACATCTTCCGCCATCACCAACAGTCACTCCACCATCTTACACACCAAGTCACTACCACCACCACTAACAATTACACTACCACCATCACCAACAGTCACTACCACCATCAGTACTCATCCGCAGCTCACTACCACATCACCAACTCACCACCCACCAACAGTCACCACATCACAGCAGCACCCATCACCAACAGTACTCCACCATCCTAGCAGTCACTCCATCCACCAACAGTCCTACCCATCACCAACAGTAACTACCACCACCAACCAGTATTCCACCATCCACACAGTAACTACCACCATCCGCCAACAGTACTCACCATCACTACAACAGTCACTACCACCTCCAGTCACTACCCCATCACCGTTCTACCATCCACCAACAGTCACACCACCATCCACCAACAGTCACTACCACCATCCACCAACGGTTACTACCACCATCAGTAACAGTGCCACCACAATCCCACCAACAGTAACTACCACCATCCACCAACAGTCACTACCATTCACCAACAGTCACTACCACCATCCACCAACAGTCACTACCACCATTCACCAACAGTCACTACCACCATACACCAACAGTCACTACCACCATACACCAACAGTCATTACCACCATCCACCAACAGTTACTACCAACATACATCAACAGTCTACCACCATCCACCAACAGTCCTACCACCATCACCAACAGTCACTACCACCATTCATAACAGTCACTCCACCATCCACCAACAGTCACTACCACCATCCACCAACAGTCACTACCATACACCAACAGTCACTACCCCCATCCACCAACAGTCACTACCACCATCCACCAACAGTCACTACCACCATCCACCAACAGTAACTACCACCATCCCAACAGTCACTACCACCATCCACCAACAGTCACTACCACCATCCACCAACAGTCACTACCACCATCCACAATCCAGTCACTACCACCACCACAACAGTCACTACCACCATCCACCAACAGTCAACTACCACCATACACCAACAGTAGCTTACCACCATCCACCAACAGTCACTACCACCATCCACCAACAGTCACTATCACCATACACAATCAGTCACTACCACTACCCACCAACAGTAACTACCACCAACACCAGTCACTCCACCAACAGTCACTACCACCCACCAGCAGTCACTACCACCATCCACCAACAGTAACTACCATACACCAACAGTAACTACCACCATCCACCAACAGTAAGTACCACCATCCACCAACAGTTAGTTCCACCATCCACCAACAGTCACTACACCCATCCGCCAACAACTACCACCATCCGCAACAGTCTACTTCCAATGGTACCACCATCCGCCAACAGTCACTACCACGATCACCAATCAGTCACTACCACCATCCACCAAGTGTCTACCACCACCATCCACCAAAGTCACTACCACCATCCACAACAGTAATACCACCATCCCAACGGTCACCACATCCACCAGTGCTACCCCATCCACCAACAGTCACTACCACCATTCACCAACAGTCACTACCACCATACACCAACAGTCACTACCACATCCACCAACAGTCACTACCACCACCATACACCAACAGTCACTACCCCGTCCACCAACAGTCACTACCACCATCCACCAACAGTCACTACCCATAGTCACTACCACCATCAACAGTACTACCACCTCGCAACAGTCACTACCACCATACACCAAAGTCACTACCACTATACCCCAACAGTCACTACCACCATCCATCAACAGTCACTACCACAATTCACCAACAGTCAATACCACCATACACCAACAGTCACTACCAACATACAACAACAGTCACTACCAACATCCACCAACAGTCACTACCACTGCCCCAACGGTCACTACCACCATCCACCAACGGTTGTACCACCATCCAGTAACAGTAACTTCCACAATCCACCAACTCACTACTAACATCCACCAACAGTCACTACCACCATTCACCAACAGTCACTACCACCATCCAACAGTCACTACCACAATTCACAACAGTCAGCCCACCAACCAACAGTCACTACCACTATACCAACAGTTGTCCACCATCCACCAACAGTTAGAACCAACATACATCAACAGTCACTACCAACATCCACCAACAGTCACTACCACTATACACCAACAGTCACTACCACCATTCACAACTTTCCTACCACCATCCAGCAATCACTACCATACACCTACAGTCACTACCCCATCACAACAGTCACTACCACCATCCACCAACAGTCACTACCACCATACACCAATAGTAACTACAACCATCCGCCAACAGTCACTACCACCATCCACCAACAGACACTATCACGATACACAATCGGTCACTACCACCACCCACCAACAGTCACTATCACCACCACCAACAGTAACTAACACCATACACCAACAGTAACTACCACCATCCACCAACAGTCACTACCACCATCCACCAACAGACACTACCACGATACACAATCAGTCACTACCACCACCCACCAACAGTCACTACCACCACCCACCAACAGTACTACCACCATACACCAACAGTAACTATCACCATCCAACAAAGTAACTACCATCCACCAACAGTTGAGTACTACCATCACCAACATTCACTACCACCATCCGCCAACAATAACTACCACCATCCACCAACAGTAACTACCACCATACACCAACAGTAACTACCACCATCCATCAACAGACACTACCACGATACAATCAGTCACTACCACCACAACAGTCACTACACACCCACCAACAGTAACTTCACCACCATACACAACAGTAACTACCACCATCACCAGCAGACACTACCACGATACATAATCAGTCACTACCACCATCCACCAAAGTTTCTACCACCATCACCAAAGGTTTCTACCACCATCCACCAACAGTAAATACCACCATCCTCCAACAGTCACTACATCCAAAAGTAACTACCACCATCCACCAACAGTAATACCACCATCTCAACAGTCACTACCACATCCACAAACAGTAACTACAACCATCCACCAACAGTTAGTACCATCCATCAGCAGTAACTACCACCACCCACCAACAGCAACTACCACCATCCACCAACAGTAACGACCACCATCCACCAACATTCACTACCACCATTCACCAACAGTCACTACCCCCCACTAACAGTCACTACCACCATACACCAACAGTCACTACCACTATCACCAACAGTCACTACCACATATGGTGACTACCACCATCCAGCAACAGTTAGTACCACCATACACCAACAGTGACTACCACCATCCACCAACAGTTGGTACCACCATCCACCAACAGTCACTACCACTATCCACCAACAGTCACTACCACCTACACCAACAGTGACTACCACCATCCACCAACAGTTAGTACCACCATCCAGCAGTCACTACCATAAACCAACAGTAACTACCAACTACCAACAGTCACTACCACCATACACTATGAGTCACTACCATCATACACCAACAGTCACTACCACCATCCGCCAACAGTAACTACAACCATTCACCAATAGTCACTACCAACAACCACCAAGTCACTACCACCATTCACTAACAGTCACTACTGATCACCAACAGTCACTACCATCCACCAACAGTTACTACCATACACCAACAGTCACTACCACCATACACCAACAGTCACTACCCCATCCACCAACAGTCAAAACCACCATACATCAACAGTCACTACCATTATACACCAACAGTTAGTACCACCATCCACCAACAGTTGGTACCAACATACAACAGTCACTACCAACATCCACCAACAGTCACTACCACTATCACCAACAGTCACTACCACCATCACCAGTCACTACCCCATCCACCAACAGTCACTACCACCATTCACCAACAGCCACTACCACCATACACTAACAGTCACTACCACTATACAACAGTCACTACCATACACCATCAGTTACTACCACCCAACAACAGTCACTACCTCCATACACCAACAGTCACTACCACCATACACCAACAGTCACTACCACCATCCACCAACAGTCACTACCACCATTCACCAACAGTCACTAGCCCCATCCACCAACAGTCACTACCACCATCCACCAACAATCACTACTACCATTCACCAACAGTCACTACCACCATACACCAACAGTCACTACCCCATACACCAACAGTTGGTACCACCATCCACAAACAGTCAACTACCACCATGCCGTCACTACCACCCACCAACAGTTACCTAACACCTTCCACCAACAGTTAGTACCACCTACACCAACAGTCACCACCATACACAACTGTTAGTACCGTCATACACCAACAGTTACTACCCATACACCAACAGTCACTACCACCATACACCAACAGTCACTACCACCATTCACCCAACAGTTACTACCACCATACACAGTCACTACCACCATACACCAACAGTCACTACCACCATTCACCAACAGTTACTACCACCATACATCAACAGTCACTACCACCATACACCACCAGTCACTACCACCATACCCCAACAGTCCATATCACCATACACCAACAGTCACTACCACCATACACCAACAGTCACTACCACCATACACTAACAGTCACTACCCCCATCCACCAACAGTCACTACCACCATTCCAACAGTCCTTTACACGCAACCGTCACTACCAACAGTCACTACCACCATACACTAACAGTCACTACCCCCGTCCACCAAATTCACTATCACCATCCACCAACAGTCACTCCACCATCCTCCAGCAGTCACTACCACCATCCACCAACAGTCACTACAACCATCCACCAACAGTCACTACCATCCGCCAACAGTAACTACCACCATCCGCCAACAGTTACTACCACCATACACCAACAGTCACTACCACCATACACTAACAGTCACTACCCCAATCCACCAACAGTCATTACCACCATCCACCAACAGTCGCTACCACCATACAACAACAGTCACTACCAACATCCACCAACAGTCACTACCACTATACACCAACAGTCACTACCATCCACCAACGGTTAGTACCACCATCCAGTAACAGTAACTACAATCCACAACACTCACTACTAACATCCACCAACAGTCCTACCACCATTCACCAACAGTCACTACCACCATCCACCAACAGTCACTACCACAATTCACCAACAGTCAATACCACCATACACCAACAGTCACTACCACTATACACCAACAGTTAGTACCACCATCCACCAACAGTTAGAACCAACATACATCAACAGTCACTACCAACATCCACCAACAGTCACTACCACTATACACCAACAGTCACTACCACCGTTCCAACAGTCACTACCATCCACCAACAGTCACTACCACCACCACCAACAGTAACTACCACCATCCGCCAACAGTCACACCACCATCCACCAACAGTCACTACAACATCCACCAGCAGCAGTCACTACCACCATACACAATCAGTCACTACCACCAACAACAGTCACTATCACCACCCGCAGTAACTACCCATACACCAACAGTAACTACCACCATCCCCAACAGTCACTACCACCATCCACCAACAGACACTATCACGATACACAATCAGTCACTACCACAACCCACCAACGTAACTACCACCATACACAACAGTCACTACCACCACACCAACAGTCACTACCACCACCCACCAACAGTCACTATCACCACCCACAACAGTAACTACCACCATACACCAACAGTAACTACCACCATCCACCAACAGTAAGTACCACCATCCACAACAGTTAGTACCACCATCCACCAACATTCACTACGACCATCCGCCAACAATAACTACCACCATCCACCAACAGTAACTACCACCATACTCAACAGTAACTACCACCATCCACCAACAGACACTACCACGATACATAATCAGTCACTACCACCATCCACCAAGTGTTTCTACCACCATCACCAAAGTTTCTACCACCATCCACCAACAGTAAACCACCATCCTCAACGGTCACTACCATCCCATCAAAAAAGTAACTACCCTCACAGTCACTACCACCATTCACCAACAGTCGCTATCACCATACACCAACAGTCACCAACATCCACCAACAGTCACTACCACCATACACTAACAGTCACTACCCCGTCACCAACAGTCACTATCACCATCCACCAACAGTCACTCCACCACCATCCCAACAGTCACTACCACCATCACGAACAGTAACTACCACCATCCGCCAACAGTCACTACCACCATACACCAACAGTCACTACCACCATACACAAACAGTCACTACCACCATCCACCAACAGTCACTACCACCATCCACCAACAGTCGCTACCACCATACACCAACAGTCTACCAACATCCACCAACAGTCACTACCACCATACGAGCAGTCACTACTACCATACCTAACAGTCACTACCACCATACACCAACAGTCACTACCGTACACCAACAGTCACTACTACCATCCACCAACAGTCACTCCCACCACTGCCGCATGCACCATCCAACAACATTAAGTACCACTATCCACCAACTAACTACCACCGTCTTCCAACAGTCACTACCACCACCCAACAACAGTAACTACACCATCCACTAACGGTTGGTACGCCATCCAACAGTAACCACAATCCACCAACAGTCACTACCACCATCAACAACAGTCACTACCGTCCTCAACAGTCACTACCACCATACACCAACAATTGGTACTACCATCCACCAACGAATAGTACCACCATCCACCAGAGTCACTACCACCATACACCAACAGTTGGTACTACCATCCACCAACAGTTGTACCACCATCCACCAAGAGTCACTACCAACATACTGCCTCACTACTAACATCACCAACAGTCACTACCACCATTCACCAACAGTCTCACTACCACCATCCACCAACAGTCACTACCACAATTCACCAACAGTCAATACCACATACACCAACAGTCACTACCACTGCCACCAACAGGTAGTACCATCCACCAACAGTTAGTACCACATCCATCAACAGTAACTACCACCACCACCAACAGTCACTACCACAATTCACCAACAGTCAATACCACCATACACCAACAGTACTACCACTGCCACAACAGTTTGAAACCACCATCCACAACAGTTGTGCAACATACAACAGCAGTCACTACCAACATCACCAACAGTCTACCACTATACACCAACAATCACTACCATTCACCAACAGTCACTACCCCATCCACCAACAGTCACTACCCATTCACCAACAGTCACTACCACTATCCACCAATCACTACCACCATACACCATCAGTTACTACCACCATCCAACAACAGTCACTACCTCATACAACAGTTACTACCACCATACACCAACAGTCACTACCACCATCCACCAACAGTCACTACCACCATTCACCAACAGACACTAGCCCCATCACCAACAGTCACTACCACCATCCACCAACAATCACTACCACCATTCACCAACAGTCACTACCACCATCACCAACAGTCACTACCACCATCCACCAAAGTCACTACCACCATACACCAACAGTCACTACCACCATACACCAACAGTCACTACCACCATACATCAACAGTCACTACCACTATACACCAACAGTTACTATCACCATACACCAACAGTCACTACCACCATACACCAACAGTCACTACCACCACCCACCAGAGTCACTACCTCCCACCAACAGTTAGTACCACCATACACCAACAGTCGCTACCACCATCCACGAAGAGTCACTACCAACATCCACCAACAGTCACTACCACTATCCCCCAACAGTCACTACCACCATACACCATCAGTTACTACCACCATCCAACAACAGTCACTACCTCCATACACCAACAGTTACTACCACCATACCAACAGTCACTACCACCATCCACCAACAGTCACTACCACCATTCACCAACAGTCACTAGCCCCATCCACCAACAGTAACTACCACCACCACCAACAGTCACTACCACCATCCACCAGCAGTAACCACCATCCACCAACGAAATTACCATCCACCAACAGTAACTACCTCCACCAACAGTAACTACCACCATCACCAACAGTCACTACCACCATCACCAACAGTAACTACCATCCACAACAATACTACCACCATCCACCAACCGTAACTACTACCATCCACCAACATTCACTACCACCATTCACCAACAGTCACTACCACCATACACCAACAGTCCCTACCACATACACCAACAGTTACTACCACTATTCACCAACAGTCACTACCCACATCCACCAACAGTCACTACCACCATACACCAACAGTCACTACCACTATCCACCAACAGTCACTACCACCATACAACAACAGTTACTACCACCATACACCAACAGTAACTACCACCATACACCAACAGTAACTACCACCATCCACCAACAGACTCTACCACGATACATAATGTTATAATCAGTCACTACCATCATCCACAAAGTTTCTACCACCATCCACCAAAAGTTTCTACCCCCATCCACCAACAGTAATACCACCATCCTCAACAGTCACTACCACATCCACCAAAGTAACTACCACCATCCACCAACAGAAACTACCACCATCCTCCAACAATCACTACCACATCACAAACAGTAACTACAACCATCACCAACAGTTAGTACCACCATCACCAACAGTAACTACCACCACCACCAACAGTCACTACCACCATTCACCAACAGCTACTACCATCCACCAATAGTAACTACCACCATCCACCAACAGTCACTACCATTCACCAACAGTAACTACTACCATCCACCAACAGTAACTACCACCATCCACCAACAGTAACTACCACCATCACCAACAGTCACTACCACCATCCACCAAAGTAACTACCACCATCCACCAACAGTAACTACAACCATCCACCAACAGTAACTACACCATCCACCAACATTCACTACCACCATTCACAACAGTCACTACCACCATACACCAACAGTCCCTACCATACACCAACAGTTACTACCACTATTCACAACAGTCACTACCACATCCACCAACAGTCACTACCCTTACACCAACAGTCACTACCACTATCACCAACAGTCACTACCACCATACACCAACAGTGACTACCACCATCCACCAATTAGTACCACCATACACCAACAGTGACTACCACCGTCCACCAACAGTCACTACCACCATACACCAACAGTGACTACCACCATCCATCAACAGTCACTACCACCATCCGCCAACAGTCACTACCACCATCCACCAACAGTCACTACCACCATCACCAAAGTGACTAACACTATACACCAACAGTGACTACCACCATCCACCAACAGTTAGTACCACCATCCACCAGCAGTCACTACCACCATACACCAACAGTGACTACCACTATCCACCAACAGTCACTACCACCATACACCAACAGTGACTACCACCATCCACTAACAGTTAGTACCTCCATCACCAACAGTCACTACCACCATAAACAACAGTAACTACCAACTTCCACCAACAGACACTACCACCACCACTAGCAGTCACTACCATCATACACCAACAGTCACTACCACCATCCGCCAACAGTAACTACAACCATTCACCAATAGTCACTACCAGCAACCACCAAGTCACTACCACCATTCACTAACAGTCATACCCCCTTCCACCAACAGTCACTACCATCCACCAACAGTAACTACCGCCATACCAACAGTCACTACCACCATCCTCTAACATTCACTACCACCATTCACCAACAGTCACTACCACCATCCGCCAACAGTAACTACCGACCTCCAACAGTCACTACCACCTCCACCAACAGTAACTACCACCGTCCTCATTAGTCACTACCACTATCCACCAACAGTAACTAAAACCGTCCCCAACAGTCACTACCACCTCCCACCAACAGTAACTACCACATCCACAACGGTTAGTACCACCATCAGTAACAGTAACTACAATCCACCAACAGTTAGTACTACCATCCACAACAGTCACTACCACCATACACCAACAGTTAGTACTACCATCCACCAACAGTCACTACCACCATACACCAACACTCACTACTAACATCCACCAACAGTCACTACCACCATTCACCAACAGTCACTACCACCATCCACCAACAACCACTACAATTCACCAACAGTCACTTCCACCATCACCAACAGTTACTACCACCATACACCAACAGTCACTACCCCATTCACCAACAGTCACTACCCCATCACCAACAGTCACTACCACCATTCACCAGCAGTCACTACCACCATACACCAACAGTCACTACCACTATCCACCAGCAGTCACTACCATCATACAACAACAGTTACTACCACCATAAACCAACAGTAACATCCACCATCCACCAACAGTCACTACCACCATACACTAACAGTCACTACCCCATCCACCAACAGTCACTACCACCATCCACCAACCGTCACTACCACCATCCACCAACAGTCACTACCACCATACACCAACAGTAACTAACACCATCCGCAGTAACTACCACCATCCACCAACAGTCATTACCACCATTCACTAATCACTATCGCCATCCGCCAACAGTAACTACCACCATCCACCAACAGTACTACTACCGTCCTCCAACAGTCACTACCACCTCCACAACAGTAACTACCACCTTCCTCCAACAGTCACTACCACTATCACCAACAGTAACAAAACCGTCCTCAACAGTCACTACCACCTCCACCAACAGTAACCACCATCCACCAACAGTTAGTACCACCATCCAGTAACAGTGCTTCCACAATCACACCAAAAGTTAGTACCACCATCCACCAACAGTCACTACCACATACCAAAAGTTAGTACCTCCACCAACAGTTAGTACCACCATCCACAGTCACTACCACCATACACCAACAGTCACTACCACCATTCACCAACAGTCACTACCACCAACCACCAACAGCCACTACACAATTTACCAACAGTCCTTCCACCATCCACCAACAGTCACTACCACCATACACCAACAGTCACTACCCCATTCACCAACAGTCACTACCCCCATCCACCAACAGTCACTACCATTCACCAACAGTCACTTCCACCATACACCAACAGTCACTACCACTATCCACCAACAGTCACTACCACTATCAATAACGTACTTCACCATAAACCAACAATAACTTCCACCATCCACCAACAGTCACTACCACCGTACACTAACAGTCACTACCCCATCCACCAACAGTCACTACCACCATCCACCAACAGTCACTACCACCATCCACCAACAGTCACTACCACCATACACCAACAGTAACTAACACCATCCACCAACAGTCACTACCCCATCCACCAACAGTCACTACCACCATACCCCCAACAGTCACTACCACCATCACCAACAGTCACTACCACCATAACAGTAACTACCACCATCCACCAACAGTAACTACCACCATCCACAAACAATCACTACCATCATTCATCTACAGTCACTACCACCAAATACCAACAGTCACTACCACCATCCACCAATAGTCACTACCACCATACACCAACAGTCACTACCATCATACACCAACAGTCACTACCACCATACACCAACAGTCACTACCCTCATCCACCAAGAGTCAATACCACCATATACCAACAGTAACTACCGCCATCCACCAACAGTCACTGCCACCATCCACCAAGTCACTATCAACATCCACCAAGTCACTACCACCATTCCTTACGTTACTACCCCGTCCACCAACAGTCACTACCACCATCCACAACAGTAACTACCGCCATCCACCAACAGTCACTACCACCATCCACTAACATTCACTACTACCATTCACAACAGTCACTACCACCGTCCTCTAACAGTCACTACCACCACCCACCAACAGTTACTAACACCATCACCAACAGTTAGTACCACCATCCACGCAGTCACTACCACCATCCACCAACAGTCACTACCACCATCCACCAAGAGTCACTACCAACATCCACCAAGTCACTACCACCATTCTCTAACAGTCACTACCCTATCCACCAACAGTCACTACCACCATCCACCAACAGTAACTACTGCCATCCACCAACAGTCACTACCACCATCCACTAACATTCACTACTACCATTCACCAACAGTCACTACCACCATCCGCCAACAGTAACTACCACCATCCACCAACAGTAACTACCACCGTCATCCAACAGTCACTACCACCACCCACCAACAGTTACTAACACCATCCACCAACAGTTAGTACCACCATCCACCAACACTAACTACCACAATCCACAAACAGTTAGTACCACCATCCACCAACAGTCACTACCACCATACACCAACAGTTACTACCACCATACACCAACAGTCACTACCACCATACACCAACAGTCACTACCACCATACACCAACAGTTACTACCACCATACACCAACAGTCACTTCCACCATACACCAACAGTCACTACCACCATACACCAACAGTCACTACCACTATACACCAACAGTCACTACCACCATACACCAACAGTCATTATCCCATCCAGGCAGTTACCACCATCCACCAACAATCACTACCATTCATCAACAGTCACTACCACCTTACACCAACAGTCACTACCACCATCCACCAACAGTCACTACCATCCACCAACATTCACTACTACCATTCACCAACAGTCACTACCGTACACCAACAGTCACTACCACCATCACCAACAGTCACTACCATTCACCATCAGTCACTACCTCATCCACCAACAGTCACTACCACCATCCACAAACAATCACTACCACCATTCCATCACAGTCACTACCAAATACCAACAGTCACTACCACCATCCACAATAGTCACTCACCACCATCACCAACAGTCACTACCATCATACACCGAGTCACTACCACCTCCAACAGTCACTACTATCATACACCAACAGTCACTACCACCATACACAACAGTCCTACCCTCATCACAGAGTCACTGCCACCATCCACCAAGAGTCACTATCAACATCCACCAAGGTCACTACCACCATTCACTTACAGTTACTACCACCATACACCAACAGTCACTACCACCATACACCAACAGTCACTACCACCATACACCAACAGTCACTACCCCATCCACCAACAGTTACTACCATCCACCAACAGTCACTATCACCATTCATCAACAGTCACTACCACCATACACCTACAGTCACTACCACCATCCACCAACAGTCACCACCACCATACACCAACAGTCACTACCACCATACCAACAGTCACTACCACCATACACAAACAGTCACTACCACCATACCCCAACAGTCACTACCCCCATCCACCAACAGTCAATACCAGTATACACCAACAGTTTGTACCACCATCCACCAACAGTCACTACCACCATACGCCATCAGTCACTACCACCATACACCAACAGTCACTACCACCATACACCAACAGTTAGTTCCACCATCCACCAATAGTTAGTACCACCATACACCAACAGTCACTACCACCATCCAGCAATAGTTAGTACCACCATTCACCAACAGTCACTACCCCCATCAACCAACAGTCACTACCACCATACATCAACAATCACTACCACCATTCATCAACAGTCACTGCCACCTTACACCAACAGTCACTACCACCATCCACCAACAGTCACTACCATCATACACCAACAGTCACTACACCATACACCAACAGTCACTACCCCCATTCACCAACAGTCACTACCACCATACACCAACAGTCACTACCACCGTACACCAACAGTCACTATCACCATCCACCAACAGTCACTACCACCATTCACCATCAGTCACTACCCCCATCCACCAACAGTCACTACCACTATCCACCAACAATCACTACCACCATTCATCAGCAGTCACTACCACCAAATAGCAACAGTCACTACCACCATCCACCAATAGTCACTACCACCATACACCAACAGTCACTACCCTCATCCACCAAGAGTCAATACCACCATACCAACAGTAACTACCGCCATCCACCAACAGTCACTGCCACCATCCACGAGAGTCACTATCAACATCCACCAAGTCACTACCACCATTCACTAACAGTCACTACCATCCACCAACAGTAACTACCGCCATCCACCAACAGTCACTACCACCATCCACTAACACTCACTACTACCATTCACCAACAGTCACTACCACCATCCGCCAACAGTAACTACCACCATCCACCAGCAGTAACTACCACCGTCCTCCAACAGTCACTACCACCATCCACCAACAGTTACTAACACCATCCACCAACAGTTAGTACCACCATCCACCAACAGTAACTAACACAATCCACAAACAGTTAGTACCACCATTCACCAACAGTCACTACCACCATCCGCCAATAGTAACTACCACCACATCCACCAACAGTAACTACCACCGTCCTCAACAGTCACTACCACCACCCACCAACAGTTACTAACACCATCCACCAACAGTTAGTACCACCATCCACCAACAGTCACTACCACCATCCACCAACAGTCACTACCACCATCCACCAACAGTAACTACCACAATCCGCCAACAGTAACTACCACCATCCACCAACAGTCACTACCACCATCCACCAAGTCACTACCAACATCCAAAATAGTCACTACCATCACTAACATTCACTACTACCATTCACCAACAGTCTTCACCATCCGCCAGCAGTAACTACCACCATCCACCAACAGTAACTACCGTCCTCCAACAGTCACTACCACCACACCAACAGTCACTACTACCATCCACCAACAGTCACTACCACCATCCACCAACAGTCACTCCCACCATCCACCCAGTCACTACCACCATACACCAACAGTAACTACCATTCACCAACAGTCACTACCCCCATCCACCAACAATAACTACCACCATCCACTAACAGTCACTACCATCCACCAACAGTCACTACCAACATTCACCAACAGTCACTACTACCATACATCAACAGTAACTACCACCATCCACCAACAGTCCTTACCACCATACAAAACCTCACTACTTCATACGCCAACAGTCACTACCACCATCACCAACAGTCACTACCACCATAGCAAACAGTCACTACCACCATCCACCAACAGTTACTACCACGATACACCAACAGTCACTACCCCATCACAAACAGTCATGCCACCATTCCAAAGTCACTACCATCCACCAACAGTCACTACTCCCATCCACCAACAGTCACTACCACCATCCACCAACAGTTACTACCACCATACACCAACAGTCACTACCACCATCCAACAGTCACTACCACCATACACCAACAGTCCTTACCACCATACACCAACAGTCACTACCACCATGCACCAACAGTCACTACCACCATACACCAACAGTCACTACCACCATCCCCCAATAGTCACTAACACCATTCACCAACAGTAACTACTACCATCCACCATATACCAACACTTGATATGGTATTGTCAACAGTCCTACCGCCATACACCATCAGTTAGTACCACCATACACCAACAGTCACTACCACCATCCACCAACAGTTAGTTCACCATCCACCAACAGTCACTACCACCATACACCAACAGTCACTACCACCATACACCAACAGTCACTACCACCATACACCAACAGTCACTTCCACTATACACCAACAGTTACTACCACCATGCACCAACAGTCACTACCATCATACATCAACAGTCACTACCACCATCCACCAACAGTCACTACCACCATGCCAACAGTCACTACCACCATCACCAACAGTCACTACCACCAATCACCAACAGTCACCACCACCATCCACCAACAGTCACCACCACCATCCAGCAGTCACTACCACCATCCACCAACAGTCACTACCACCATCCACAACAGTCACTACCACCATCACCAACAGTCACTACCATACACCAACAGTCACTACCATCATACGCCAACAGTCACTACCATACACCAACAGTCACTACCACCATACGCCAACAGTCACTACCACCATCCACCAACAGTTACTACCGATACACCAACAGTCACTACCCCATCCACCAACAGTCATTTCTACCATTCACCAACAGTCACTACCACCATCCACCACAGTCACTACTCCCATCACCCAGTCACTACCATCCACCAACAGTCATACCACCATCCACCAACAGTCACTACCACCATCCAGCAGTCACTACCACCACACACCAACAGTCACTACCATACCAACAGTCACTACCACCATACACCAAAGTCATTACCACCATCCACCAACAGTCACTACCACCGTCCACCAACAGTTATACCACCATCCACCAACAGTCACTACCACCATACCAGCATTAGTACCACCATCCACCAAGAGTCACTACCAACATCACTAACAGTCACTACCACCATACACCAACAGTCACTACCCCATCCACCAACAGTCACTACCACTATCCACCAACAGTCACTACCACCATCACCAACAGTCACTACCACCATCCACCAACAGTCACTCCCACCATCCACCAACAGTCACTACCACCATACACCAACAGTAACTACCACCATTCACCAACAGTCACTACCCCATCACCAACAAACTACCATCATCCACTAACAGTCACTACCACCATCCACCAACAGTCTACCAACATTCACCAACAGTCACTACTATCATACATCAAGAGTAACTACCATCCACCAACAGTAACTACCACCATCCGCCAGTAACTACCACCATCCACCAGCAGTAACTACCATCCACCAAGTCACTACCACCACCACCAGCAGTAACTACCACCATCCACCAACAGTAACTACCACCATACAGTAAGAGTCACCTACCATCCACCACAACTACCCACCATCCACCAACTGTAACTACCACCCCCAACAGTAACTACCACCTTTAACCAACAGTCACTACCACCACGCACCAACAGTCACTACCACCGCCAGCAGTAACTACCGATCCACCAACAGTAACTCTACCACATCCGCAACAGTAACTACCACCATCCACCAGCAACTACCACCATCCACCAAAAGTCACTACCACCACCCACCAACAGTACTACCACCATCCACCAACAGTTAGTACCACCATCCACCAACAGTCACTACCACCATCCGCCAACAGTAACTACCACGATCACCAACAGTAACTACCACCATCCGCCAACAGTAACTACCACCATCCACCAACAGTAACTACCACCATCACCACCAAAAGTCACTACCACCACCCACCAACAGTAACTACCACCATCCACCAACAGTTAGTACCACCATCCACCAACAGTAACTACCACCATCCACAACAGTAACTACCACCATCCACCAACAGTCACTACCACCATACACCAACAGTCACTACCACCAATCACCAACAGTCACCACCACCATCCACCAACAGTCACTACCACCATCCACCAGCAGTCACTACCACCATCCACCAACAGTCACTACCACCGCCACCAACAGTCACTACCACCATACACCAACAGTCACTACCATCATACGCCAACAGTCACTACCACCATACACCAACAGTCACTACCACCATACGCCAACAGTCACTACCACCATCCACCAACAGTTACTACGATACACCAACAGTCACTACCCCATCCACCAACAGTCATTTCTACCATTCACCAACAGTCACTACCACCATCCACCACAGTCACTACTCCCATCCACCAACAGTCACTACCATCCACCAACAGTCATTACCACCATCCACCAACAGTCACTACCACCATCACCAACAGTCACTACCACCGTCACAACAGTCACTACCACCACACACCAACAGTCACTACCACCATACACAACAGTCACTACCACCATACACCAACAGTCATTCCACCATCCACCAACAGTCACTACCACCGTCCACCAACAGTTATTACCACCATCACCAACAGTCACTACCACCATACACCAACAGTTAGTACCACCATCCACCAAGAGTCACTACAACATCCACTAACAGTCACTACCACCATACACCAACAGTCACTACCCCCATCCACCAACAGTCACTACCACTATCCACCAACAGTCACTACCACCATCCACCAACAGTCACTACCACCATCCAAACATCACTCCCACCATCCACCAACAGTCACTACCACCATACACCAACAGTAACTACCACCATTCACCAACAGTCACTACCCCCATCCACAATATTAACTACCATCATCCACTAACAGTCACTACCACCATCCACCAACAGTCACTACCAACATTCACCAACAGTCACTACTACCATACATCAAGAGTAACTACCACCATCCACCAACAGTAACTACCACCATCCAACAGTAACTACCACCATCACAACAGTAACTACCACCATCCACCAAGTCACTACCACCACCCACCAACAGTAACTACCACCATCACCAAAGTAACTACCACCATACAGTACACCAGAGTCACTACCACCATCCACCAACTGTAACTACCATCCACCAACAGTAACTACCACCATACACCAACAGTAACTACCACCTTTAACCAACAGTCACTACCACGCACCAACAGTCACTACCACCATCCAAACAGTAACTACACGATCACCAGTAACTACCACCATCCGCCAACAGTAACTACCATCCACCAACAGTAACTACCACCATCCCAAAGTCACTACCACCACATTAACTACCATCACCAACAGTTAGTACCATCCACCAACAGTAACTACCACATCCACCAACAGTCACTACCATCCACCAACAGTAACTACCACCATCACCAACAGTCACCCTCCGCCAACAGTAACTACCACGATCCACCAACAGTAACTACCACCATCCGCCAACAGTAACTACCACCATCCACCAACAGTAACTACCACCACCCACCAACAGTAACTACCACCATCCACCAACAGTTAGTACCACCATCCACCAATAGTAACTACCACCATCCACCAACAGTCACTAACACCATCCACCAACAGTAACTACCACCATCCACCAACAGTCACTACCAACATTCACCAACAGTCACTACCCCATCTCTTAACACTCACCACCACCTACGAATACCACCCACCTACTTGAACCACCCACCTGTCACTACCACTCACCATTAGGCACCATTATCATCATCCATCACTACCAACCTTTAACCCACTGGTACAGTCTCGCCCAAAAGTTGGTCAACTCTCCCAGCAAGCTATTGCTGCACTGCCTGCTTCAGATGTTTGAAACTGTCTCAGTACCAACCAGAATATGAAACCGATACGAATGAATCTAAAGGTTCGAAGTAACAGACTCAAGTTCATACATTTGAAGCAGGCAGTGCAACAATAGATTGCTGGGAGAGTTGACCAACTTTTGGGCGAGACTGTACCATCGTTAGCCAGTACCACCCGAAACCACTACCACCCACCACAACCTACCCTTACCACTTTCGCTCACCACAACCTACCCTTATCACTATCACCCTCTCTCTACCAGCTACCACTTACTACTACCATCCATCACCCACTACTACCACTATCACCCTCTCTCTACCAGCTACCACTTACTACTACCATCCATCACCCACTACTACCACTATCACCCTCTCTCTACCAGCTATCACTTACTACTACCATTCATCATCCACTACCACTTGCTACTACCACGATCACCGTCAACCAGTCACCACTTCCTTCTACCCACCACTACCACTATCTGCACTACCAGGTAATGGAAAGTTAAGCCTATTGGGACTCCTCTTTCCTCTTATGCATTGCAGTATTTAACTTTACTGATAAGAAATGCTTAATGTTATATTGATGAACAACTTTATTGTTTGGAAATGAAAATACCTGAGGTGTAGTATACGGTAGCTGAAACCACCTTATCAAATACTGTACAGGTTATTGGTACACCTGCTAAAGCTACACGCAGAAACGGCCAGAATCAATCCAGCTTGAACACCGGTTAACTTGAAGCGATAAGGGGCGTGGTTGTCTTGGGAAGTGTACGGAAGAATTCTATGAATCGGGATTTAAACGATAAATATGACAAAATTTTCTAGTGTTAAGAAAACAGTATTGCTTTTCCTCATGTAATTGTCAGCCATCTTTTGATCATGTGACTGACGACCATTTTGGATTTGGTCGTCTAACCAATTACACCGAATTTTTTGGAGAGTGTCAAACTTTATTTTATTTAATATCTCAAATGATCTTAAGACGTTCATCAAAGTCTATAGATGACTCTTATCGGAGGGCCTCTACCCGTCATCCTTGTTTACTTGCCCCACGAACCTGAAGTTAATGGGGGAGGCTTATTGATTCAACTGTTCTTCTTCTCATTTTCCTTCTTTTCTTATTTTCCTCCTCTTCTCCTTTTCCTCCTCTTCTCCTTTTCCTCCTCCACATCCTCTTACTTTTATCAGTATCAGTTTTACAACTATTATTCTTAGTATCCAAAAAGTTTGTCAAGAGCGTATCTCTGAAACTATGTCACCGAGCTCAGTGTTATTGACTAAACCTCCAGGCACCTCAAGGCACTTGCAATCTTTCACCAACGTAGTCTACGTTCCATCCTCCGAGTTCGCTGGGAAGACAAGAGAACAAATGCCAGTATTCTTGCTGACACCAACTGGAGGAGCATCGAGGCTACCATTTTCCATGAACAACTACGCTGGACTGGCCATGTTACCCGCATGGACTGCCAAAGCAGCTACTTTACAGCCACCTAACGAATAGTAAACGTAACGCCGGCGGGCAACTGAAAAGGTACAAGGATAGTCTTAAGACAAAACTGAAAAGGTGCCAAATCGATCCCCTCACCTGGGAGTCGATTACTCCACATCGTAACGCTTGGAGGAGCACCACACAAGAAGGTGTCAATACTTTCGAGTTAGCCCGACTGCAAACCAAGGCAGACAAGCGCCAACATCGAAAAGACGCTGCCGCCGCCCCTCCCATAGTAGATGGTAGATGGAGCCCTCCACATGTGCAACGAATGTGGACGTGCGGGTCCTGTATCGGCCTATTTAGTCACCTCAAAACTCACTAACCTAGGTGACATTCCTAATAACTCATATCATTGTATCATAGCTGGATGATCGTCATACTCGATTACGAGTGACAGCAAAATAGTAGTAGCAGTAGTAGTAGTATTGACTAAACACTAGGTTTCGCTGAACGTTTCTTAACATCGATTTGGGTACATTTTTTCTGCTTGCACTGTATTGATAGTAGTGTGTAGTTTTTTGTTATAAATCGCTGTAAGAAGAAGGGAATTTGCTAAAATCGATATATTAATGTTAAGAAACGTTTAACGAAGCCTATACATTTAAGAAATGATATGTGTTTTTGATAGTAGCTCACAGTTTAAATAATTATTACAATAAAATAGAAAAAATAAATATTCTTATAATTCTAGATCGTATATTATAAATTAATAAAGAGTCGTATGTGACGGAATGTGCTTTGTGATCTGCTTATGTAATCTCAATGGTAGACTCATAATATGACAAGAGGAAACACGTGGATGTGTAGTTTCAAAGTGAGTTACATCAATATTTGATTTTAATTTGTGTGAAAGATGATGAGAAATATCTTGGTATTTGTACTTGTAACCACTGTATTGTTGTTTCTGTATTACCTTGATTAATATAAACACACCGACGACTCTAGGTTGTGTAAAAGATGGGAACCAAACTTATAGGTTAAAATAGGTCTTGTGTTCCTTTAAAGGGGTGAGTTTTGTCAGGTGGTTGTCAACTTGTGCTGATTGAAATCACTGTCAGAAAGAGATGGGTAATTTTTCTTTTTTATAGGCCATTATGACTTCTCACCAGCATTACTACTACCACCACCACCACTACTACTATTACTTATTTTACCTTATGGAAGCCCCTCGAAAACGAGGATGGCCGGCCCTAGGGCTACCTAGGCGTGAATTTGTTTAAGATGTAGAAGCTGTCGCCAACACAACAACCAAACCCTAAGTTAACGCGCTGCATAACCCCAGTGTCAAGGAATAGTCCGAAAAGACCGGACAACTCGTTAACTGCACTGGCTAACCACCATTACCCCTGAATACGATCGGCAAATCGATTAACATCCAGGTCTCCAATTACCACCATCACCACTACTATCTACTAACACTACCGTGATGACATAATCCTCACCATACGTTATCGTGTTTGTCGCCGTCAACTGTGCATAAAATGTGGCCAGTCTAGTGTGACATCTCCAAAAATAAGTCTTTTAAGTGAAATTCGCTCTGTAGACTGGTAATCACACCTAAAAATGCCTTGTAGTCGATCAAAACCTCCCGGCACGTCATGACCCACCTCAGCATATTCTATAATTATTTTCATTTACTTTTGTATTTTTTTCTTACCACTCTTGGTCATTAGATATTATCGAATCTTTTCAATGTTCAATTTATTGCCTGTGGCTCGTGTTGTTTAATCCAACAAATGATATAAAAAATTAATCGCTTCCCAGAGCATCACCAGATATGTTTATGACATGATGCTGATTACTTCATGTGTTGCAACTCTGATATAATTAACAAAATGGTCAGGAACTGCGTGTACTCGTATGGTGTCACGCCCTCTACAACCCGGCGTCCACATGGCAATCTTACCACAGTTTCGGCTCTTTTGCTGTATCTTAGCGAGCTGGAGGGAGTTGTCTTAGCCGTTGTCACAGTCGTATTTAGTCTCTCAGAGGTGGAATTTGGGTAAGATACTTGCCGTAAGAAATTTGGGTGAAAATATAATTTTACACCCGTCTTTCTTTCGCTGTTATTAATATGTATTTCGTAATGTTTAGGCACTCCGAAGACATTTTTCTTCTATGATATTTCCACCGGAAATTAAGGATAACTGAGATATTAATTTTTCAAGATTATTACTTTCTCTCATTCCCAAGTATCGCCAGGTCTTGTTTACATCTGGCGCTGGATGGTCTGATACCCTCTCACGCATCGCTCCAGACCTCCGTGTTCGCTTCTTAAGCGTCTTCAGAGCATGTGTGCGGAAGTGAAAATGAGTTTTCTTATTGGCTATAACGATAGGAGTATTTTTATTGGGGAAGATTTTTTGTTTTAGCCAATGAACAATGAGTGGGTGGGTCGGGAGCGGAGATTTGAGTTGGAAGAGCTGTGCCGACATTGTGAGAATGATTATTTTGCGCTAATTGCAGAGATACACCTGAAAAACAGTGAGGCAATTTTTTATTTAAATTTTTTTTATAAAACACTGTGTATTACCGAATACAGTTCTTTGTCCAAAGTGTAAGAACCAGTGTACACTGCGTGAAGAACATCATATTTGGCGGTGTCACAATAGTTTTACAGATTAAGGTAAGATGTGGTTCATGAAGAATGGGGGGTTAGGTTAGGTTTTGTTGGTTGGTTATTTATTTGAAAAAAGAAAGAAAATCCAACTGTTTCCTTTATAATTGTTGGGTGGGGGAGGAAATGAATATCAAATTCGTTCGAAACTCATCAAAAAAATAGGAAAATTCTATTATTATTATAAATATAAAGTCCGGTGTGTTACTATAAATTGACCTAAATTTGTCACGATGTATGAAATTTCGATTTGGACTGATCATCTTAGCTGTTTTATCTTAGAATATTCTGCGTCTTAGGCAAGGACAGCAAGTCACGTTTCATTAATTTTGCTGTCCGACTTATAGTGTGTATGATTTCTTGATTTGGAAAGAAAGAATATTTCACCATTTATTTTTTAAGAAACCTGATTTTTCAGATACGGGTTTTGTTGTCACATCAATGGGGCTAACTACGGGTTATTATAGTGACAGGGTAAGACAGTGTAGGCAAAAGGATGCCTCTGTGAACAGGCTTCATGACGTGCCTTCTCGCTTCGTTCATCATTATGAAAAAACCTTATTACAGTCACTAATGTTAGTCTCAACACTTACGGTAGGTCAGAATACCACCTTGATATTCTCTACGTTAATGACAGATCATGTCCAGCAGATGAATTTTTACGATGACTTTGATATGGAATTAATTTCCCTTCATGCATAAATGTTTTTAATATGTTGATGCAGCAGCTGGTGATAACCACCCATGTATTGGCATGTACACTTACGGTGCCTAATGTGGAACGCGAAACCGCCTAAGGCAGTGGTTCTCAACCTTTTTCACTCCATTCCCCCCTTGAGGAATTTTCAACATCCTCGTGGCCTTCTTCATTTTTCTCCCCCCCCCCCCATTCGGCCCTATCACCATTGCAAAGGAATGACACACGGACACGTACTGAACAAGTCAGTTCAGCAGCTCTGTCCAGCGCCTGTCACACAGACAGGGACTGGAACTGTGAAATCTTAAATAATCCGTAAAAAAAAAAGAAAAACAAATAGCACCAGAGTCTGTAAATATTTAAATTGTATTGTCGTTATAATTAAACAAAATGACAAAAAAAAGAATGAAAATTCTCTTCTGCCAAGTCAAAATAAGTAATACAAGTTTTGATTAATTCAGATTCCCAACATTATTTGGAAACGTACAATTTATAACAGCTCGCTGTGGCAAGATGAGTCATAGCCTTGGTCTATTTGAATAAATTTGCGATCATTATTACAAATGGATAATAAATACCATCACTAAACAAACAGCAATTGCAATTCATATAACAAACCGGGTTGGGGTTGAGTACTCTTATAGTGGGGCAGCTAAATGCAATTTTTCAAGAGAATCATGCAAATGGTGATACAAGCACCAAATTTAACATGGTAATTCTCTAATGGTTACTAGTCAAGTCTGCCTGATTGGCCATTTGAAAATCAAAGTTGGTGGCCATTTTTCAAGATGGCCGCCATATTGACCATCAAAGGGTGATTTTTCTTATAGAAATTGATGTAGTTGGTCAATCTGAGTGATCTTGGTGTCGATATGTATGTTTTCAAGCATGCCCAGATGATTTTTTATAGTTTTAAGTCCATTGTGACATTTTTATCCACATAAAATAACACTTTTAGTAAAAAATATAACAAAAAAGAACTTACTAAAAAAAAGTACTCACTGTTAGCACTGGTTCCTGTGACTTCTCCTGACAGTACATCTTTGTGCATTTACTGCTGTTCACATATGCAGCTGCAAATTGCTGTGCAGGAAAGTCCAGAGCGAAAGCATTTGCATCTCTGGTTACAGTCTTTCTTACAGGAACATTTGGTCAGCTCCTGACAGCATGTCGCAATCGGGGGAAGAGTCGTCCAATGTATCTGCCATGCCTCTCCCTTCTGCGTTCATCCCAGTTGACAGGACTGCTGGTTTCTGGATTGGAGATTGTTGCCTGGCCCCAGATGATACCAGCCTGGTAGGCAGCCCGCTTTGCATGTTCCTTGAGGGCTGCCTGGGTGGCTCACGCTCCTCACCAGCCTGCTCAGGGCTTGGATGTTGGAAGATGGACACACTGGTCCCATGGAAGGACGTTTTGGCCGTAGTCGTAGTGGGGATGTGGTCAATGTTGTCCACTGCTGAAGTCGTGAACAACTGCTTCCTCAAGAATGGTGGACACACCACTCCATCTTCCACGTACTGGCATACAACTGCTTCTCCTAGCTGGGCTGATAATTGTAGAACTCTGTCATATGAAATGCTGACCCCATTTTCATGCAGCATGTCGATGAGCTGCCTCTTTCTTGTCTTAGCAAACACAGACATGCCGACGTACAGTAGATAGCAAAAGGTGTCTCATGGTCCTTGGAGTTGGCAAAGCAGTTGTACTGTAAGAGCTGTGACATGGCAAGGTCAGACTTCGATGCGCCATGCTGGAGTTGGGATTTGACATCTGCACCATGTTCGATCATGCATACAAATTGAAGCAGTGAGGTGGAACAGCCTGTTCAATCCATCCTTCATGAAATGTACTGCTGAAATGTGACTTGTGCTGAAGCATGTCCCGTCTTATCATCCCAGCATCCTTGGCCAGATGGATCGCGTCACCGTATTTGCTTGCTTGTGCCAGGATTGAGCCAACATCCTTCTCAAAGGCCAGTAGGATATCTCTTACTTGGTGATGAGCTTGCAGCTGGAGGATGTAAAAAGCAGCTGGTCCTTCAGTCGAGTAGCATGAACATCGGGCGATCCAACACCCAGCTGCTCAAGTCTCTGTCTGTAGAGTGTGACCAGGTTAGCGAGTCTGAAAATGGGTGGTTCACTACCTTCACTAGAAGCTTTCATCTGAGTGATGTAAGTGACCAGTTCAGAGAAAGCAGTTGGGTATGCCTTCTTGTTCGGATGAAGCTCTTGTGCTTCTTCTTGCTCATGAGCATTTCGGTGTGTTCTTTCTCGGTTGTACAGGTCTGCCAGGCAGCGAGGGTGATACTTCAGTTCTTGTGCCACAACATCTCCTACACTTAGTTTGGCAAGGAGTTTTCCATCTCTAAGTGTCTTCCCACAATCATTCAATCTTTTATTAAGTTTCATTGTCATTGCATGTTTTGTGTCATCTCCCGAAGCTTCTTCCTCACATAGAAAGCATCCAGTTGCTTTGGGGTCTCTGACCATGCGTGGTATCTTGCTACTGCTGCTCTCCTGTGTAGCAACTGCAGAGGTTCGCCTTTTCTGAGCTCTATTTAACTTTGTGTTGTTGAACAGAAGTCTGCAACTCTCATGATACTGTGCCTTGTTTCTCCTCAAGGTCACCTCTATCCCATCATCTTCAACAAGTCTTGCAGGGTCAAGCTTGATTGGCAGTGCATTGATTAAATGAAATAGAGGAATATTCCTTGCCAAGCTCTTGTAACCGTCATCTCCTTTTTTGGCAGGATTTGCATGTGGAGACTTAAGATCTTCCGTCTTATCCTGTTGACAAAGACAACACTTAGCCCGGTCAGTGAGGAATGATTTGTTGGTAGATTTTGTGTCCATGACTATTTTTGATCTTCAGGGCCGAGGGTTTATCCTTTTACCACCCTGATGAGCACTTTCTTGTATGGGATACAACTAGGTTCATGCCTTTTGCCCTACGCCTAGTCCGATCGTTCATCCAGTGTCATTAGTCCTGCGCGATTTGTACACCATCCAGATAACTAAAACCCCATTATCCTTGGCTCGGCTCTCCCACGCTGGCACATCCTGTCAATTCAGGTGCGGCTGCTTAACTGATTTGGGGTTGATTAAGCAGCATTTGGGACACTAAGCTGTTGCAGTATGACATGCTTTTTCTTAGCTGACACTGAACCCCATGCTGGGTTGCACAGCAGTGATGTCACCAGTGTGCCCTGGTAGTGCCCGACAGTCACTCCCTCACATGCAGAGACCCTCTGCATGCTACCCTCACCTAGTTGGAAAAAACATAAAACCAGTACATAAAACCAGTCATAAAAAAAAACAAATATATATCTGAATCAGAAATAGAAAAAAATCACCTGAGCATGCTTGAAAACATACATATCGACACTAAGATCATTTAGATTGATCAACTACATCAATTTTTATAAAAAAAAAATCATCTTTCGAAGGTCAATTTGGCAGCCATCTTGAAAAATGACCCCCATCTTGGATTTCCAAATGGCCAATCAGGCAGATTTGACAAGTAGCGCCTAGGGTATGATCATACCAAATTTCATGCTTGTATCGCCATTTACACGATTTTTCCATTATCCGCTCTACTATTACCGGTATAGCGAATATTAACCCAAATTAGTAGCTCGGAGAACAACTGTTTTCATCATCGTGACGGTGAGTTATTATTTACCCAGTATAAAACTCGATGGGAAGCTCCGGGTTGGTCATTATGATGAAGGACCTCGTTTTGTGTTCACCTGGTGAGGAACAAATAGGTAGTTGGGAGGAACCGTAGTGAAAGAGGATACAGTACTCTGTTTCGTAATATGGGCTTTTGGTTGAGTGCAGTGCGAAACTCCTGCGTAGAAGAATTGTTCACGACCTTTTTGTGATTTGTTTAAACCAAGTAAATGGCTGCGTTTATCCGTGTAGAGGCCGTCACTTGCGACCCCGTCTTCCAGTGCTGGAATAACGTTTAGTGAGACAATGGACACTAAACCCAGGTAGTCGATCATTAGCCAGTACAGTACAGTACAGTACAGTACAGTACAGTGACTCTCCGTCCGTCTATCTAACGGGTGAGTTACCCGCTCAACTAACTGGTGTGCTTGCTGCCTCTTATTGATCTCATCTTATACCGATCGACTGCAAGAAAAATATGGACAACATAATATTAAATTGCGACAACCCAGGTCTTGGTATTTATACGGTTTATCATGATGCATCTATAACTAAACTCTAAGTGATAGTTCAGGCTAGTGCCCCATTATAGCACCATAAGTATATCATCACAGCATCACATTATACCTCCAAACTACAACCACATCACATATCACACCAGTAGTACAACCATCACTTTACTGCTACAACCAACAAACCAACATGACTACACTCTGATGTTACCACATACAACATATCCATACAACTTCCACACCACTATCATCAAATCAACACCACAACCACATCATTATTTCAGCCATAGCCACAACACACCGTATCACCATCTCCCAACACCACCACAGAAGCAGCAGGTAGGTGGTGGTGTCAGATGACCTTGTTAGCCTACCTGGGTGTAGTAATTACCACATTACCTCCAGTATTAAGGATTTGGGTGTCTTGTCACCTCCCCTTACTGGCTTGTTTCACCCTGATCACGTCCTCAGTCAACCTAACTTAACCTAGCTGACGCTCATATTCTGACGCCCACAAGCTTTACAAGTAACCCATACGGGCTAACGCCCACAAGTTTATGATACTCACACTCACAAACCCACACTTGCAAACACTTGAATATAAATCGAAACTATTAGTATAGCGCTGTTCACAAAGCATAAGGTAACTTTATGTTAGAATCATGGTTAGGTTGTCAGTTTATACTATACGTACTACTTCTCGTGAGTAGCAGCCTGACCATGATGCTCTCACAACCTTGTATCCTGCAAAGTTGTGTCAAGTTGTAGGAAAACCTCCATTTGTACTCATAATTTCTGTTCAGTTCAAGAACCAGGTAGATCTATCTATATTCAAATTAATATCATTAGATGTACTCACCCACCAAAAACGGTATCCGCACGCCTGAATCCGATGGTTTTCAGTTTGAACACTACACCGCCTTCCTGTTATGTCGGTAAGGGTGGCAAGCGTGACTGTGTGACACATCTCTGGATATATCATGTTAGCTCTCGAATCAGAATGGTAAATATGATCCAGTAGACATGCTTGAAAACAATACAGTCTGCATAATATATTTGGTTAACGAACGTTGAGAATTTTATCATTCAACTATGGAGATGAGTTGCTCTATGTAAACATGCATAAATGACAAGAAGCGAGACTAAAACTATGACTAAACGCATGTTCCCTATATTTATATTTATTTTAAAGGTTGCTTCTCACAAATCCTTCACGAAACAAAAATCATATTCTTCCTCCCACAAGTTATAGACGTAAAACATGCTTCCAAACATGTCACACCTGAAACCGTTTCCAACTGTACCTTTGAGCAAGGTCGAACATAACATTACAAGGCTAATAGACATTAATGATGAATATGCAAAGGTTTGAAACATTCCAACAACAGAACCTTCGATTCCAACGTTCTCTTATAGAATACACATTGTATATGTAATGTTAAAGTATTTTACATTCACATTTAATGTAAACACATATAACTAACATAGTATATAAACTGTAGTGAGGAAGATGACAGGAATTGTACCCGGTAACTCATAAGAACATAAGAATGGAGGAAACTGCAGCGGGCCTATTGACCCATACTGGGCAGTCCCGTTTATACCCAATCCCTATTGCTCATATAAGCATCCAACTTATGTTTGAAGCTATCCAGCGTATTCGAGTTAATGATGATATTTGGTAACTTGTTCCATTCATCCACTACTCTGTTTCCAAACCAGTGTTTACCTATTTCACGCCGAAATCTAAATTTGTCTAATTTAAAACCATTGTTACGAGTTCGCTCCTGGTTGGATAGTTTGAGTACCTTTGTAATGTCCCCTTTGTCTAGCCCTGACTTCCATTTATACACCTCTATCATGTCGCCCCTCACTCTACGTCTCTCGAGGGAGTGCAAATTAAGATGCTTTAACCTGTCTCTGTACTCAAGGTTCCTAAGGCCCGGGATTAGTCTTGTCATTCTCCTCTGGATTCTTTCCAAGGATTCTATATCCATTCTGTAATACAGTGACCAGACCTGAACTGCATAATCCAGGTGAGGTCTCACAAGCGCTAGATATAATTTTAAGATGACCTCGCTAGTCTTGTAACTAACACTCCTTTGTATGAACCCAAGTACTTTATTAGCCTTGTTACGAGCAAAAGCACATTGTTTACTTGGCTTAAGATTCCTACTTATCATTACTCCTAAATCTCTCTCGCAGTCGGATTCCACAATGGCATCGTTGTTCATCTGGTAACTGGTTTCCCTGTTTACATCTCCTATACTGAGTACTTTACATCATAATTGTGCCCCTCGTCCACCTATTCGAAAACTGATGAAAAGAATGTTAATAGATTAGTTAGACATGAATGCCCGCTTGTGAAGCCATGTTGGGAATCATTGATCAACTTGTGCTTCTCCAGGTGGTTTCGAATAGAGTTTGAAATGATTGATTCTAGTAATTTGCCTACTATTGATGTTAGGCTGATTGAGCTGTAGTTAGAGGATAGTGATCTATCCCCCTTCTTGAAAATCGGTATTACATTCGCTATCCTCCAGGATTCTGGTACTACACCTGTTTTTAATGACATGTTAAACAACTTTGCTAAGGGCATACTAAGCTCTTCCTTACATTCCTTTAATACTCTGGCAAATATCTCATCGGGACCAGGTGACTTATTTGGCTTCAGTTTGTCTATTTGCTTATTAACATCGTTACTAGTCACTACTATCTCGCTTAATTTGTTTTCTTCACTATCTCTGAATAGAGTCGGAGCCTCGGGTATCATGTTTAAATTTTACTTGGTGAAAACTGTTGAAAAATATTTATTCAGATTATTGCTTATTTCTCCGTCGTTATCAGTTAGCTCGCCGGTATCTGACTGTATTGGTCCAATCTTATCTCGTGTTTTAGTTTGATGCATTTGGTAGAATCCTTTGGGGTTTGTCTTCGCCTCCCTTGCTATCTTCAGATCATTATTTCTCTTTGCTTTTCTTATCTCGGTCTTAACCCTACCGGCCAATACCTTATAATACTCCCAGAGGTAAATTTCGCCACAGTTTATCCTTCTACCTATAGCCTTCCTTTGGCCAATAATGTTCTTTAAATAATTATTTATCCATTTAGGGTCATTGTTGTCTGATCTGAGTTTTTTGTATGGTATGTTCTGCCTTTGTGCATTAAGTAACTCATTATTTAAATTGTCGTGGAACTCGGCAATCTCAGATCTCGTTATCAGGTCGGTGTCATCTGTCAGGTTCACGCCCTAGCGTGACACCGCCTCTCTCAGCTGCCTCTTTAAACTATCAATGTTTGCCCTTCTGAAATCTGGGACTTTGATGGAATTTTCCTTAAATCTGATCTGAAAATCTAACCGGAATCTAATTTCTTTGTGATTGCTGTTTGCAAGTTCGTTCCCTACCTCGACATTGCTAATGAGGTTTTCTCTGTTCGACAGAACTAAATCGAGTATATTATTACCCCGGGTGGGTTCGGTTATATGTTGACTTAGGAAACAGTCCTGGATCGTTTCGAGGAAATCCTCTGATACTGAGTTACCCGTAAGGTCAGTCCAATCTATTTGGTCAAGGTTAAAATCGCCTACTATGCAGACTTTGTTGTGTATGGAAGCCCTGCACATTTCATCCCAGATAAGTCGCTCATTAACTCTATCAAGATTGGGAGGTCTATATATTACTCCTATGATTCATTTTTCCCTACCGTCAATTAATTCTATCCAAATTGTTTCTGTATTCTGCTCAGTTTTTATTTCCTTATTTATTTCACACTTCAGATTATCCCTGACATAGATGCATTATCATCTAAAGAAAGCAGGGCTACTAATATGAGCCAAGACTCGAGGTCACGTGCTAGAATTCTTGGTTCGTTGTTTCATATTGTTTGACGGTGAAAATGTTTTTGGTGGGTGTATTTCTTGTACGGTTATTGTACCGTACGAAGCATACGTCTTATTCACGTTATGCCAAAAATAGCGTTTGTTTGGGAATTAAAGCGGCTTACCTGACCCTACCGAATGACTTACTGTGGTAAATGTCTTTAGTGATTCCTGAATTCGGTGTGCCACCAAGGTCTGTGGCTTTTATGTATGAGAACTAACGCAGAGTAACTGGTTAACACACACACACACACACACACTCCATTCTTGACCACCGAAGGGTCAAGACCTATTCAGGCGCTGCTCCTGCTGAGCAGCGGCCCCCTTGGCCATGTCAGCCCATTCCTTAAGTCCCTCTCCCCGATCCATCCTCACCACCGGGATATCAACATAATCAAAAGTGACAATTTCGTTTCGGAAAGAAGTGGGAGCAGTGTTGAAGAGTGTTTAAGCCAGTGAATTCAGCACAAGACAGTACCAGTGAGAGCCCTGACCCACGACTGAGATAAGCACCCCTGGGAACCATCCTCTGACCAGACGGTGTTAATCCGTCCACCCTAGGAACAACAGTGGGCCGGCTTTACACCTGACTACGAGAAACACAACATCAACTAGCAGAGAGTGAGGTACTGTGACACCACCCCACACCACACCACACGCAAATGTGAATAAAAAAGTATGCGGCCAGACATACTGCCTCACGTCTGTACTCACGCAGTTGTGAATAAGTTACCCTTTATGTATAGAACTAAACAAATAATGTACTGTAATTGAAATACTGTGTAACATTCAGTGCCATAATATCCTGACCACGGGGGTTAATTATTATGACACTTTGTAAACTATACTCTGTAATCCTTTTGCGCTACCGCTCACAGGATGAGTATGGGGTGCACAATAAACTAGCCGCTGTAAGAGGCAAAATCAATCGGTGTCTCAATGACCACGTGAGGTCCTTTATGTCAACACCCGAGGATGAGTCACTAGACCACGTGAACACCACACCACCCGGTGTCTCCATAATCACGTGAGGTCCTTCATATCAACACCCGAGGACGAGTCACTAGACCATGTGAACACCACACCACCCGGTGTCTCCATAACCACGTGAGATCCTTCATTTCAACACCCGAGGACGAGTCACTTCACCACGTGAACACCACACCACCCGGTGTCCCCATGACCACGTGAGGTCTTCATATCAACACCCGAGGACGAGTTCCTGCACCACGTGAACACCACACCACCTGGTGTCTCATTGACCAACCCAAGCCGGGGCCATTGACTGTAAACTATAATAATTTGCATGCTCAATTCATGTTCATTCTTTCATAAATGAAAGCGTTTGTAAAACGACCCACCTACCCCATGTCTTTGTAAGTAATAAGTCATTTTTGTCCAATGTATATTTTCAGCCTTCGGGCTGCAGAGCTTTCTCAATAAACCGTTAATTATTATTATTATTATTATTATTATTATTATTACACACACACACACTCGGGGAAGCATCTTGTTCTCTCTTACAACCTCTCAGTAGAACAGCTTACTCTGCTAAACAAAGGATTTACTCAAATTTGGAGATTATCAGGTCTAGATTTCCAGAAGTAGAAGCCAACAGCTGTGCTCAGAGAAAAGGTAGAAAGGACAAGTATGTAAATATATCGCAGAGACAAGAACCAGCAGATATGATGAATAATTAAGTTCAGATCCATTATAAATTCAAGCCTCCAGCCTCTCTTCTATGGGGCTGTTGGTGAAGTGATCATCGGTCGACGGACATTTCGTCATCAATTTCCTCTGGGCGTTAGCATGGTTACTCCACTGTGTGTGTGTGTGTGTGTGTTCTGAGGAGGGGTGGGTGTGGAGGCTCATACATTCAGGTGAACTAGCGTGACAAATAACTTTCTCTTATTTCCATGGCGTGAAAGCCATAGTTTTTGAAAGTCTCTCAACAGATGGCGTTACAGTACTGTATTTACACTAACTCCTTCATACTCAATTTGTATACTTTAGAATATTACCTCAAATTTAGGTGTAAACAAGGAACTTCCTGTTAACTGTGTGTTCTTATCAATTTTAGACACGAGACTTCATGTTTTTAGAGCATTTTGTCAGTGATTTTATAGCTCATGCAAATCATTTTTACTGATTTTAACCGTTTTTGGCGCAGTAATGGAGCTTAAGCTTTTATGATAACAAACTTAAATTTCCTAGACTGGTGACGAAATTTGCCTGGTGACAAGTTGACCGGTGACGAATTGTTCTAGAAATGTGATCAGCTCACATGACTGAGTGGTAACGTCGTGAACAAAAACCAGGTCAGTGTAGTTAAGGTTTGAGTCACATATTTAGGTCATATTTCCGATGAAACATTTTCATGCCATGCTTCATATAGGTAATTATTAAAGTGCAGGAATGAGAACGATCAAACTGTACACATGAGTCTCATTACTAAATGATGTGTCGTAAGCAAGGCGAGGGTGAAGGTGACACGCGGAGGCGAAAAGACAAAAAGCATTTTCTCTGTGTTTCTCTCCATAACCACTCAAGACCAATTTATAAGACTTCATAAATGTGTGTACTGTAGGTTATGCATCTAAGCTACTGTGCCGTGTAGCAACCTTGTAAATAAGCTACTGAGCCGAGTAGCATTTATATATATAATTACGTGGCAACACTGCACGTGTTATGTGGCAACATTGCCCCGAGGCTGCCATATGGCAAGGCAGTCTCAGTCTGACTGTGTGAGCCGTGCATGGCACACGCTAGTCACCACTTGTATTTCTCCTATCCCTTAATAAACGGACTTCAGTGTTACCCGGTGTTTCCCTACCCATCACTGCATTCCTCAGGGAATACTTGTAACCATCATGTACCATTACAGGAAATTGTATTGCTAGCAAGAATAAGACATTGGGTCAGATATTAGTGTCAACTAACAAAGATTCTATTCATATATATACAGTAAGAATACTTTAGGTTAAGTTGTTTTTATAAGGCAGCTAAATACAGGAATTTGTTGATTTTTCGCCTTTAACTATACTGAAGCATTGTTACCAGTAGTTTTAATCCTTTAAAAGACCGGTGACACCCCGAGCGACACCACGTCTGAGAGGCAGAGATAGTGATGCTGTTTTTGTGAATTATATTATTTTCTTCAAGGTTTTGATAATTATCAATACCAACAGTAACACACACACACACACACACACACACACACACATATAAAAAAATAAGTTGACTGATATTTTCTCTTTACTCTTTCAGATTTAACCTTTCTCCACATTGAAGCGTATTGCGAATATATGCAAATTAGTTTCTTTGTGCATAATAAGGTTACAGGCATTAAGTAAAATTGTAGGTATTGAATATTCCTAAACGTGAAAACAAATTTCACTTTTGCATGACTCGTCTCCTCCTCCTCAGTTTGAGTTAAGCTACACGTAAAAAACATTATTCTAATTGTTTTGTGTACAGTTGATAAAGGTGTGTGTGTGTGTGTGTGTGTGTGTGTGTGTGTGTGTGTGTTATGTGTGTGTTGCTCGATAAGTTCAGAACAATCGCCGACGTCTTCAAACATATTTTGACTGGCCATTTGCACTTTTCTCCTCTCGAGACTTAAGTGAACTAGACACATTGTTGACAGTTGTTAGGAGGTTGAGGCGGGTGTGCCGGGGCGACACTCTGTCCGCAGTAGTGATGGGACACCTTACCGTTCCTTCGTTCCTTCCACAACGCTTCTCTCCCCCACCCTTAAGATCAATACTAATGAACCTAAACCCCCTATTCAACATCTATATTGCATATAAGTTTATTAAGATATTTTAATGGTGTTTTTTCTTGTACTTCCTGAGGTAACGAACATCAAGACACACCGGGGAGAGTGAAACCGTAACGAGGAGCTGATCACTAAGAGATTGAGGTAAGATACTCATTCCATCATGTTACTGAGAGTTTAGGTTAGGTCAATAGGTTAAGTCAATAATTTAGGTTAGTTTGCATCGGTTGTATCTCAATGACCTAAACGGTTTCAAGTATCATTCAGTTGTCACTCATTATATTCATTAGTGTATTAAACGAAAATCTCTTAATAAAGGCCACAAACATGCAGGACTCCCAAGCTTTATATTAATACAGCTCCTGTTTCAACTTAACAAACACATAAATTTGCACAGTCATAGTACTCGGACGACCTTGTGTATTTGACCTAGTATATAACAACCACCTATAATACTCTGTTGGACTGTGATGACGTCATGACTGCCCTTCAGAATTCTATCACGAGGGAGGTAATGTGAGGCAATTATTACAGGCCCATAAACAAAAGAGATATATAAGTATTATAGATTAAGTATTACCTGAGGAATCCTGGTTGTATATATTTAGAAACCTTATTAAACTCGCCTTCTGAAGTAACCACCTAATGGTCCTCAAACTTAATTACAGTGTATCCTGCCACCTCACTATGACGTCATCCGCACGTCATAACACTACTATCGAACGTAAGGGTATACAAATGTGATTTATAGGAAGTAGAACTTCTGTACATTTAAGAAAAGTATAACTCAAGGTGGCCAGGCTCAAGATAACCTACACTTAAGTTTAATTTTTAGTAGAATGGTGGCAAGAAACGCGATTCCAGTGTGGGGGAAACAGGAAGAACATTGTTGTTTTACTTTATATGTCTGAGATGTGTAATTCATTTTCTGGGTAGTATTGACAAGTGGCCACGTTACGCTTCAAATTCATCAAATTAAGTTTTGTACTGAATTTTGGGGACTGTAAACTAATCAATATAGTTTTGTCATAATTTGTCAATACCTGGAATTAGTTATCTTGGCCTTGCCCTAATTATCCAAGGCTTCAAGGTGTAGTGTGTGTGTGTGTGTGTGTGTGTGTATAGGTAGAGTGTGTAGGTAGAGTGTGTGGGTGGCTGCTGTGAGGCTGGAGGGCGGGAAGAGTAAAGACTATTGTTTAGACCAGCATCACGCTCAAGTGAAAGTGTATGGAAGAGGGACGAGAGGACGGGATGTTTCATCACATATATGAGGATACGACATGTTTTCTAAAAGGTTTTGTAACATCTCTGGCAACCGAAGAGCTTTTAATAATACCGAGAGCAACGTGACCTTGGAGGCTGCGTCTTTACTCCTCTTCAGTAAAGATAATATATATATATATATATATATATATATATATATATATATATATATATATATATATATATATATATATATATATATATATATATATATTATATCGTCTATTGGAAATTTATTACAATATGGAAAATTTCAGGTTATAATTAATTACCCATTGATATTTGTAATATTTTTCATCTTTCCTACTTCTCTGTGTCAGGTGACTCAAGGGTATAGAAACCTTTAGGGATGGGGGAAAGGGTGTGGGTGATGGAGCTAGACAAGCGTAGTAAAAGATTTGGAAAGGAAGGAGATGACAATCTGAAATATTTACAATATTCTCAGCTTGTTAAAGTATATATCGAGTACAAAGTGAATCTTAGTATTCTCATTGTTTCAAACTTACGGTTCACACACACACACACACACACACACACACACACACACACACACACACACACACACACTCTTACTTGGTGAAATACGAACACTTATTAAACCTATTTTCGAACATAATGGAGAGTGTTGAGTCCAGCACTGACACAGTGTTTATATGACAGTTATCAGTAACACTTTAACTGGTGTAAATAAAGATAGGGGGAGAGGGATGGCGTGGGTGATGTTAAGAGCACCTCGGTAAGAAGGGTGGCCAGTGGTGAAGGGGCCAGTGGTGGAGGTGGCCAGTGGTGGAGGGTGGCCGGTGGTGGAGGGTGGCCAGTGTGGAGGGTGGCCAGTGGTGGAGGGTGACCAGTGGTGGAGGGTGACCGTGGTGAAGGATGACCAGTGGTGGAGGGTGGCCATTTGTGGAGGTGGCCGGTGGTGGAGGATGACCAGTGGTGGAGGGTGGCCAGTGGTGGATGGTGTCAGTAGTGGAGAGGTGCGGTGGTGAGAGGCCAATGATGGGTAACCAGTGGTGGAGGGTGGCCAGTGGTGGTGGCCAGTGTGGAGGATGGCCAGTGGTGGAGGATGACCAGTGGTGGAGGATGGAAAGTGGTGGAGGATGACCAGTGGTGGAGGGTGTGGCCAGTGGTGGAGGTGGCCAGTGGTGGAGAGCCATTGGTGGAGGATGGCAGTGGTGGAGGATGGCCAGAGGTGGAGGGGTGGCCAGTGGTGGAGGATGATCAGTGGTGGAGGGGCCAGTGGTGGAGGGCCAGTGGTGAGGATGACCAGTGGTGGAGGGGGCCAGTGGTGGAGGGGTGACCAGTGGTGGAGGATGACCAGTGGTGGAGGTGGCCAGTGTTGAAGGGTGGCCAGTGGTGGTGGCCAGTGGTGGGGGTGGCCAGTGGTGGAGGGTGGCCAAAGGTGGAGGGTGGCCGTGGTGGAGGATGGCCAGTGGTGGAGGGGTGGCCAGGTGGAGGATGACCAGTGGTGGAGGGGCCAGTGGTGGAGGATGACCAGTGGTGGAGGATGGTCGGTGGTGGTGGAGGGTGGCGGTGGGGAAAGGTGCGGGGTGGAGGGTGGCGGTGGGAGGGTGGCAGGTGGTGGAGGGTGGCAGTGGTGAGGGTGGCCGGTGGAGGGTGGCCAGTGGTGGAGGGAGTAGTGGAGGATGACCAGTGGTGGTGGAGGTGGCAGTGGTGGAGGGTGGCCAGTGGTGAAGGATGGCCAGTGGTGGAGGTGGCCAGTGGTGGAGGGTGGCCAGTGGTGGAGGGGTGGCCACTGGCCAGTGTGGTGGAGGGTGGCCAGTGGTGGGAGGGTGGCCAGTGGTGGAGGGGCCGGTGGTGGAGGGTGGCAGTGGTGGAGGTGGCCAGTGGTGGAGGTGGCCAGTGGTGGAGGATGGCCAGTGGTGGAGGGTGGCGTGGTGGGTGATGACCAGTGGTGGAGGGTGGCCAGTGGTGGAGGTGGCCAGTGGTGGAGGGGCCAGTGGTGGAGGGTGGCCAGTGGTGGAGGACGACCATGGTGGAGGGTGGCCAGTCGTAGGGTGGCCAGTGGTGGAGGGGTGACCAGTGGTGGAGGGTGACCAGTGGTGGAGGTGACCAGTGGTGAAGGATGACCAATGGTGGAGGTGTCGTATTTGTGGGGTGGCGGAGGATGACGGTGGTGGGGGTGCAGTTGTGGAGGGCGGCCAGTGGTGGAGGTGGCCTGTGGTGGAGGATGACCAGTGGTGGAGGGTGGCCAGTGGTGGAGGGTGGCAGTGGTGGAGGGTGACCAGTGGTGGAGGATGACTGAGTGGTGGAGGGTGGCCGTGGAGGATGGCCAGTGGTGGAGGGTGGCAGTGGTGGAGGATGACCAGTGGTGGAGGGTGGCCAGTGGTGGAGGGTGGCTAGTGGTGGTGGGTGGCCGTGGTGGAGGGTGGCCGGTGGTGGAGGTGGCCAGTGGTGGAGGGTGGCCAGTGGTGGAGGGTGACCAGTGGTGGAGGGTGACCAGTGAAGGATGACCAGTGGTGGAGGTGGCATTTGTGGAGGGTGGCCAGGTGGGAGGATGACCAGTGGTGGAGGGTGGCCAGTGGGACGGTGGCAGGTGGTGGAGGTGGAGTGGTGACCAATGGTGGAGGTGGCAGTGGTGGAGGGTGGCCGTGGTGGAGGGTGGCCAGTGATGGAGGATGACCAGTGGTGGAGGTGGCCAGTGGTGGAGGTGGCCAGTGTGGAGAGGTGGCCGGTGGTGAGGTGGCCAGTGGTGGAGGATGACGAGTGGTGGAGGTGGCCAGTGGTGGAGGATGACCAGTGGTTGAGGGTGGCCAGTGGTGGAGGGTGGCCAGTGGTAGAGGTGGCCAGTGGTGGAGGATGACCAGTGGTGGAGGTGGCCAGTGTTGGAGGGTGGCCAGTGGTGGAGGGATGACCAGTGGTGGAGGGTGGCAAGGTGGTGGAGGGTGGGCAGTGGTGAAGGATGATCATTGGTGGAGGGTGGCCAGTGGTGGAGGGTGTCAGTGGTGGAGGATGACCAGTGGTGGAGGGTGGCCAGTGGTGGAGGGGTGGCCAGTGGTGGAGGGTGGCCAGTGGTGGAGGATATGGTGGAGGGTGGCCAGTGGTGGAGGGTGGCCAGTGGTGGAGGGGTGGCCGGTGGTGGAGGGTGGCCAGTGGTGGAGGATGACGAGTGGTGAAGGGTGGCCAGTGGTGGAGGATGACCAGTGGTGGAGGGTGGCCAGTGGTGGAGGGTGGCCAGTGGTAGAGGTGGCCAGTGGTGGAGGATGACCAGTGGTGGAGGGATGACGGTGGTGGAGGGTGGCCAGTGGTGGAGGACGACCATGGTGGAGGGTGGCTGGTGGAGGTGGCCAGTCGTAGGGTGGCCAGTGGTGGAGATGACCAGTGGTGGAGGGTGACCAGTGGTGGAGGGTGGCCAGTGGTGGAGGGTGGCCAGTGGTGGAGATGACGAGTGGTGGAGGGTGGCCAGTGGTGGAGGACGACCATGGTGGAGGGTGGCTAGTGGTGGAGGGTGGCCAGTGAGGAGGATGACCAGTGGTGGAGGTGACCAGTGGTGGAGGTGGCCAGTGGTGGAGGGTGGCCAGTGATGGAGGATGACGAGTGGTGGAGGGTGGCCAGTGAGGACGACCATGGTGGAGGTGGCCTGGTGGTGGAGGTGGCCAGTCGTAGAGGGTGGCCAGTGGTGGAGGATGACCAGTGGTGGAGGGTGACAGCAGGTGGAGGGGTGGAGCCAGTGGTGAAGGATGACCGTGGTGGAGGGTGTCAATTGTGGAGGGTGGCCAGTGGTGGAGGATGACCAGTGGTGGAGGTGGCCAGTTATGGAGAGGGCGGCCATGGTGGAGGTGGCTGTGGTGGAGGATGACCAGTGGTGGTGGCCAGTGGTGGAGGGTGGCCGGTGGTGGAGGGTGACCAGTGGTGGAGGATGACTGGTGGGTGGAGGGTGGCCAGTGGTGGAGGATGGCCAGTGGTGGAGGTGGCCAGTGGTGGAGGATGACCAGTGGTGGAGGGGTGGCCAGTGGTGGAGGATGACCAGTGGTGGAGGGTGGCCAGTGGTGGAGGGTGGCTGGTGGTGGTGGGTGGCCAGTGGTGGTGGAGGGTGGCCGGTGGTGGAGGGTGGCCCGGTGGTGGAGGGGTGGCCAGTGGTGGAGGGTGGTGAGGTGAAGGCCAGTGTGAAGGATGACCAGTGGTGGAGGTGGCCCATTTGTGGAGGTGGCAGTGGTGGAGGATGACCAGTGGTGGAGGTAATGATGGTGGACGGTGGCCAGTGGTGGAGGGTGGCCAGTGGTGGAGGATGACCAGTGGTGGAGGGTGACCAGTGGTGGAGGGTGGCCGGGTGGTGGCCGAGATGGAGGATGACCAGTGGTGGAGGTGCAGTGGTGGAGGTGGCGTGGTGGAGGGTGGCCGGTGGTGGAGGGTGGCCAGTGGTGGAGGATGACGGTGGTGGAGGGTGGCCAGTGGTGGAGGATGACCAGTGGTTGGGGTGGCCCAGTGGTGGAGGTGGCCAGTGGGTAGAGGTGGCCAGTGGTGGAGGATGACCAGTGGTGGAGGTGGCCAGTGTGTGGAGGGTGGCCAGTGGTGGAGGATGACCAGGTGGTGGAGGTGGCAAGTGGTGGAGGGTGGGCGTGGTGAGATGATCATTGGTGGAGGGTGGCCAGTGGTGGAGGGTGTCAGTGGTGGAGGATGACCTGTGGTGGAGGTGGCCAGTGGTGGAGGGTGGCCAGTGGTGGAGGGTGGCGGTGGTGGAGGTGTGTGGTGGAGGGTGGCCAGTGGTGGGGGTGGCCAGTGGTGGAGGGTGGCGGTGGTGGAGGGTGTCCAGTGGTGGAGGACGAGGTGGTGGAGGGTGGCCAGTGGTGGGAGGATGACCAGTGGTGGAGGGTGGCCAGTGGTGGAGGGTGGCCAGTGGGGTGGCCAGTGGTGGAGGATGACCAGTGGTGGAGGGTGGCCAGTGTGGAGGGTGGCCAGTGGTGGAGGATGACCAGTGGTGGAGGGTGGCAAGTGGTGGAGGGTGGGCAGTGGTGAGGATGACCATTGGTGGAGGTGGCCAGTGGTGGAGGGTGTCCAGTGGTGTGGGATGACCTGTGGTGGGTGGAGGGTGGCCAGTGTGGAGGGTGGCCAGTGGTGGAGGGTGGCCAGTGGGGAGGATGACCAATGGTGGAGGTGGCCAGTGGTGGAGGGTGGCCAGTGATGATTGACCGTGGTGGAGGGTGACCAGTGGTGGAGGTGGCCAGTGGTGGAGGGTGGCCAGTGGTGGAGGGTGGCCAGTGGTGGAGGATGACGAGGGTGGTGGTGGCCAGTGGTGGAGGACGACCAGTGGTGGAGGGTGGCTGGTGGTGGCAGGTGGCCAGTCGTGAAGGTTGCCAGTGGTGGAGGATGACCAGTGGTGGAGGTGGCCCAGTGGTGAGGGTGGCCAGTGGTGGAAGATGACCGGTGGTGGAGGGTGGCCAGTGGTGGAGGGTGGGCAGTGGTGGAGGATGACCAGTGGTGGAGGGTGGCCAGTGGTCGAGGGTGGTGAGTGGAGGGTGGCCAGTGGTGGAGGGTGGCCAGTGGTGAGATGACCAGTGGTGGAGGTGGCCAGTGGTGGAGGTGGCCAGTGGTGGAGGTGGCCAGTGGTGGAGGGGTGGCCAGTGGTGGAGGATGACCAGTGTGGAGGTGGCCAGTGGAGGTGGCCAGTGGTGGAGGGTGGCCGGTGGTGGAGGTGGCGGTGGTGGAGGGTGGCCAGTGTGGAGGATGACCAGTGGTGGAGGGTGGCCAGTGTGGAGGTGGCCAGTGGTGGTGGCCAGTGTGGAGGATGAGGAATGGTGGAGGGTGGCCAGTGGTGGAGGACGACCAGTGGCGGAGGGTGGCTAGTGGTGGAGGGTGTGGCCAGTGTGGGGGTGGCCGGTGGTGGAGGATGACCGGTGGGTGGAGGGTGGCAGTGGTGGAGGGTGGCCACTGGTGGAGGATGACCAGTGGTGGAGGTGGCCAGTGGTGGAGGGTGGGCGGTGTGGAGGATGACCAGTGGTGGTGGCCAGTGGTGGAGGGTGGCCAGTGGTAGAGGGTGGCCAGTGGTGGAGGTGGCCAGTGGTGGAGGATGATCGGTGGTGGAGGGTGTCAGTGTGGAGAGTGGCCAGTGGTGGAGGGTGGCCAGTGGTGGAGGTGGCCAGTGTGGAGGATGACCAGTGGTTGAGGGTGGCCAGTGGTGGAGGGTGGCCAGTGGTGGAGGGTGGCCAGTGGTGGAGGGGGCCAGTGGAGGGTGGCCAGTGTGGTGGAGGTGGCCGGTGGTGGAGGGTGGCCAGTGGTGAGACGGGGGCCAGGGTGGAGGGTGGCCAGTGGTGGAGGTGACCAGTGGTGGAGGATGACCAGTGGTGGAGGGTGGCAGGTGGTGGAGGTGGCCAGTGGTGGAGGGTGACCAGTGGTGGAGGATGACCAGTGGTGGAGGGTGGCCAGTGGTGGAGGATGGCCAGTGGTGGAGGACGACCGGTGGTGGAGGATGACCAGTGGTGGAGGTGGCCAGTGGTGGAGGGTGGCTAGTGGTGTGGGGTGGCCAGTCTGGAGGGTGAGCCAGTGGTGGAGGTTGGCCAGTGGGAGGTGACCAGTGGTGGAGGTGGCCAGTGGAGAGAGGGTGAACCAGTGGTGGAGGGTGGCCAGTGGTGGAGGGTGACCGGTGGAGGATGACCAGTGGTGGAGGGTGGCCAGTGGTGGAGGATGGCCAGTGGTGGAGGACGACCAGTGGTGGAGGATGACCAGTGGTGGAGGGTGGCCAGTGGTGGAGGGTGGCTGAGTGGTGAGGGTGGCAGTCCTGGAGGGTGGCCAGTGGTGGAGGTTGGCAGTGGGGAGGAGGTGACCAGTGGTGGAGGTGGCGGAGTGAAGAGGGTGAACCAGTGGTGAGGATGACAGTGTGGAGGGTGGCCAAGTGGATGGTGGCCAGTGTGGAGGATGACCAGTGGTGGAGGGTGGCAGTGGTGGACGGTGGCCAGTTGGAGGGGTGGCCAGTGGTGGAGGATACCACTGTGGAGGGTGACCAGTGGTGGAGGTGGCCAGTGGTGGAGGGTGGCCAGTGATGGAGGATGACCAGTGGTGGAGGGTGGCCAGTGGTGGAGGTGGCAGTGGTGGAAGGTGGCCAGTGGTGGAGGGTGGCCAGTGGTGGAGGATGACGAGTGGTGGAGGTGGCCAGTGGTTGAGGATGACCAGTGGTGGAGGGTGGCCAGTGGTGGAGGGTGGCCAGTGTGGGGTGGCCAGTGGTGGAGGGATGACCAGTGGTGGAGGGTGGCCGCGTGGTGGCCACTGGTGGAGGATGACCAGTGGTGGAGGATGGCGGTGTGGTGGAGGGTGGGCAGTTGTGGAGGATGACCAGTGGTGGAGGGGTGGCCAGTGGGTGGAGGGTGGCCAGTGTGGAGGGTGGCCAGTGGTGGAGGGTGGCCAGTGGTGGACGGTGGCCAGTGGTGGAGGTAGCCAGTGGTGAGGATACCAGTGGAGGGTGACCAGTGGTGGAGGGTGGCCAGTGGTGGAGGGTGGCCAGTGATGGAGGATGACCAGTGGTGGAGGGTGGCCAGTGGTGGAGGGTGGCCAGTGGTGGAGGGTGGCCAGTGGTGGAGGTTGGCCGGTGATGGAGGATGACGAGTGGTGGAGGGTGGCCAGTGGTTGAGGACGGTAGGTGGAGGGTGGCCGTGGTGGAGGGTGGCCAGTGGCAAGGTGGCCAGTGGTGGAGGATGACCAGTGGTGGAGGTGTGTGGTGGAGGGTGGCCACTGGTGGAGGCAGTGGTGGAGGATGGCCAGTGGTGGAGGGTGGGCAGTGTGGAGGATGACCAGTGGTGGAGGGTGGCCAGTGGTGGAGGTTGGCCAGTGGTGGAGGGTGGCCAGTGGTGGAGGGTGGCCAGTGGTGGAGGATGACCAGTGGTGGAGGGTGGTGGAGGGTGGCCAGTGGTGGAGGTGGCCGATGGTGGTGGGTGGCCAGTGGTGGAGGATGACCAGTGGTTGGTGGCCAGTGGTGGAGGGTGGCCAGTGGTGGAGGGTGGCGGTGAGGACGACCAGTGATGGAGGATGACCAGTGGTTGAGGGGTGGCCAGTGGTGGAGGGTGGCCAGTGGTGGAGGGTGGGCAGTGGTGGACGGTGGTGGAGGGAGGCCAGTGGTGGAGGGTGGCCGGTGGAGGGTGGCGTGGTGATTTGGATTTTTGCTGCTTGCGCTGCTTTGTAACACACTCATCCTGTTAGCGGTAGCGCAAGGATTACAGAGTAGGGTAGGTCATAATATATGTAACCCCCGTTGTCAGGATATTATGGCACTGAATGTTACACAGTATTTCATTTACATTATTTGTTTAGTTCTATACATAAAGGTTAACTTATTCACAAATGCGTTGAGTACAGGCGTGTGAGGCAGTATGTCTGGCCTCACACTTTATTCACATTTACGTGGGAGGTATTCGCACATTGCGTATTTGGTTCTGCATGAGAATTGATATAGTACAAAGTGCAAAGTGGATACAATCTTAATATGTCGGCTATCTTGCCATTAGAGATGAAGTGTTGTGCCATTTCACACACAGTGTGCTTGGACCTGTCCTAAAAGGTTCTATCTTCACACAGTCGAGGACGTAGTGTTCAAGTGTGTGGCATATGTATGGTCACACTCACACATTAGTTTTGTTTACATCTGGCAGGAACATACTGCCAAAGGTACTTGTATCCTAACCTTAATCTAGCGGTTTACAACATCTTGTAATCTAGTGATCTTGTTACTTGCTCCATATACTGTACATGTTTCACTTGATACATCTCATCATGGTAACCTATGGATCGACTAGTGCCTGTTTGCACTTGTCTATGCGCGTCAAACTCATCAATAAGTTCTTCGCATCAAGGAGTCCCTGAGTCCTAGCTGGGAACATGTCATAGCTCGACACATGAGCCCACTTTGTTAGTTCACAGAGGACTGAGGACCTACTCTTGTTCACAGAGGACTGAGGACCTACTGTTGTTCACAGAGGACTGAGGACCTACTCTTGTTCACAGATGGCTAGGGTGGTGGTGGTGGTGGAGGTGGCCAGTGGTGGAGGGTGGCCAGTGGTGGAGGATGACCAGTGGTGGGAGGCCAGTGGTGGAGGTGGCCAGTGGTGGAGATGACGGTGATGGAGGATGACCAGTGGTGGAGGGTGGCCAGTGGTGGAGGGTGGCCAGTGGTGGAGGATGACCAGTGGTGGAGGGAGGCCAGTGGTGGAGGGTGGCCAGTGGTGGAGGGTGGCCAGTGGTGGAGGTGGCCAGTCGTGGAGGATGACCAGTGGTGGAGGGTGGCCAGTGGTGGAGGATAACCAGTGGTGGAGGTGGCTCAGTGGTGGAGGGTGGCTAGTGGTGGAGGGTGGCCAGTGGTGGAGGATGACCAGTGGTGGAGGGTGGCCAGTGGTGGAGGGTCGCCAGTGGTGGAGGATGACCAGTGGTGGAGGGTGACCAGTGGTGGAGGGTGGCCAGTGGTGGAGGGTGACCAGTGGTGGAGGTGGCCAGAGGTGGAGGATGACCAGTGGTGGAGGTGACCAGTGGTGGAAGGTGACCAGTGGTGGAGGGTGACCAGGTGGTGGAAGGTGACCAGTGTGGAGGTGACCAGTGGTGGAGGGTGACCAGTGGTGAAGGTGGCCAGTGGTGGAGGTGGCCAGTGGTGGAGGGTGACCAGTGGTGGAGGGGTGGCCAGTGGTGGAGGGTGAGGTTTCTGGGCTACTTGTGTTCTGAGGCAATACAGTAATGGAAGGTGAGGAGATGGGAAGGTGGGTGATGTGAAGGTGGGGTGATGGAAGGTGGAGTGGTGGGCAGGTGGGTGATGTGAAGGTGGGTGCTGGGAAGGTGGAGTGATGGGAGAAAGTGGAGTGATGTGAAGGTGGAGTGCTGGGAAGGTGGTGATGGGAAATTGAGTGATGTGAAGGTGGAGTGAGGAGGTGGGAGTGCTGGGAAAGTGGAGTGATGTTAGGTGGAGTAATGGAAGGTGGAGTGATGTGAAGGTGAGTGGTGGAAGGTGGTGATGGGAAGGTGGAGTGATGTGAAGGTAGTGGTGGGGAAGGTGGAGTGGTGGTGGGAAGGTGGAGTGGTGGGAAGGTGAGTGATGGGAAGAGGTGGAGTGGTGGAAAGGTGAGTGGTGGGAAGGTTGAGTGTTTGGAAGGTGGGTGATGGGAGGTGGAGTGATGGGAAAGGTGGAATGATGGGGGTAGTGATGGGAAGGTGGAGTGGGAAGGTGGAGTGATGGGAAGGTGGAGTGGTGGGAAGGTGGAAGTGATGGGAAGGGTGGAGTGGTGGGAAAAGGTGAGTGATGGGGAAGGGCAGTGAATGGTGTTGGAAGTAGTGGGGGGTGATGGGAAGGTGGAGTGTTGGGAAAGGTGGAGTGATTGGAAGGTGGAGTTATTGGAAGGTGTAGTGATGGGAAGGTGGAGTGATGGGAAGGTGGAGATGTTGGAAGGTGAGTGTTGGGAAGGTGGAAGGTTATTGGAAGGTGATTGTGGAAGGTGGGTGATGGGAAGGGTGGAGTGATGGGATGGTGGAGTGATGGGGAAGGTGAGTGATGGGAAGGTGGAGTGATGGGAATATGCTAGTAATGGGAAGGTGGGTGATGGGACGGTGGAGTGGTGGGAAAGGTGGTGATGGGAAGGTATGATGGGAAGGTGGAATGATGGGAAGGTGTAGTAATGGGAAGGTGAGTGATGGGAAGGTGAAGTGGTGGGAAGGTGGTGTGTGTTGGGAAGGTGGAGTGATGGGAAGGTGAGTGATGGGAAGGTGGAGTGATGGGAAGGTGGAGTGGTGGGAAGGTAGTGATGAGAAGGGTGGAGTGATGGAGAGAGGTGATGGAAGTGGTATGAGGAGAAGGTGGGTGATGGGAAGGTGGAGTGAGGAAGGTGGGTGATGGGAAGGTGGGTGATGGGAAGGTGAAGTGGTGGGAAGGATGAGTGGTGGGGAAGGTGGAGTGGTGGGAAGGTGGAGTGATGGGGAAGGTGGAGAGGTGGGAACGTGAAGTGGTGGGAAGGTGGAGTGAAGGAAGGTGGTGTGATGGGAAATGGGTGGTGGGAAGGTGGAGTGATGGGAAGGTGGAGTGGTGGGAAGGTGGAGTGATGGGAGAGGTGGAGTGATGGGAAGGTGGAGTGATGAGGAGGAAGGTGGTATGAGGAGAAAGGTGGAGTGATGGGAAGGTGAGTGAGGGAAGGTGGCAGTGTGGGAAGGTGGGTGGAGGGAAGGTGGAGTGATTGGAAGGTGGATTGGTGGAAGGTGAAGTGATGAGAGGAGGGTGGGTGATGGGAAGGTTCAGGGGCTGGGAAGGTGGAGTGGTTGGGGTTGAGTGATGGGAGGTGGAGTGATGAGAAGGTGGAGTGATGGTGGGAAGGATGAGTGATGGGAAGGTGTAGTGGAAGGTGGAGTGAGGGAAAGGATGAGTGGTGGGAAGGTGGAGTGATGGAAGGTGAAGTGGTGGGAGAAGGTGGAGTGGTGGGAGATGGTGGTAGGAAGGTAGAGTGATGGGAAGGTGGAGTGGGCGAGAAGGTGAGTGATGGGAAGGTGGTGATGGGAAGAAAGTGGAGTTTTTGGGATGGATGAGTGGTGGGAAGGTGTAGTAATGGGAGGTGGAGTGATGGGAAGGTGGAGTGGTGGGAAGGTGAGTGGTGGGAAGGTGTAGTGATGGGAAGGTGGAGTGGTGAAGAATGGAGAGATGGAAGGTGGAGTGATGGAAAGTGGAATGATGGGAAAGGTGGGTGATGACAGGTGGAGTGGTGGGAAGGTGGAAGTGGTGGGAAGGTGGGTGATGGGAAGGTGGATTGAAGAAGGTGTAGTAATATGAAGTGGAGTGATGGTAAAGGTGGAGTGGGAAGGTGGGTGGTGGGGAGAGGTGTGGGTGATGGGAAGGTGGAGTCATGGGAGGTGTAGGTGATGGGAAGGTGGAGTGATGAGAACGTGGGTAGTGGGAAGGTGGAGTGATGGGAAGGTGGGTGATGGGAAGGTGGGTGATGGGAAGGTAGTAATGGGAAGAGGTTGGAGGTGGAAGGTGGTGGTGGGAAGGTAGTGGATGGGAGGTAGTGATGGGAAGGTGGAGTGAGGGAAGGTATTTACGGTGGGAAGGTGAGTGGTGGGAGAGGTGAGTGATGGGAAGTTGATGGGAAGTGGTGTGGAAGGTGGAGTGATGGGGAGGTGGAGTGATGGGAAGGTGGTATGAGAGAAGGTGGAGTGATAGGAAGGTGGAGTGAGGAAGGTGGTACAGTGGGGAAGGTGAGAGTGGTGGGAAGGTGGAGTGCTGGGAAGGTGGAGTGATTAGAAGGTGGTGATGAGAGAGAGGTGATGGGAAGGTGCGGTTATGGGGATGGAAGGTGGAGTGGTTGAGGGTGAGTGATGGGAAGGTGGATGATGAACGGTGGAGTGGTGGGAAGGTGGGTGATGGAAGGTGTAGGTGGAAGGTGGAGTGAGGGGAAAGTTGAGTGGTGGGAAGGTGGAAATGATGAGAAGGTGGAGTGATTGGAAGGTGAGTGATGGGAAGGTGGTGGTGGGAAGGTGGAGTGATGGGAAGGTGTGGACTGGTGGGAAGGTGGAGTGTGATGAAGGTGAAGTGGTGGGAAGGTGGAGAGTGGTGGAAGGTGAGGCGATGGGAAGGTAGAGTGATGGGAAGGTGGAGTGGTGGGAAGGTGGAGTGATGGGAAGGTTGAGTTATGGAAAGTGGGTTTTGGGATGGATGAGTGTAGTGGAAGGTGTGTGTAATGGGAAGGTGGGGTGATAGGAAGTTGGAGTGGTGGGAAGGTGGAGTGGTGGGAAGGTGTGAGTGGTGGGAGGGTGGAGAGATGGGAAGGTTGAGTGGCGGGAAGGTATGATGTGGGAAGGTGGGTGATGACAGGTGGAGTGGTGGAAGGTGGAGTGGTGGGAAGGTGGAGTGATGGGAAGGTGGTGATAGGAGAGGTGTAGTAATGGAAGATGGGTGATGATAAGGTGGAGTGATGGGAAGGTGGAGTGATGACGAAAGGTGGAGTGGTGGGAAGGTGGAGTGGTGGGAAGGTGAGTGATGGGAGGAGGTGTAGTGATAGGAAGGTGTAATGGAAGATGGTGATGAGAGGTGGAGTGATGGGAAGGTGGGTGGTGGGAAGGTGGAGTGATGGGAAGGTTGAGTGATGGGAAGGTGAGTGATGGGAAGGTGGAGTGATGAGGAGGTGGAGTGGTGGGGACGGTTGAGGAGTGGGGAAGGTGGTGGTGGGAAGGTGGAGTGTGGGAAGGTGAATGGGAAGGTGTGTTGGAGTGGGTATTGGAAGGTGGAGTGATGGGAAGGATGAGTGTGGTGGGAAGGTAGTGATGGAAGGTTGAGTGATGGGAAGGTGGAGTGATGGGAAGGTGAATTGATGAGAAGTGTGGAGTGGTGGGACGGTTGATGATGGGAAGGTGGAGTGGTGGGGAAGTGGATGATGGGAAGGTGAAGTGATGGGAAGGTGGAGTGATGGGAAGGTGGAGTGATGGGAAGGTGATGATGGGAAGGTGTAGTAATGCGAAGGTGCGTATGGGAAGGTGGAGTGATGGATGGGGTGGTATGAGGAGAAAGTGGAGTGATGGGAAGGTGAGTGAGGAAGGTGGTACGGTGGGAAAGGTGAAGTGGTGGGAAGGTGGAGTGGTGGGAAGGTGGAGTGATTGGAAGGTGGAGGATTGGAAGGTGGATGATGAGGGAGGGTGGAGTGATGGGAAGGTGTAGTTAAGGGAGAAAGGTGGGTGGTGGGAGTGGAGTGATGGGAAGGTGGGTGATGAGAAGGTGGTGGTGGAGAAGGTGGAGTGATGGGGAAAGTGTGAGTGGAGGTGGAGTGAGGGTGGTGGGAAGGGTGCAGTGGTGAAGGTGGAGTGATGGGAAGGTGGAGTGATGGGAAGGTGGATTGGTGGGGTGGTGGAGGTGATGGGAAGGTGGAGTGGTGAGGTGATTGATGGGAAGGTGAGAGTGGTGGGAAGGATGGGTGGTGGGAAGGTGGGGGTGATGGGAGTTAGGTGATGGAAGGTGGGTGGTGGGAAGGTGGAGTGATGGGAAGGTGTGTGGAGTGATGGGAAGAATGGTGTTATGGGTGGAGGAGTGGTGGGAAGTTCTAGTAATGGGAAGGTGGAGTGATGGGAAGGTGGAGTGGTGGGAAGGTGGAGTGGTGTTGGGAAGGTGTGGTGGTGGAAGGTGGAGTGGTGGGAAGGTGGAAGATGGGACGTTGGTGGTGGGGAAGGTGGGAGTGATGGGAAGGTGAGTGATGGGAAGGTGGAGTGGTGGGAAGGTGGTGATGGATGAAGTTGGAGTGATGGGAAGGTGGAGTGGTGAGAATGTGGACTGGTGGGAGAGGTGGGAGTGATGGGAAGGTGTAGTGATGGGGAGAGGTGTGTGATGGGAGGTGGAGTGATGGGAAGGTGGAGAGGGTGGGGAAGGTGAAGTGGTGGGAAGGTGGAGTGCAAGTGGTATTGATGGAATGTGGTGGTGGGATGGTGGAGTGATGGAAGGTGGAGTGGTGGGAGGTGGAAATAGTGGGAAGGTGAGAATGGTGGGAAGGTGGTGGTGGGAAGGTAGTGATGGGAGGAATTGGAGTGTGGTGGGAGAGTCAGTGGTGGGGGAAAGGACCAGTGGTGGGAAGGTGGAAGTGGTGGGGAAGTTGTAGTCTGGGAAGGTGAAGGGTTGACAGAAGGAAGGTGGAGTGCTGGGAAAGGTAGCCAGTGGTGGGAAGGTGGAGTGATAGAGGAAGGTGGAGTGATGGGAGAGGAATGAGTGATGAGGAAGGTGGTGTGATGGGACGGTGTGTGTGGGGAAGGGTGGGTGATGGGAAGGAGTGAGTGGTGGGAAGGTGAGTGATGGAAGGTGAAGTGGTGGGGAGGTGGAGTGGTGGAAGGTGGGGGTGATGGGAAGGTAGAGTGATGGGAGAAGGTGGAGTGGTGGGAAAGGGTGGAGTGATGGGGAAGGTGGAGTGATGGGAAAGTGGGTTTTGGGATGGATGATTGTGAAGGTGTAGTATTAATGGGAAGGTGGAGTGATAGGAAGGTGGAGTGGTGGGAGAAGGTGGAAGGTGGTGGGAAAGGTGGAGTAGTGGGAGGTGGAGAGATGAGAGGTGGGTGACGGGAAGGTGTGGTATGATGGGAGAAAGGTGGAGTTTGATGACAAAGGTGGAGTGGTGGGAAGGGTGAGTGAGGTTGTGGAGTGATGGGAAGGTGAGTGATAGGAAGGTGTATGTGGGTAATGGGGAAGATGGAGTGATGAGAAGGTGGAGTGATGGTGGAGAGTGGTGTGGTGGGAAGGTGGAGTGATGAAGGTGGAGTGATGGGAAGGTGAGTGATGAGGAAGGTGGGTGGTGAGGCGATGGGTGGTGGGAAGGTGGGGAATGGTGGGAAGGTGGTGTGATGGGTAGGTGGGTGATGGGAAGGTGGAGTGATGGAAGGTGTAGTAATGGGAAGGTTGGTGGTGTGAGGAGGTGGTGGGAAGGTGGGTGATGGGAAGGTGAAGTGGTGAAGGTGGAGTGATGGGAAGGTGGGTGATGGGAAGGTAGTGATGGAAGGTAGTAATGCGAGGTGGGTGATGGGAAGGTGGAGTGATGGGAAGGTGGAGTGATGGGAAGGTGGTAGAGGAGTGGATGATGGGAAGGTGGAGTGAGGAAAGGTGGTACGGTGGGAAGGTGAAGTGGTGGGAAGGTGGTGGTGGGAAGGTGGAGGATTGGAAGGTGGAGTGATTGAAGGTGGGTGATGAGGAAGGGGTGAGTGATGGGGAAGGTGAGTTATGGGAAGGTGGAGGTGGTGCGAGGTGAGTGATGGGAAGGTGGGTATTGATGAGGTGGAGTGGTGGGAAGGTGAGTGATGGGAAGTGTGGTGGAAGGTGGAGTGAGGAAAGTCGAGTGGTGGGAAGGGCAGGATGAGAAAGGTGGGTGATGGAAGGTGGGTGATGGGAAGGTGGATTGGTGGAGAAGGTGGAGTGATGGGAAGGTAGTGGTGAAAGGTGGAGTGATGGGAAGGTGAGAGTGGTGGGAAGGATGGAGTGGTGGGGAAGGTGGGGTGATGGGAAGGTAGATGATGGGAAGGTGGAGTGGTGGGAAGGTGGAGTGATGGAAGGTGGAAGTGATGGGAAAATGGTGGTATGGGATGGAGGAGTGAGAATGGGAAGGTCTGTGTGGGAAGGTGGAGTGATGGGGGAAGGTGAGTGGTGGGAAGGTGGAGTGGTGGGAAGGTAGTGGTGGAGAAGGAGAGTGGAGTGGTGGGAAGGTGGAAGATGGGAAGGTGGAGTGATGTGAGAAGGTGGAATGATGGGAAGGTGGGTGATGACAAGGTGAGTGGTGGGAAAGGTGTGATGGTGGGAAGGTGGAGTGATGGGAAGGTGAGGTGCGGGTGAGTGATGGGAAGGTGGAGTGATGAAAGGTGGTGGTGGGAAAGGTGGAGTGATGGGAGAAGTGTAGTGGAAGGTGGGTGAGAGAAGTGGTGGGGAAGGTGGAGGATGGGAAGGTGGTGATGGGAAAGGTGGTGGTGGGAAGGGTGGAGGTGATGGGAAGATGTGGTGGTGAGAAGGTGGAGTGATGGGAAAGGTAGAGGTGGGAAGGTGCAGTGGTGGGAAGGTGAGGTGATGGGAAGGTAGAGTGATGGGAAGGTGGAGTGGTGGGAGAAGGTGGAGTGATGGGAAGGAGTGGAGTGATGAGAGAAGTGGAGTTGGGATGGAGGAATGGTGGGAAGGTGTAGTAATGGGAAGGTGATGGGAAGGTGGAGGGTGGGAAGGTGGAGTGGTGGGAAGGTGGAGTGGTGGGAAGGTGGAGTGGTGGGAAGGTGGAAGATGGGGAAGGTAGGAGTGTGAAGGTGGAGTGATGGGAAGGTGGAGTGATGGGAAGGTGGAGGTGATGGGAAGAGGTGGGTGGTGGGAAGGTGGAGTGATGGGAAGGTGGAGTGATGGAAGGTGTAATGGGGAAGATGGAGTGATGAGAAGGTGGAGTGATGGGGAAGGTGGGAGGTGGGAAGGTGGGTGGTGGGGAAGGATGTGGGTGGTGGGAAGGTGGTGGATGAGAACGTGGAGGTGGTGGGAAGGTGGAGTGATGGGAAGGTGGAGTGATGGGAAGGTGGTGTGATGGGACGGTGAAGTAATGGGAAAGTGGAGTGATGGGAGGTGGAGTGGTGGGAAGGTGGATTGATGGAAGGTGAAGTGATGGGAAGGTGGGGTGATGGGAAGGTGGAGTGATGGGAAGGTGGAGTGATGGGAGGTGTAGTGATGGGAAGGTGGAGTGATGGGAAGGTGGAGGGTGGGAAGGTGGAGTGATGGGAAGGTGGAGTGGTGGGAAGGTGGAGTCATGGGGACGTGGATGATGGGGAAGGTGTAGTGATGGAAGGTGGATTGATGGGTGGGTGGAGTGGTGGGAAGGTGGAGTGGTGGGGAGACGTAGTGGCGGGAAAGGTGGAGTAGTGAAGAGAAGGTGGAGTGGTGGGAAGGTGGGTGATGGAAAGGTGGAGTGATCGGACGGTGGAGTGGTGGGAAGGTGGAGTGATGGGAAGGGTGAGAGTGATGGGAAGGTGAGTGATGGGAAGGTGGAGGATGGGAAGGTGGAGAGGTGGGAAGGGATGGAATGATGGGAAGGGTGGAGTGATGGGAAGGTGGAGTGATGGGAAGAGGTGGAGTGATGGGAAGGTGTAGTAATGGGAGGTGAGTGATGTGAAGAGGTGGTGGTGGGAAAGTGGAGGATGGGAAGGTGGAGTGATGAAGGTGGAGTGATGGGAAGGTGGAGTGATGGGAAGGTGGAGTGGTGGGAAGGTGCAGGTGATGGGAAGGTGGAGTGATGGAGGTGGAGTGGTGAGAATGTGGACTGGTGGGAGGTGGAGTGATGGGAAGGTGTAGTAGTGATGGGGAAGGTGAGTGATGGGAAGGTGGAGTGATGGGAAGGTGGAGGTGGGAGGTGTGAAGTGGTGGGAAGGTGGAGTGCAAGAAGGTGGGTGATGGGAGATGTGGGTGGTGGGATGGTGGAGTGATGGGAAGGGGTGGAGTGGTGGGAAGGTGGAGTAGTGGGAGAGAGGTGGGTGGTGGGAAGGTGGAGTGATGGGAAGGTGGAGTGATGGGAAGGTGGAGGTGGTGGGAAGGTGGAGTGGTGGGAAGGTTGAGTGGTGGGAAGGTGGAGTGGTGGGAGTGTAGTCGTGGGAAGGTGGGGTTGTGGGAAGGTGGAGTGCTGGGAAGGTGTAGTGGTGGGAAGGTGGGTGATGGGAAGGTGGAGTGATGGGAAGGTGGAGTGATGGGAAGGTGGTGTGATGTGGGACGGTGAGTAATGGGAAAGTGGAGTGATGTGGGAGAAGGTGGAGTGGTGGGAAGGTGGAGTGATGGAAGGTGAAGTGGTGGGAAGTGGGTGGTGGAAGGTGGGGTGATGGGAAGGTAGAGTGATGGGAAGGTGGAGTGGGTGGGAGGTGGAGTGATGGGAAGGTGGAGTGATGGGAGAGGAGTGGGTTTTGGGATGGATGAGTGGTGGGAAGGTGTAGTAATGGGAGGTGGGGGATAGGGAAGGTGGAGTGGTGGGAAGGTGGGTGGTGGGAAGGTGGAGTGGTGGGAGGTGGAGATGGGAGGTGGGTGGGAAGGTGATGATGATGGGAAGGTGGGTGATGACAAGGTGGAGTGGTGGGAAGGTGGAGTGGTGGGAGGTGGAGTGATGGGAAGGTGGAGTGATGGGAAGGTGTAGTAATGGAAGATGGGTGATGAGGAAGGTGGAGTGATGGAAGGTGGAGTGGTGGGATGGTGGTGATGGGAAGGTGGGTGATGGGAAGGTGGAGTGATGGGAAGGTGGAGTGATGAGAACGTGGAGTGGTGGGAAGGTGGAATGATGGGGAAGGTGGAGTGATGGGAAGGTGGGTGATGGGAAGGTGGAGTGATGGGAAGGTGTAGTAATGGGAAGGTTGAGTGATGTGAGAAGGTGGAGTGGTGGAAAGTGTATGATGGGAAGGTGGAAGGATGGGAAGGTGGGTGATGGGAAGGTGGAGTGATGGGAAGGTGGAGTGATGGGAAGGTGTAGTAATGCGAAGGTGGAGTGATGGGAAGGTGGAGTGATGGGAAGGTGGTATGAGGAGAAGTGGAGTGATGGGAAGGTGGGTGAGGGAAGGTGGTACAGTGGGAAGGTGAGGTGGTGGGAGTGTGGGTGTGGGTGGGAAGGTGGAGTGATTGGAAGGTGGAGGTGATTGGAAGGTGGAGTGATGAGGAGGGTGGAGTGAAGGGAAGGTGTAGTTATGGGAAGGTGGGTGGTGCGAGGTGGGTGATGGGAAGGTGGAGGATGAGAAGGTGGAGTGGTGGGAAGGTGGAGTGATGGGAAAGTGAGTGGAAGGTGGAGTGAGGGGGAGAGTGAGTGGTGGGAAGGTGCAGTGATGAGAAGGTGGAGTGATGGGAGGAGGTGGAGTGATGGGAAGGTGGGTGGTGGGAAGGTGGAGTGATGGGAAGGTGGAGTGGTGAGAAGGTGGAGTGATGGGAAGGTGAAGTGGTGGGAAGGATGGAGTGGTGGGAAGGTGGGGTGATGGGAAGGGTAGAGTGATGGGAAGGTGGGTGGTGGGAAGGTGGAGTGATGGGAAGGTGGAGTGATGGGGAAAGTGGTGTTTTGGGATGGAGGAGTGGTGGGAAGGTGTAGTAATGGGGAAGGTGGGTGATGGGAAGGTGGAGTGGTGGGAAGGTGGGTGGTGGGAAGGTGTAATGGTGGAAGATGGAGTGTTGGGAAGGTGGAGATGGGAAGGTGGAATGATGGGAAGGTGGGTGATGACAAGGTGGAGTGGTGGGAAGGGTGGAGTGGTGGGAAGGTGGAGTGATGGGAAGGTGGAGTGGTGCGAGGTGGAGTGATGGGAAGGTGGAGTGATGAGAAGGTGGGTTGGTGGGAAGGTGGAGTGATGGGAGAAGGTGGTGGAAGGTGGAGTGAGGAAGTCGAATGGTGAGGGAAGGTGCAGTGATGAGAAGGTGGAGTGATGGGAAGGTGGGTGATGGGAAGGTGGAGTGGTGGGAAGGTGGGTAGTGGGAAGGTGGAGTGGTGGGAAGGTGATGGTGGGGAAGGTGGAGTGGTGGAGTGGGAGGGTGGAGGATGGGTAGAGGTGAAGGTAGAGGTGGAAGGTGGAGTGGTGGGAAGGTGAGTGGTGGAAGGTGGAGGAAGGAATGTGGGAAGGTGGGTAGGAAGGTGAGGAAGGTGTAGTGGTGGGAAGGTGGAGTGTGGGAAGGTGAGTAGATGGGAAGGTGGGAGAGATGGAAAGAGAGTGGTGGATGGTGGAGGGTGTGGGAAGGAGGGTGAAAGGTGAGAGATGGGAGGGAAGGTGGATTGATGGGAAGGTGAAGTGATGGAAGGTGATGGAAGGTGGGAGGGAAGGTGAGTGGATGGAAGGTGGAGTGATGGAAGGTGGAGGATGGGAAGGTGGAGCAGGGAAGGTGAGGATGGAAGGTGAGTGGGAAGGGAGCTGAGGAATGATGGAAGGTAGTGATGGAAGGTGATGATGGGCAGGGGTGGAGTGGGAAGGTGGAGGGGAGAGGGGGAAGGTGGGAGAAAGAAAGGAGGGTGGGAAGGTGGAGTGATGGGAAGGTGGGAGAGACGGAGGTGAGTGGGTGAAGGTGATGGAGGATGGGAAGGAGTGGGAGTGATGGGAAGGTGGTGGTGAGAAGGTGATGGTGGAAGGTGATGAAGGTGGAGTGATGGGAAGGTAGTGATGGAAGGTGAGATGATGGGGAAGGTGAGAGGTGGGAAGGTGGAGTGGTGGGAAGGGTGATGCGAAGGTGAGTGGATGGGAATGTGGAGTGGGATGGTGATGGGGAGGTGAAGGTGATGTGAAGGTGGGATGGGAAGGTGAGTGGTGGGGAGGGTGGAGGATGGGAAGGTGAGTGGGGAAGGTGGAAGGTGTAGTGGTGGAAGGTGGAGTGGTGGGAAGGTGGAGTGGTGGGTGGAAGTGGGGGGGTAGGGAAGGTGGAGTGGTGGAAGGGGAATGTGGAGAGGGAAGGATGATGGGAGTGACAGGTAGTGATGGGGAAGGTGGAGGGAGGATGGGAAGGTGGAGTGGGGAAGGTGTAATGGTGGAGGGAGGGGGAGGATGGGAAGGTGAAATGATGTAAGGAATGATAAAGGTGGAGGATGAAAGGTGGGAGTAAGGTGGGAGGGAAGAGGAAGAATGTAGTAATGGTTAGATGGAGTGATGGGAAGGTGGAGGATGGGAAGGAGGATGGGAAGGTGGGGTGGGAAGGTGGAGGATGGGAAGGTGGAGATGGGAAGGTGGAGGATGGGAAGGTGGAGGATGAGAAGTGATGGTGGGAAGGTGGAGGATGGGAAGGTGGAGTGGTGAAAAGGTGAGATGGAAATGTGAGGATGGGAAGGAGGATGTAGTGATGGGAGGATGATAGGTTGGAAGATGAAAAGGTGGAGTAATGAGAAGGGGAGTAAAGGGAGGGATGAAGGTGGGGGGATGGAAGAAGCAAGGAAGGATGGGAAGATGAAGGAGTAATGGAAGGTGGAGTATGACGGGGAGTAATGGGGGTGATTAGTGAAGGAATGATGTGAAGGTGGAGTAATGGGACGGTGGGATGATGGGAAGGTGGAGTGATGGGAAGATGGAGTCATGGAATATTAGAGTGAGGGGCAACAGACTTTGGGGGTGAAGGAGTGAGGTTAAGGTAGGTAGGAGGGAGGAAGGAAGGGGAGGCAGGTGGTGAAGGAAGTGAAACTCATCAGACAAGAGAATTTACTAGCTTACACACACTGTCTTGTGATGCAGGATGTTTATTGGCCTGGGCATCGACCCACCACTTTTACGACACTCTCTGGGCTCAGATTCAGCTGTTGTTGATAGTGAACCCGGTTTGGTGGGGTAGATGTTATGGTCCTCCACCTTGTTTGTTAGTATGTGTCGCCTGTTGATATAGTGAGTCAGGCCAAGGTTGATGCGAGTGATGGTCTGAAGCAGTGAGCAGTGAAAAGGAAGGTCACCACCTAAACGATTTCAATGGTCAAGCAATTTATATTTAAATACATGAACAGCGCTGTTTTCTGAAGGCCGAGTTAGTGAAGGTTAAGGACGAAAACTTGAAATTAAAGGAAGTAATTGCGAGGATGAACAAGGAAGACTCGAGACAAGGAGAGTGTGACGAAAACATAGGCGAGGTGGGGGAGAGGAGAGGAACGACCAAACTGGTGGTGAAGAAAGACAAGGAAATGAATACAGCTAATTGTACTAGCTTTTTTAGTTTGGTAGACGTATTGGACAATAATATAGTCAAGGATAGGGCTGACAAGGAAGGTACGAAAATTTATTATTGATGATTCCGCAGGCCTGTACTGACAGAAAATGGAAATAGGATGGTGTGTTTGCAGAGCTGGAGGGGGAGAGAAGGAGTTGACAGGATAGGTGTCTTGTCTGGTAATGGGAACAAACCCAATATCTGCTCTCAGTGCAGGAGAATGATATTGCGGTGTAGGAGTAAGGAGCTCCTTGATAAGTTCAAGATAGCTATAGAACGCATTAGGTTGAAGGGAGGGATCCCTATCATATGTGGTGTCCTGCTCAGAAGGAGAGTTGGCAATGAATGGTTGTCAAGGGCAGTTGGTGTCAACGGCCGTCTTGACAGATATTGCAAGTCAATATCAGTGCCATTCATTGATAACTGGGTCAACCTTTACGGCAGAAGGGACCCTTATGCTAGGGATGGGGTGGCAACCCTGGCTGACTCTCTTGAGAGGGCAGTTCAAAATATGTCGAGGAGACTACATTATGCGCAGGTAAACAAAGTCAAAGGATACAGAGAAATGGTGCTAGGAATGATGACAGAGCTAAATTGGGTATGGTGTAAAAACCTAAACACGACAAAGAAAGGACTCCGATCACGACTAACTTAAATGTCTACTATGCAAATAGTAGAAGTATGAGAAACAAAATGGATGAAATCAGGGCGTTCGTATGTACCGAAAAAATCGATATAATAGCATTCACTGAAACATGGATAAACTTAGACTCACCTGAGTTACCTGTCAAATACCAAATTAACGGTTACAAATTATTCCATACGAATCGGCAAGGAAATAAAAACTGAACTGAGTACAGAAACAATTTGGATAGAATTAACCGATGGTAGGGAAAAACTGATCATAGGAGTAATGAATAGACCTAATATCGATATGGATGAAATGCACCGGGCATCCAGACACAGAAAAGGTTGTATAGTAGGCGACTTTAACTTTAGTCAAATAGATTGGACCGACCTTACTGGTAACTCGGAATCAGAGGATGTCCTTGAAACAGTTTAGGACTGTTTCCTAAGTCAACATATATAGGAACCCACTGCAATAATATACTCGATTTAGTTCTGTCAACAGAGAAAACCTCATTAGTAAAGTTGAGGTAGGGAACGAATTAGCTAACAGCGATCACAAAGAAGTTAGATTTAAAGTAGAACTTAATGTCAGTCACAAGGAAAATTGCATTAAGTCCCAGATTTCAGAAGGGCAAACTTTGATAGGTTGAAAAGGCAGCTGAAAAAAGGGGTATTTATTATATTTGGGGGTGAATTACATGACTTCACGTGAGGTGACCTCTCACAATGTACCCACAAAGGGCAACCTCACTTTACCTGGTGACCTGACAACGATAAACCTCACTAAATATGACGGTTGAGGATGACCTGATCACGAGATCTGAGGTTGAGGAGTTCCACAACAATTTAAATAGTGAGTTACTTAATGCACAGAAAAATCAGATCAAATAACCATTGACGCAAATGGATAAATAATTATTTAAAGAATATTATTGGACAAGGGAAGGCAATAGGTAGGAGAATAAATCGTGGTGAAGTTTTACTCCCAATAGGGTTAAGACAGAGATAAGAAAAGCAAAGAGGAATAATGAACTGAAGGTAGCAAGGGAGGCGAAGTCAAACCCCAAGGGATTATTCTAAATATCAAACTAAGACACGAGACAAGATTGGACCAATACAGTCAGATACCGGCGAACTAACGGATAACAACGGAGAAATGAGTAATAATCTGAACAGATATTTTTCAACAGTTTTCACCACCGAAAATTTAGATATGATACCCGAGGCACCGACTATATACAGAGGTATAAAGGAAATAAACTAAGCTAGGTAGTAGTGACTAGTAACGATGTTAATAAACAAATATACAAACTAAGGCCTGGTAAGTCACCAGGTCCCGATGAGATATTTGCCAGAGTATTAAAGGAATGTAAAGAAGAACTAGTAAGCCCTTAGTAAATTTGTTTATCCTGTCCTTAAAAACGGGTGTAGTACCATAATCCTGGAGGATGGTGAATATGATACCGATTTTCAAGAAGGGAGATAGATCACTAGCATCTAACTACCGTCCAATCAGTTTAACATCACTTGTAAGCAAATTGCTGGGAGCAATAATTTCAAACTCAATTCGAAATCACCTGGAGAAGCAAAAGTTGATCTTGTCTGACAAATCTATTAACATCCTTTTCAACTGTTTCCGAATTAGTGGATGACAGACACAACTATGATGTGGTATACCTCGACTTTCGCCAAGCCTTCGACAGAGTCCCCCACGAAAGACTAATACTTAAAGTAGAGGTTCATGGCATTGGGGGAGATATTAAAAAAAAATTATTAGGGTATGGTTACAGGACAGGAAACAGCTAGTAAGCATTAACAACGCTAAATCCGATTGGGGATAACGTCACTAATGGAGTTCTCAAGGCTCACGGACCATTACTATTTATTATATACATAAACGACACAGATATAGTAGTAGACAGCAACATAGTAAATTTGCTGACGCCATTAAAATATGGCGTGTAATTGAATCTGACGAAGACTCAGCAAAAGAACAGGAAGATCTAAACAAATTGTTCGCATGGTCTGAAAAATGGCAGATGAAAGTTAATGTGGACAAATGTAAAGTACTGTACTTAGTCTAGGACAGTGGTTCTCAACCTTGTTTGCCCCATGCACCCCTTTCACCATATGTCAGAATGTCATTCCCCCGTCCTTTCCAAGATTGTCTGCCTCAAAAAGTGCATTCCAAATAATATGCATATAATACTGAAAACCTTTAGTTTTCCATATTAGTACATATACATTTGAAATTTTACATGGATTATTTTTATAGTGGAGTTTTACAAAATAAATGCCAATTGAAAATGTTGATGGATTTATAAAACTTGAATAGAAGTAAAATAGTTTTATTTATTTATAATGAATTACTTAACAGACCAAACTGAAGCATAATGCAATAAACAAAAAGTTCAATAGAATACCAGGATATTGTAAATTTGTAATTAATTTTATTCAGATGAAGATTACAGTCAAGAGAACCTGTGATTGTTTTTTCTTCACCCTGGGATACGCGGAGAAGTGCTTGAAAGGGCACAACGCAGGTCATTTTCTACCTCTAATCTACTACGTTGCTTGTTTTAATTTGCAACAGAGTTGAAAAGCCTGACTCACAAAGATATGTCGACACAAACGGAAGAATGAACGGATAGCTCTTTCTGCCACTTTGTAGGAATCGCACATCAAGGCCAAAATTGTGACTGATTTTCATCGAACATATCTCTTGCTCCCGAATGTTTCTGAAAACCTGAATTCCTGGGGAATTCTGCTGAGAGAACCACTGGTCTAGGAGATGTAAACAGAGAAACCAGTTATCAGATGAACAACATTGTTATAGAATAATCCGACTGTGAGAAAGATTTAGGAATAATGGTAAGTAGGAATTTTAAACCAAGACAACAATGTGTATTTGCTCGAAACAAGGCTTACAAAGTATTTGGGTTCATGCAAAGGAGTGTTAGTTACAAGACTAGCGAGGTCATCCTAAAATTATATCTTACGCTTGTGGGACCTCACTTGGATTACAAGGTTCAGTTTTGGTCACCGTACTACAGAATGGATATAGAATCCTTGGAAAGAATTCAGAGGAGAATGACAAGACTAATCCCGGGTATTAGGAACCTTGAGTACAGAGACAGGTTAAAGTACTTTAATTTGTACTCCTTAGAAAGACGTAGAGTGAGGGGCGATATGATCGAGGTGTATAAATGGAAGTCAGGGTTAAACAAAGGTGATATAACCAATGTGCTCAAACTATCCAACCAAGAGTGAATTCGTAGCAATGGTTTTAAATTAAACAAATTTAGATTTAGGCGCGAAATAGGTAAATACTGGTTTGGAAATAGAGTAGTGGATGAGTGGAACAATTTGCCAAACGTCATCATTAACTCAAATGGATAGCTTCAAATATAGGTTGGATGGATATATGCGCGATAAGGATTGGGTGTAAATGGGACTGCCTAATATGGGCCAAGAGGCCCGCTGCAGTTTCCTTTATTCTTGCGGTCTTATGTTCTTTACAAGGTTCTCGTGTGTGTGTGTGTGTGTGTGTGTGTGTGTGTGTGTGTGTTTCAGATCTTTTGTGAAGATATTTTGAAGTTTGTATCAGTCAAGAATACTGTGTACAGGTCGACTAATAAAGTTAGAACGTTACAAAAATAACTCTTCGAGAGGGAATCGGGATTGACTAAGTAGAAATACCGGTGAACGATAACATGATTATCTTAGGTAACAAAATTAGTACAGTAATTTGGCTTAATTTATGGTGGGAAGAGAACAGCTCCGGCGACTTAATGGCACCACACACCGGTATTAATAACCTCGACTTAAATTTCCATGGCGTTTGTTATTTGTTACTTTTTGTCTTCCGTCGTAGTTCACCATCATAATATATCCTGTTGATGGTGTTGTGTTATGGGTGGTCGAGGTCCTCCCCATGTTCCTGTCTGTGTTTTCCTAAGGCCTAATCTGAAATATTATTATAAATATCAAGTTACTTTTTGACCAACACTCAATATACTTTTCGCCCATCATGTTGACTTGCTCAGGAGGAGAGAGTGTTGACCGCCTGTCACTCATCCCGGCAGTCTGTTGTCCTCGTTGTCTTTGCAAACTGTACTCTGTATTTAATGTTGCTGCTGGATCAAGTCTTTTTCTGGTGTTAGTCTTCTCTTTGGAAATTATATTTGACTGCCCATTAATTATGTGCACGTATAAGTTCTGTAAATAGTAGATTAGGTAAGATTTTAATTTACAGAAATACTTCAAATTATCAACAGTTAGATAGTGAAAAATCAGGCTATTGCCGATCTTTTATTTAATAGATCTGTCACCTGTCCAGTAGTTTCTTAAAGGTACTGTGTATAGCAATCTCCCACTTCTTGTTCTCAGTACATTAATAATTGAATAAATACAAAAAAACAGGCAAGTGATCTTACTCTTCCAGAAGGTGACTACATTATGTGCCATTACTTACAGCAGGAGGTGTGTATGAGGCAGCTGGGGTGAGGGAGGAGGGCAGGGCAACATACTGTACACGTTTCCACCACCTAACTCTCACCGTCACAACCACCGGCAAAATTACACTTAACGCTACAGTATTAATCTTAGTGGTGAGGGCGGCGGGGCTCCCAGGAGTTAAACCTGTAGTAACTGACTTTTTTTCTGGTAAAGAATGATTCAGTGTGATTCCCTGTATATTGACGGATTATTGACTTGTCCACATCCGCAGTGATCATATTGTCGTTTAATATATCTACTGTGGCTATTATAATGGAGATTGTAGGGGTAGGAAACTTTATACCATATTTTAGATAAACAATTGGCTTCACTACTCGTACGTACAAAAGACCAGGATGTTCAACCATATGCTCCCGTTAAAGCTCATTATTCTCCGTGTTCTGGAGGTTAAAGCCAGGCATAAAAGAAAACGTTATCCATCATTATAATATTGGAACTTCCTGGTGCACATAATTGTTCTAGAGAAACCTTGTGACATCAAGGTCTAGATAACCCGGAAAGGAAACCGAATACCTAAATTACAGTCAATTCAGTTTACCAAAGCTATTAAATATAAAGACGATTACGGAAAATTTCAAGGTTTTATGTAGACTGAATAACATGATATATCCTTATGACCTTAGATTTTATTCAGTGAGCTTTTTATATATTAGAATACTCACTTGAATCTCACTTATGTTGGGATTGAATTTCATGTATAATATTGTGTCAGTTCTTAGATGTGTTGTAAGGAGTCAGTACTGTGCTCTTAACCTTAAAGTTTGGCCACGAAGAAGTATTATAAGTCAGTGATGGTACAGAAGGTATAGTTTACTGTATATGATCAGTTTATGGTGATCAATTTAACTTTTGACGAAATGAAAGGTCATATAGGAGGAAAGGCGGGAAGGAGAGTAGTGTTCTTGACAAGCAGGAGTTAATACACAAGTCTCCAGCATCCACTCCACAAACTGAATTAGTTGCCATAATCACAACTATTAAATTTATTGAAACTACAGCCACTGACAGTCTCATTATCACTGATTCTCTATCCTCACTACTTGCCCTTGACACCCTCAACTTAGTTGTCACGCGCTTGTCTCTGAAGCCAGACACAAATATGCATACCTTGTTGACCGGGATGTCAAGGTCAAACTGTTGTGGATCCCTTCTCACATAGGCCTCGAAGAACATGACAGAGTTGATGTTCTCGCCAAACTCACGTCTAACAAAGACCCTTGTATACAATCCGGGTGTGTCAAAAAGAACCCTTAAAACTGTAATTAGGAAAGAACTTATTGATGAATTTGACGCCAGCAGACAAGTGCAAACAGGCATTAGTCAATCCATTGCTTACCATGATGAGATGTATCAAGTGAAACATGTATATGGAGCAAGCAACAAGATCACTAGATTACAAGATGTTGTAACCGCTAGACTAAGGTTGGGGTATAAGTACCTTCAGCAGTATATCCCTCAAGCAGATGTGAACAAAACTAAATGTAAAGTGTGTGGCCAGACATATGGCCACACACTTGAACACTACGTCCTCGACTGTGTGAAGATAGAACCATTTAGGGACAGGTCCAAGCACAGTGTGTGTGAAATGACACAACACTTTATCTCTTATGGCAAGATAGCCGACATATTAAGATTTTATCCACTTTTTGGCACTTAGCTTTATCAGTTCCCATGTATAGAACCAAACACAAAATGTGCTTGAATACCTCTCGCGCAAATGTGAATAACAAAGTGAGTGGCCAGCCATACTACCTCACACTCCTGTACTCACGCAGTTGCGAACAAGTTACCCTTTATGTATAGAACTAAACAAAGAATTTATTTGAAATACTCTGTGACATTCAATGCCATAATATCCTGACCACGGGGGTTAGTTATACAGACCCTTTGTGAACTCTACTCTGTAATCCTTTTGCGCTACCGCTCACGGGATGAGTATGGGGTGCACAATAAACTAGCCGCTGTAAATGACAAAATTAAACATTTACTTTCATATACCTCGCTTTGCTGTACCGCTTAATGTAAGGAAGTTTATCGAGTATTGTTAGGGCTATACATTAACTGGTATCTTGACTTCCCTCAGCCCCTGTGACGGAACCAATAACTTGACTACTGTACTTATTGTTGGATTATACAGTAGCCGATGCCATAATGCACACACACACACACACACGCACATACACAACGTCCTATTAAAATGAGCAATTCTTGTGGATGGACGATAATATCCTTCCAAGTTGTATAGAGTATATTGATATGCTCTCTCTCTCTCTCTCTCTCTCTCTCTCTCTCTCTCTCTCTCTCTCTCTCTCTCGGCTCGTCTCTTGTGTGGCTGCTATTGTTTTTAGGAGGAGGAGGAGGAGCGGGTGGAGGACAAGGAAGAAGGGGGAGGAGGACAAGGACAGGGAGTACAGGACAAGGAGTGAGGGAGGAGGAAAGGACGAGGTGGGGGAAGGGGGGTGGGGGAAACAGGGGTGGTGACTGTATGGGTGATGAGCCTCGGAGTGTATGGAGTATGTTAGGCCACCATGCGGACATTGTTTAAGGAGCCACAACAATATTGGTTTAGGAACGAGAGGCAACAGTGGAGAAGAGGGGAGGACAAGACAAGGGGACGTATAATAGTAGGTGTATTCATAGTTTGTTAACAGCCTGTAGATTTTGGTGAGTTATATACCTGTAGTTGCAGATGAATGAAAGATGGAAAAAGAATATTAAATTATATAATATATATTTTTGTTATAGTATTGTAATTCTATTTTACAATTCTGACGATTGGTAACCAAAATAACGTAAAAAAAAAAAAAAAAAAAAAACACGCCATCAATTGTCATGATCTACGTACCCAGCACTACGAACCACGCCATCTATTGTCATGATCTACCTACCCAGCACCCCGAGCAACGCCATCTAGGGACGAAACCCGAGTATGACTAGTCTTAGTTACCACTCCGGGGTTTCCCTTCTCCATATCCTGGTTGTTGCGTCACCTCCTCCAAGTCTTCCTCATCAGCTCCAGATCGAGGAGAGGGCAGTTCACTCCAGGAAGTGACCACACTAGGATCACCTATCCTGGAAACCTACGGCACAGTGACTACCTACCGTCTTCTACAATACTCAGCCTTACTCGTCAGCCATCTCAGCAATGCCTCTTGAGTATTTTGTAATCTTATATTGCCTCCCCACCTCCACCTTGCTTCAAATTATTGTATGTTGTATAAATATGTATATACTGTTAAGCCAATGTTGCATATGTTTAGGTTAAGTATGGTTAAGGGTAATTTATAAGAAGCTGAATATTTTGTTAAGGAATTTATGGTACTTTATTATACACAACAAAAACTCGCATCCTTTGTCTACCCTTTTATAGTGCGATTGTCTTTGTTTTTTTGTTGTTGTTGCCTGTTGGGATCTGGGTAGACTTTTAACTATATTCTAAATCCCCAACTCGTAACAATATATATATATATATATATATATATATATATATATATATATATATATATATATATATATATATATATATATATATATATATATATATATATATATATATATATATATATATATATATATATATATATATATATATAACTGCCTTGTTTCTCTTAATAGTGTCTGTGAAATATTGAAATATGTGGGGCAGGGTAATGTTTTCGTTCCTGCTTATTTGTCTGTTTGTTTGTGTCCTTAAAATAACTTGTTTGTTTTGATCAACATGTGACAAGGTCCACGCAATTACAATTTAGTGAAAGTTGTGGCAAAAGTAGTAGTTCGATATTCACCCGGGCATGGTACCGGCTCCCGGGCAGAGATTGCGTCCACTCTGATCAAATTTAACTATTTATATGGTGCTAAAAAAAAATCAGGTCTCCTCTCTCGAGGCTTCTCGGGCATGTCTTTACTAGTCCTTCCAGATTTGCCATATCCTTGGGGACCATAGATCTTCTTATGATTTAATTCATCTATTTCAGTTTCAGATTTCCCCAGGCCGTCTTACCTTCAGTTTTACGGGTTAATATCACTAACATAAGATCCTCATCCTCAATTATATGATCAAACTATCTTATCTTCTTTATTTTATTGCAGTTGTAAAAAAATAATGTTTCCTTCATCAATGTTTTTTTTTCTAAGATATTGTATGTTTATTGTCTATCCAATTAGATGCTTTTACAAAATACAAACAAGATAGTTGTTCAGTTGTCTTTTGACAGGTAAAGCTTCTTCAAAATTCTCAAAACAGAGACTGGGGCAGTTCTTAGGTCCTGTTCCTTTTCTTAACCCATTTTGATATTCAGACAACTCATTGTACTCGTATACCCAAGTGTTTATACTGGTCAATATTATATTTCAGAACACTTTGCACTTATAGCTAAATAAACAAATTGTCCAAAATTGGGTGCACTCCAAGGCTCCCGTGTGTGTGTGTGTGTGTGTGTGTGTGTTTAAGGCAATACCACAAGTAACAATCATATTATAAGATCACTGGGGGTCTCCGTTGTAGCAGATAGTCACAACCTTAATATCATTCCTGGTAGTATTTTCTGTCATTCTGAATTGACGCTGATATCATTTTACAAATTTGATTTCAGATCGCCCACAAATTCTTGTATCTTCGTTTCGTACTGTAGAAGTTCTGGACGCCAACACAATTGAAAATAATATCGAAACCGAATTTCCTCAGAGGTGATAATTTCGATGATGGAAACTGTGTGTAAAAAAAATGCAATATATGATGTTCTTGGTGAAGTTACATATTATGGTCCTACAGCCGTAACTTTACGGTTTAATATAACATTATTCGGTGCACTAAGAGGAGAGTCGGTGTATTGAGACGATCAAACATTCTTGGTATAGATAAATACCTTTTTTATACTTACCGTTAACCAATATTTCTAAGATTAGTTCAGTGTCTGTTTACAATCCACGTTATAAGAAAGTTTAGTCCAAACACCAAGCCCAGTCTCACCGGCCTCCTACACTATCTTAAAAAGCACACTGTATATTGGTGAGAAAAATTACATACATGTATACATACATACATGTATACATACATACATACATACAGTCATACATGCATACATACATACATACATACATACATACATAGTCATACATACAGTCATACATGCATGCGTACATACATACATAGTCATTCAAACATCCATCCATACATACATACATACATACATACATACATACGGTATATACTGTATTCATCAATTGGCTCATATGTACTAGAATCACATTTATTAAGTAGTGATAGTATTAACGTCTCTGAACAGATGTCTGCATTATACAATGATGTACAGTGAAGAATATGAAGATATAACTATGTTATCAGGACCTCCGCTGACACTACATCGACAGATAGTTCTATCTCTCAGAATTTTTTATTGTAGTTGGACTGGTGTATTACTAACCTTGTTACGCGCTCAAAGACCTTCACTGCTGAAGCGCAGTAATAACATTATTACAGCAACAAGTTCTTAACATAACATTGGCGAAAAAATATGTTGAATGAAACCATATGGCATCTTTAGTGATGAACAACAAGGCTCACTGGGGGAGCTGTAGTTGAGCACTGTCTGGCTTCGTCACCGCACACGTTAGCAAGGAGTTTATAAAAATTAACGTTTGAATTTTTCCAGACGTTTCGTTTACCCCTTTCAGCAGATGACTATTACTGCTATTTCTAGCGAAGGGAAAATTTCGAGCGAATTCGATCCTGCAGGTGTCGTGGCTAATAGGACAACAACGGTTGGGTACACTGGCTAACACAAACACTCCACAGGTGAGAATCTTGTGTTAGTTGCTCAAGTAGTATTCCAGGATTTAAATAGGTACATAAGGTTCCCAGGTGACAGATGAGGTACAACACGACATCATAGGTAAATATCAAGAGTAAATCTGGCCACTGTATTGTATATGAGAGTAAAAAGGTTTCTTGACGTTGATCAGCCTGTCCTCTTGTCACTGGTCTGGCTTGTCTCTGCCGTGACAAGAGTAGCGGCCACCATAGTGACACACTGGTATGACAACAAGATTCGTGAATCAGGAGTAGGAGGAAGGGGAGGAGCTTGTGTATACTGTATAGTAGGGGTTCACTTCGCTGTCATCATAACTGAGAAACACATCTCGGGTGTCATATGAGGAAGGCGCTCAAGGGGTCAGTTTGGGAGGAAATGTTGGTTGGTGTGGCGTCTCAGGTTATTGCTGGAAAGGTCTCTCTTTATTAAGATTAAATGGGAAATCCTAGATATGGTGAACGTACTAAAAATAAAGGAAGAATCTTTGTATGTAAAATGTTGAATATACTTCCTTTACCTTTTAAATGATATTATTTGGAAGATGTTTCTTTAGTTTTTACTCGTGTATCTCAGGAATATGAACGACCAGGTGCAAGGTTTGGTCCTGCGCTGGTGATGGTATAATCGAATGCGTGGTTACAGGACAGAAAACAGCGACTGAACATTAACGGCACTAAATCCGATTGGAGTAACGTCACAAGTGGAGTACCCCAAGGCTCAGTACTTGGACCATTATTTATTTATTACATACATAAACGACATAGATATCGGCGTAGACAGAAACATAAGTAAATTTGCCGATGACACTAAAATAGGGCGTGTAATTAAATCTGACGAGGACTCCGCAAAACTACAGGAAGATCTAAAAACAATTTTCGAATGGTCTGAAAAATGGCAGATGAAATTCAGTGTGGACAAATATAAAGTACTTAGTCTAGGAGATGTAAACAGAGAAACTAGATATCAGATGAACAACGATGTTATAGAGAAATTCGAATGTGAAAAAGATTTAGGAGTAATGATGAGTAGGAATCTTAAGCCAAGTAAGCAATGTGTATTTGCTCGAAACAAGGCTAATAAAGTACTTGGGTTCATACAAAAGAGCGTTAGTTACAAAAGTAGAGAGGTCATCTTGAAACTATATCTTGCGCTTGTGAGACCTGACTTGGATTACGCAGTTCATTTCTGGTCGCCGTATTACAGAATGGATAGAGAATCCCTAGAAAGAATTCAGAGAAGAATGACAAGACTAATCCCGGACATGAGGAACCTTGAGTACAGAAACAGGTTAAAGCATCTTAATTTGCACTCCCTCGAGAGACGTAGAGTGAGGGGCGATATGATATACCTGTAGGTGTATAAATGGAAGCCAGGCCTAAACACAGGGGACATAACAAAGGTACTCAAACTATCCAACCAGGAGCGAACTCGTAACAATGGTTTTAAATTAGACAAACTTAGATTTAGGCGCGAATTAGGTAAACACTGGTTTGGAAATAGAGTAGTGGATGAATGGAACAAGTTACCAAACATCATTATTGACTCGAATACGATGGATAGCTTCAAACATAGGTTGGATGGATATATGAGCAATAGGGGTTGGGTGTAAATGGGACTGCCCAGTATGGGCCAATAGGGCCGCTGCAGTTTCCTCCATTCTTATGTTGTGTTCTTATGTTGTATGTTGTCAGTATGGTCGTCTGTTGTCAACATGGTTTTGTGATCGAATATGTTATCTTGACCAGGCCAGTGCTTTCTTTACCTCGCAAACGTCTGAGAGAAACGAGAAATATTAAGTTTGATGACCTTAGTAACAACGAGGTGATTTTAAATCATATTTGCGTTTCTCTTCCAGGACGGCTGTTGACACACACTCTAACTGATGTACTGACCAAGACGAGCACTTCCAAATTCATGGCTCCCTTATATAAATGTTTTCACGGGAAAAATGTAGTCAGATACACTGCACGAGGTGACTTCTGTGTCTGTATATCTCTATCATTCACGTATTAATGTAACTTAGTCTGAAATGACAGAAGCCAATGGATATATCACGCCAGTAGACAGTGTGCTGTTTCCACACTGTCCCTGACGGATAGAATATGTCTGTAGGACCCAGTTTCAATATGACCCAAATGAAATTATCGAGGATTCCATTTTCCATTAATCTGTGTAATGTTCGGGCAGCTCCGTCACGGCGCCCACTCCTTGTTAAGGCTACGCTCCAGTAAATACTGACATGTGAGCACAGTTGGGTTTGGTGATCACCTAGGCAGCTCCCGTATGAGGGTGTGACGAGGGGCGGTAGCGAGTGTATGGGAGCCCGAGATGGATCGTCCGTCGCTCACATGTGCTTATTAGTGGTCATTTATTGTGGAGATGACCAGCCAGAGTCAGGTTCACGCCACGCAGGGCCACCTCTCACCTCCCCAGCGCCAAGCCCTCCCTCCGTCTCCACCCATAACGTTGTTATGGGTGTCCTCTGTCTTCACTACTTCTCTGGATGTCATATTGTTTCATCATATACAACGTCGTTTGCATTTGTTATCTGGACACATACCACACTGTCTGGACACCTACCACACTGTCTGGACACCTACCACACTGTCTGGACACCTATCACACTGTCTGGACACCTAACACACTGTCTGGACACATACCACACTGTCTGGACACCTACCACACTGTCTGGACACCTAACACACTGTCTGGACATAATACCACACTGTCTGGACACATACACACTGTCTGGACACTGAGTCGGCACCTACCACTGACTGAACAGCTACCACACTGTCGACACCTACACTGTCAGACACCTAACACACTGTCTGGACACATACCACACTGTCTGGACACATACCACACTGTCTGGACACCTACACACACAATCTGGACACATACCACACTGTCTGAGACACCTACCACACTGTCTGGAACCTACCACCACACTGTCTGGACACATACCACACTGTCTGGACACCTACCACACTGTCTGGACACCCACACACTGTCTGGACACCTACCACCACTGTCTGGACACCTACCACACTGTCTGGACACCTACTACACTGTCTGGACACCTACTACACTGTCTGGACACCTACCACCACACTGTCTGAACACCTACACACTGTCTGGACACCCTACCACCACACTGTCTGGACACCTACCACACTGTCTCGACACCTACACACTATCTGGACACATACCACACTGTCTCGACACCTACACACTGTCTGGACCCTACCACCACACTGTCTGAGACACCTACCACACTGTCTGGACACTTTACCACACACACTGTCTGTACACCTACCACCACACTGTCTGGACACCTACCACACCTGTCTGGACACCACCACCACACTGTCTGGACACCTACACACTGTCTCGACACCTACCACACACTGTCCACAGACACCACCACACACTGTCTGGACACCTACCACTGTCTTACACCTACCACCACACTGTCTGACACCTACCACCACACTGTCTGGACACCCACCTGTCTGGACACCTACACACTGTCTGGACACCACCCACCCACACTGTCTGAACACCTCACCACACTGTCTGTACACCACCTACTACACTGTCTGGACACCTACCACCACACTGTCTAGACACACACTGTCTGGACACATACCACAGTCTCGACTCCACCACACTGTCTCGACTCCTACTACTGCCTGGACACCTACCACACACTGTCTGGACACCTACCACACTGTCTGGACACCTACCACCACACTGTCTGGACACCCCTAACCCATGCCTGAACACCTACAACCACTGTCTGGACACACCCTACCACACTCTCTGGACACACCACCACACACTGTCTGGCCACCAACCACACTCTCTGGACACCTACCTCCCTTGTCTGGACACCTACAACCACACTGTCTGGACACCTACCACTCTCTGTACACCTACCACCACACTGTCTGGACACCTACCACCACACTGTCTTGCACCTACCACCACCACACTGTCTGTACACCTACCACCACACTGTCTGGACACCTACCACCACTGTCTGTACACCTACCACCACACTGTCTGTACATCTACCACACACTGTCTGTACCTACCACCACACTGTCTGGACACCTATCACACACTGTCATACACCTACCCACCACACTGTCTGGACACCTATCACACTGTCTGGACACCTACCACCTGTGTCACAGACACCTATCACACTGTCTGGACACCTATCACACTGTCTGTACACCTATCACACACTGCCTGTACACCTACCACCACACTATCTGTACACCTATCACACTGTCTGTACACCTAACACACTGTCTGTACACCTACCACCACACACTGTTTGTACACCTACCACCCACACACCTGTATACCTACCACCACACTTCTGTACCAATCCACACTGTCTGTACACCTACCACCACACTGTTTGTACACCTACCACCACACTGTCTGTACACCTATCACACTGTCTGTACACCTATCACACTGTCTGTACCTACCACCACACTGTCTGTACACCTCACCACACTGCCTGTATACCTACCACCACACTGTCTGGCACAATCACACTGTCTGTACACCTACCACCACACTGTCTGTACACCTACCACACTGTCTGTACACCTACCACCACACTGTCTGTACATCTATCACTGTCTGTACACCTATCACAGTGTCTGTACACATCTCACCCCTGTCTGCTTCCCCACCACCACTGTCTGCACATATCACACTGTCTCACACCCACCACACTGTCTGTACACCTACCACCACACCTGTCTGTACACCTACCACCACACTGTCTTGTACACCTATCACACTGTCTGCACCTACCACCACACTGTCTGGACACCTACCACCACACTGTCTGTACACCCCTACACCACTGTCTGGACACCTACCACCACACTGTCTGTACTACACACCACACTGTCTGTACACCTACCACACACTGTCTGGACACCTACCACCACACTGTCTGTTCACCTACCACACACTGTCTGTACACTACCACCACACTGTCTGTACACCTACCCACCACACTGTCTGTACTACCCACCACACATCCCATACACCACCACACTGTCTGTACACCTACCACCACTGTCTGTACACCTACCACCACACTGTCTGTTCACCTACCACCACACTGTCTGTACACCTACCACCACACTGTCTGTACACCTACCACCACACTGTCTGTACACCTACCACCACACTGTCTGTACACCTATCACACTGTCTGTACACACCTACCACACTGTCTGTACACCTACCACCACACTGTCTGGACACCTCACCACCACACTGTCTGTACACCTACTACCACACTGTCTGTACACCTACCACCACACTGTCTGTACACTATCACACTGTCTGTACACCCTACCACACTGTCTGTGCACCCTACCCACCCTCTGTCTGGACACCTACCACCACACTGTCTGTACACCTACCACCACACTGTCTGTACACCTATCACACTGTCTGTACACCTACCACCACACTGTCTGTACACCCTATCACACTGTTCTGTACACCCACCACCACACCGTCTGGACCTATCACACTGTCTGTACACACCACCACACTGTCTGTACCTATCACACTGTCTGTACACCCTATCACACTGTCTGTACACCTATCACACTGTCTGTACACCTACCACCACACACTGTCTGTACACCTATCACACTGTCTGCACACCCTATCACCACACTGTCTGTACACCTACCACCACACTGTCTGTACACCTATCTCTGACACACCACACTGTCTGCACACCTACCACCACACTGTCTGTACACCTATCACACTGTCTGTACATCTATCACCACACACTGTCTGTACACCTACCCACACTGTCTGTGCACCTATACACTGTCTGTACATCTATCACACTGTCTGTACACCTACCACCACACTGTCTGTACACCTATCCACACTGTCTGTACACCTATCACACTGTCTGTACACCTACCACCACACTGTCTGTACACCTATTACACTGTCTGTACACCTATCACACTGTCTGTACATCTATCACCACACTGTCTATACCACCACTCTCTGACACCTACCACCACACTGTCTGTACACCTACCACCACACTGTCTGTACACCTATCACACTGTCTGTACACCTACCACCACACTGTCTGGACACCTCCACCACACTGTCTGTACACCTACCACCACCTGTCTGTGCACCTATCACACTGTCTGTACACCTACCACCACACTGTCTGTACACCTACCACCACACCTGTCTGTACCTCACTACCACACTGTCTGTACACCTACCACCACACTGTCTGGACACCTACCACCACACTGTCTGTACACCTACCACCACACTGTCTGCACCTACCCACACTGTCTGTACACCTATCACACACTGTCTGTACACCTACCACCACACTGTCTGTACACCTATCCACCACACTGTCTGTACACCTATCACACCTGTCTGTACACCTACCACCACACTGTCTGTACACTTATCACACTGTCTGGACACCTACCCCACACTGTCTGTACCTACCACCACACTGTCTGTACCTACCACCACTGTCTGTACACCTACCACCACCTGTCTGTACACCTACCACCACACTGTCTGTACACCTACCACCACACTGTCTGTACACCTACCACCACACTGTCACCAGCCACACCTACCACTGTCTGACACCTACCACCACTGTCTGTACACCTATCACACTGTCTGTACACCTACCACCACTGTCTGGACACCTATCACTGTCTGACACCTACCCACCACTGTCTGTACACCTATCACTGTCTGGACACCTACCACCACACTGTCTGTACACCACCACACTGTCTGTACACCCACACACTCACACACTGTCTGTACACCTACCACCACATTTTGCACACCCTATCCCACACTGTCTGTACACCTACCACCACACTGTCTGTACACCTACCACACTGTCTGTACACCTACCACCACATCTGTACACCTATCACCTGTCTGACACCTACCACCACACTGTCTGTACACCTATCACACTGTCTGTACACCTACCCCACACTGTCTGTACACCTATCACACTGTCTGTACACCTCCACACTGTTGTCCTATCACACTGTCTGTACACCTACCACCACACTGTCTGTCACCCTCACCACACTGTCTGTAACCTACCACCACACTGTCTGTCACAATCACTGTCTGTACACCTACCACCACACTGTCTGTACACCTACGACCACACTGTCTGGACACCTATCACCACACTGTCTGTACACCTACCACCACACTGTCTGTACACCTACCACACTGTCTGTACACCTACCACCACACTGTCTGTACACCTACCACCACCCTGTCTGTACACCTACCACCACACTGTCTGTACACCTACCACACTGTCTGTACACCTACCACCTCACTATCTGTACACCTACCACATCACTGTCTGTACACCTACCACCACACTGTCTGTACACCTATCACACTGTCTGGACATTTACCACAGCATCGTTATGACACCTGCATTATGTACCTACCCAGTACAGTACTATAGCTGGACATATTCCTGTCTGTTTAAACACCACACCTATATTACTACCTGGACACCCACTGCAATTGACATCTGGATGTCTTCAGTGTGGTCTGGACATCCTTTGTGCCATCTGAACATCCAGTGTACTTTGAGTCATTCATGACACTGTTTTGGATACGCATGATAGTGTGGTGACAATCATCACAGTGTACGGAAACAAGAGTATATCTTTCTGGTTATTTCCTACATAACAAGACCATTACAAAGCACCTAACGTGTATTAAAGTCTGTCCACACAGGACACTCATCCAGGATACCCACCTCGGAGACTCACACTTGACATACTGTACAATACATACAAACAACCACATACGACGCTCACCCTATGTCCATCACAACTATACTCATGAAAACACACTCCTTGTACAGCAAAGGACACTCACTACTGACCACTATCAAATGATATCCACTTCTGATCATCCCCAAAAGGATGCACCCGTAAACATGACTCCGCGATCTCTGCACTACTCTCTCACAAAAATCTGTTTACTACTGATTCACAGCCGTACGTCAGGAGGTGTGGCGATGGTGAAGTAGTTTAGCAAGAGGTCCAATAAAAGGAGGTCTTGAGGGCCTACTTCAGGAACTGTAGCTAGGATCCAAGTAGTGTTGTAGGAGGCCCAGTGGAAGGAGGTCTTGAGAGCCTGCGTCAGGCGCTGTAGCTAGGATCCAAGTGGTGATGCAGGATCATGAGATCTTACGTAAGGAACTGTGACGTGGGTCCAAGTGATGTTGGGGTGTATGACATTGATCCATATAAAATAAAAATCAAGACAAGTACCGTGGTTTCCGCCAGTTTCCCAAAAGCTACTACTAGTCTGACGGATTTGCTTATTAATAAAGGCGTAGAATATAGAAGCTGTGCGCCGCGGGTTTGTGTTCACCTCACAGGCTTATGGTTGTATTTCCATATATTAATTTTTATGTCTCTGTTATTTATAGGTTACAGTTGTGAAGATATACTGTATACGATGTAAATACTACTACTAATAATAATAATAATTAACGATTTATTGAAAAAGTTCTGAAAAAGTTCTGCAGCCCGAAGGCTGAAAATATACATTGGACATAAATGACTTATTATATACATTGACATTGGTGGTTTAACAAAAGCCTTCATTAGAGAAAGGTAAAGGAACATACAGTGAACATGCAGATTAATGTTTACAGTGGAGGTCACGTTGATCATGTGCACGGAGGTATTGAACATCAGACACGTAGCGTAGTAACTCCCTCACAGATGGCGTTATGGGGGGCATCACATGGAGTTGTAATTCCCTCACAGGTGGTGTTATGAGGGGCTTGACGTGGTGTAGTACTTCCCTCACAGATGGTGTATGAGGGGCCTGATGATGTAGTAATTCCTTCACAGATGGTGTTATGAGGTGCCTGATGATGTAGTAATTCCCTCACAGGTGGTGTTATGAGGGGCTTGACGTGGTGTAGTACTTCCCTCACAGATGGTGTATGAGGGGCCTGATGATGTAATAATTCCCTCACAGATGGTGTTATGAGGGGCATCACATGGTGTAGTAATTCCTCACGGATGGTGTTATGTGGGGCATCACGTGGTGTAGTAATTTTCTCACAGATGGTGTTATGAGGGATCTCACATAATGCTGTAGCAACTCATTCACTACGTGGTGTCGTAGCATCATGGGGACACCACGTGGTCTGGTGTCACAGGACCTCACTCACTCAAGTGAGTGAAAGACTGTCTCAATACTTCAATGAAAGATTAATTTGTAGGGCACAAAATTTAATGGTTTTGGTGCAACAGGAATCACCATTAAGCGTAACCAAAGTCGCCTTACCTTTCCATATTTGATTTGGCCTTGCTCATAAAACATCACTGAAACGTTAGGCAGAGCCGAGGAAGTCTCCAGCGATCCCTAATTGAGGTAGTATTTCCACTGAGGAATATTGTGGAGTATTGTGTTACGGCAGTATAATGAGTGCTGCAGGTATTGTGGCGCCCCGCCGCCCCTCCCACACTGGCCTGCCCAGGTAACTCTACACCAGGTATTGTGGGGCCACGGCTGCCTCTCGGGACCCTCATCCCGCGCTGTCGGGAGCTGGTACTCTGCAATGCCCTCCCAGGACCAGCAACCAGTGCTGTCGAAAGCTGGGAGTCCACAATGACTTCTCAGGACCACCAAGAAGGACCAGCTGTGTGACAGTGAAAAAAAAATCGTAAACCTATAATGGTTTATACAAACTGAGTCAACACACACACCAGAGACGGGACTATAATAATTGGCCGACGGGTTGGATATTGTCCACTGTACATTAATCTAATTTTCATGCCAGCACCTCAAAGATCAACGTCAGAGTTAGAAGGGGACAGTGTTTCGCCGGTGTTCATAACTACAACCATATGTCATTAGTGGTATTCATGTACTGAAAACTTTTTGTTTGGAAACATAATCGTAGACTCTTTTTATTTAGAATTTAGATGGATAAACAACCTATTGAAGACACTTAAAATATGCAATTTCAGATAAAAAAATTCGAAGTGTCCCTAAAGGTATAGGTTAATATTGTTGTGTATATTCATGCTTAAGAATATTTGTTCTAACTTCAAGAGAAATGTTATACATGTAAGTTGTATATGAGACAAATATAGCGGCTTCCCTCTGCCGTTCATTCTTTACGTATTACGCCCAGTTATTTTAGGGGAGGACGATGTGGTGATGGGTGATGCTGACGTATGTGTAGCGGGAACAATAAACCAGATTTGAGTCCTTGGTGTGGAAGAGAAGTACCATCGTATATACCACTTCTTTTACATTAGTAGGAATGAATGAATGAATGACAATATATGAAGGGAAATACTAGAGTGTATTTGAACTTGTTCTCGACTTCCCTGCTTAAAGTACGAAAATATTTGAAAGAATTGGAAAAAAGTGAACATTACCCTGCCCATAATTACAGCAGTAGTTATGGGCAGAGTGAGGCCCTTAACTAGAAAAGGAACCGTAAGAACCAAGTGGTAGGATTGATTGATGAAGCTCCTTTATCTTCTACGTGGGAATATTATTCAGCTGAAGATAAGAGGAAACACAGATGTGAGGATAAAACAAAGTGAAAAACTGAAAGGCGTACATGTCCGTTAGGGGCAGTGTAGATACAACACACTGTATACTAAGCCTTCGTTACACAAGCAGGCATTATGACTGGCACTGTGCTTGACCGCCTTCACCTCCCCAATTTGTAAATTTAATACCCATTTACAGCTGTATCCACTGGGTTACCGCACCCAGTAATGGTGCCCCAAAATAGGTCACCACACCAGAAACGTCTAAAGTAGTCCAAATGCCTTTATTTTTTTACAATTGGTCAACAGTCGGACACAAACTGAGAGTTAAGATCAATAGTGGGTCAGTGCTCTCCATCTTTACTACCGTATTCTAAGTTTCAGTGGTGAGGCTGTCAACATAAGTGTTCAGAGTACTGTATGGTAATCGGAAGTGAACCCAACATATATAAATTATCAGACCCAGACATTTATGAAGAAGGTTGCGACTCAAGATCAAAACTGACTCATCACTTTGGTACTGAGAACAAACCTCACAACATACCTCCTTCTCCCTCTGGGAATTCAAATGAAAAGCACAACTTGTTAAGGTACCACTGTCTAATAGGACGCTGCACGGGTAACTTTAATTAAATAGTCTTCAGAAAGCAAGACTGACGGTGGGAAAACTATGCTGGTGAATATTTACGATAGATAACAAGTGCTGTGGGAAGATTGGTTCATAAAGAATGCTTCCGGAGGACAATATACTGGTCCTCACTCTGAATTGTTTCCACTACGGTGAGTGAATGTGACTTACAGTTTCCTCGCTTAAACTTACATGACTGTACAATAGTTACTTTTCATCCTACAGCATGTCGTCAAGGAGTTCCGTCTTTTTTGATGTCTTGATTAACGTTCTTATTTGGCCACATTTGTTTAACACAAATCTGTGTTGTCTAATTCATGTAGACCGTCTTCGTTTCTGCAGAAAAGAAAATGGTTAACAAAGTATAAATATTTTAAAATGTCACTACTGTTGTGGTGGTGAGGCAGAGGGAGGAACGCCACCCTCCTCTCTCGGTCCTCCCGTCATGTTTCTCTTCATTCTTTTTCCCTCGTGAGTTGTCCTCTGTGTTTTTTTATATATTGTTTAAGGCGATTGTCGTCCTTCTGGTAGTGATTACCACGAGCAGACTTCTACATATATGACACTGCAAATGTTTACTAAATGACAGTGACCAAGATGATGACATAATCAAACGATTATAAAGGGGAAACTGAAACGTCTGTACGATGGCCCACTTCTGTTAAAACTTTCTTTATAATTCCTGGTATGTGTGTGAAGATTCCTGGAAAAATAATCTCTATTATATTTAGTGAAGAATTCAGATTGGCTCATGCACGCCAGTGACTCTCGTCTCATTGGGAAACAGGAAAAACTAAATAATGCGATGATCAAGACTGCAACAATTATAATTGTAATGAACATTAATTGAATCTACTATAAAGTTTTGTGCCTCACGTTGACTGAATTTGTGTCGTCTTGAATCAGGATCCTTATTACATGCCACAAAGCCATCTTGACGTTGTGGAGGGTTAGGGTGGATTACTATTGAACATAACATATAATTCACGAAATCATCTAAATATTGCTCTACAAAGAATTACAGATATCGAAGAATATGATCAATGTAAACAACGACAAAATTATGGCATAATCATCAAAAACACGAATACCCATTGATGCTGTACCCAAATATGTTTCTTGTTTCTGAGACGAGGTTTTGTTTTATGACACTTCTTAAGAGTGACCTTATTCACTACTGCACCAGAGGGATACAAATCTTTCATGCATGTCAGTCTTAAACCATCTGATAGTGTTTATGGGAGTCATGACTAATTTTTTTTTTTACATTTAATGATTACGTTGAATAGCTATAGTGACTTTACTTACAGTGACATTAACAGTGATCAACAACCCATAATTTACTTACCTATAAATGCTACAAGCTTAACTAAAAACAGAATATATTAGTCAATATAATAATGGATTTACCTTGACACCACTGAGATTTAACCTTTCCTACCACTCTCCCCCAGAAATCCCCCATCACCTTCCCCCAGAGACTCCATCTGTTGTTACCATCACCTTCCCCCAGAGACTCCATCTGTTGTTACCATCACCTTCCCCCAGAGACTCCATCTGTTGTTACCATCACCTTTCCCCAGAGACTCCATCTGTTGTTACCATCACCTTCCCCCAGAGACTCCGTCTGTTGTTACCATCACCTTCCCCCAGAGACTCCATCTGTTGTTACCATCACCTTCCCCCAGAGACTCCATCTGTTGACTCCATCTGTTGTTACCATCACCTTCCCCAGAGACTCCATCTGTTGTTACCATCACCTTCCCCAGAGACTCCATCTGTTGTTACCATCACCTTCCCCCAGAGACTCCATCTGTTGTTACCATCACCTTCCATCACCAGAGACTCCATCTGTTGTTACATCACCTTCCCCCAGAGACTCCATCTGTTGTTACCATCACCTTCCCCAGAGACTTCCCCAGAGACTCCATCTGTTGTTACCATCACCTTCCCCCAGAGACTCCATCTGTTGTTACCATCACCTTCCCCCAGAGACTCCATCTGTTGTTACCATCACCTTCCCCCAGAGACTCCATCTGTTGTTACCATCACCTTCCCCCAGAGACCACACGAAGGCTCCAGAGGACGAGGGCAGCTGTAATTTCCTGATGGTAGACGACCCCCCGCCACTCTTCACAGGTAATGAACCAATACCTGATGTAAGGTCTTAATGCCGCCACCACACTTAGGTCCTGCTGTATCCTGTGTCCTGTTGTAGCATAGGTCCTGCTGTATCCTGTGTCCTGCTGAAGCATAGGTCCTGCTGTATCCTGTGTCCTGTTGTAGCTTAGGTCCTGCTGTATCCTGTGTCCTGTTGTAGCATAGGTCCTGCTGTATCCTGTGTCCTGCTGAAGCATAGGTCCTGCTGTATCCTGTGTCCTGCTGAAGCATAGGTCCTGCTGTATCCTGTGTCCTGCTGAAGCTTAGGTCCTGCTGTATCCTGTGTCCTGTTGTAGCTTAGGTCCTACTGTATCCTGTGTCCTGCTGAAGCTTAGGTCCTGCTGTATCCTGTGTCCTGCTGAAGCATAGGTCCTGCTGTATCCTGTGTCCTGCTGAAGCTTAGGTATTGTTGTATCCTGTGTTTTGAAGCTTAGGTCCTGTTGTATCCTGTGTCCTGCTGAAGCTTAGGTCCTTCTGTATCCTGTGTCCTGCTGAAGCTTAGGTCCTTCTGTATCCTGTGTCCTGCTGCAGCTTAGGTACCGTTGTATCCTGTGTTTTGAAGCTTTGGTCCTGTTGTATCCTGTGTCCTGCTGAAACTTAAGTCCTACTGTGTCCTGCTAAAGCTTAGATGTTTCTATATCTTGTGTCCTGCTGAAGCTTAGGTGCTGCTGTATCATGTGTTCTGCTGAAGCTTAGTTCCTGCTGAAGCATAGTTAATGCTGTATCCTGTGTCTTGATGAAGCTTAGAATTAGCTGTATCCTGTGTTCTGCTGAAGCTTAGTTCCTGCTGAAGCATAGTTAATGCTGTATCCTGTGTCCTGCTGAAGCTTAGCTTCTGCTGTATTCTGCTGAAGCTTAGGTCCTGCTGTATCCTGCTGAAGCTTAGGTCGTGTTGTATCCTGAGTCCTGAAGCTTAGGTCCAACTGTATCCTGTGTCCTGCTGAAGCTTAGTTCGTGTTGTATCCTGAGTCCTGCAGAAGCTTAGGAGCTACTGTATCCTGTGTCGTGATGAAGCTTGGAATCTGCTGTATCATGTGTCCTGCTGAAGCTTAGGTCCTACTGTATCCCGTGTCTTGATGAAGCTTATAATCTGCTGTATCCTGTGTCCTGCTGAAGCTTAGGTTGTGTTGTATCCTGTGTCCTGCTGAAGCTTAGGTCGTGTTGTATCCTGTGTCCTGCTGAAGGTTAGGTCCTATTGTATCCTGTGTCCTGCTGAAGCTTAGGTCCTACTGTATCCCGTGTCTGGATGAAGCTTATAATCTGCTGTATCCTGTGTCCTGCTGAAGCTTAGGTCGTGTTGTATCCTGTGTCCTGCTGAAGCTTAGGTCCTACTGTATCCCGTGTCTTGATGAAGCTTATAATCTGCTGTATCCTGTGTCCTGCTGAAGCTTAGGTCGTGTTGTATCCTGTGTCCTGCTGAAGCTTAGGTCCTATTGTATCCTGTGTCCTGCTGAAGCGTAGGTCCTGCTGTATCCTGTGTCCTGCTAAAGCTTAGGTCCTGCTGTTTCCTGTGTCCTGCTGAAGCTTAGGTCGTGTTGTATCCTGTGTCCTGCTGAAGCTTAGGTCCTGCTGTATCCTGTGTCCTGCTGAAGCTTATAATCTGTATCCTGTGTCCTGCTGATCCTGTGTCCTGCTGAAGCTTAGGTCGTGTTGTATCCTGTGTCCTGCTGAAGCTTAGGTCCTATTGTATCCTGTGTCCTGCTGAAGCTTAGGTCCTGTTATATCCTGTGTCCTGCTGAAGCTTAGGTCCTGCTGTATCCTGTGTCCTGTTGAAGCTTAGGTCGTGTTGTATCCTGTGTCCTGCTGAAGCTTAGGTCCTGCTGTATCCTGTGTCCTGCTGAAGCTTAGGTACTGCTGTATCCTGTGTCCTGCTGAAGCTTAGGTCCTGTTATATCCTGTGTCCTGCTGAAGCCTAGAATCTGCTGTATCATAACCTAATTTAAAGTGTCCGCCATCTTCCTTTAAATTTTTTTTTACCTGTCTGTCACATTATTCTTGGAGTTGACTGAGTACATATATATTTTCAGCGTTAGGGTTCATTAGGGGAAGTGTACAACATCCCAGTGCTCTCATCATTGTCGTAAACCGGAATAATAATGTAAAACACTCCCTCTGCCTCGTCTATACACATGATTCTAACTAGTGTAAAAGTGTACTCGTTCTACTTGCAATGTGAGGGAATATTTGTATGATTGATGCGTTGATATATTAAAGGCATGTTCTTATATAATATATGAAAGTACACACACAAACTAGAAAGACGCTCTGACCTCAGTGTGTGATCCTAATGTCATCAAAATTTTGTAACGTAGACACAGGAAAACCATGAACAACAGCTAGGCTATGTCTAAATTAGCTTAAGACCTTTTTTTCATTAGTTGTTGACAGATACATAGACTGACGTGGAAATAAGCTAGTCCTCATAACCCCCTATCCACTTTTTGTTTGAAAGAAACACTGGGTCCTATAGGTATCACTGCCCGTCAAAGACAGTGTGGATACAGCATACTGTCTGCTAAAACTTCGCTACAAGGAAACAGAATGGGGGAGGGACGGCGTTGTACATTACTAGCATTGTGTCAGCATTATCTGTAATTTTCACTCAATATATTGTAGTAAATAAAAGCTGATGTATAATGAGTGGAAACAATGAATCATTACCATAATGCCGAATTCATTAACCTACATCCTGGTAAAGTTTCTCAGCAGAAGAGACAATTATCTTGATATCTCACATGCTCCTCCCACACACCACACGAGGCGTGATGGAGACATAAGACATATGTGAGCTGGTCCAGCGACACACTCTGGCGGTAGATATCATCCGTCTCGTCTGGCAGGCTGACTGCTCTAAAGGTTGAAGGTCTCTGGACTGTAATGACGCAGTTAATTATTGGTGACAATAAGTATCGGTTTCCAGGTAATCATCATAAGGGGTTAATGTTTCCCGATAACTTAACTACAACAGGTCAGATTTAAAAGACATCTAATGAAACACTAGATAAATTAGTCATTTTTTCCTGGTTACTGTAATGTTCTCGTCAATAATGATCAGGTGTCAGACTCAAGCGTTTGAGTGGGCAGTCCGGTAAGTAATTTCATGACAGTCAATGAAACTAACCAACACAGCTCTAAACCGGTATTTGGCCTCAGTGAGAAACACCAAGTCTGACGGCAACAATTACTGGTATCTTGTTCTCTCTCTCCTTTTTTATTATTCATTGAAAACTTGATGTTGGTAAAGCTTCATGTAATTAAAATTGGCAGATATTCAATTGTTTTATACTTTTTGATCTTCACGTTTAACTTGTTTGTTGGGCGTAACATAAAGTTTATATTGGCCGGGCTTCATTCTTGTATTGTCTACAATTTGATGGTAATCGATTAGACTCCACATCATAATTATCTATTATCTATTATCTATTATCGATTATCTATTATTAGTTCACATAAAGTTGGAAAATTTAACTCTTGTAGATCCAGGTCAGGAAACACTGCCCTTGAGAGTCGATGGTGTGGTACAAACTGTTGTCACGTGGGAGGAACATTTCTCTGAAGCACTGGACTGTATTAATGACACACTTAGCACCAGCCGTTCCTTAGATGATATCAGGGTGTTCAGCCTTAATGACATTCGATGTAAGGCGTCTCACACACAGGAATCAGAGATATAGAGAGATGGTCCCCAAGTGCATAGCATATTAGTGGGGTATGATAGATGACCTCCAGAGATGTGTAGATATGTTAATTTCCCTCTCTGAAGTATCTTGAGAACGTTGGTAGTCACAGAAAAAAGTCCTGTCAGTCCTCAGTCCCATTCATGAACCCTGAGACTATTGGATCACTGAATACGAGACATCACACAATGCTAGGCCCATATATGGTGCACTGTGTATGTCTCGGATTCACAGGTTCACAAGTCTCAGGGTTCATGAATGAGACGGAGGACTGACAACACCTTTTTCCGTGACTTTACAGTTGTGGTAAAAAATAATTCAGCAGGGAGGGAGGTGAAGACTTGGTGCCGTTGCATAGAGCTGGCGATTAAGAGTTTGTGATTTTCTTACTTCACCACAATTTTTTTTTTAGTTTAATTTTGAGGCAGGCGCAGATTACACTCCCTCCCTGCCTAATTCTTTTTGTCCACAAGTATACAGTACATATGAGCACTGTTAATGACCCCAATCCCTCATAACCTCCTGACTGTGTTTATGTAATCCCTCAAATGGAAAACAATGTATTTAATATCTCTAAATCTGATGAAATTTGTGCTCATAGTTATAGGCACGAAATTGTTATAATTTTTTTAATCTGTAATATTTATTGCCTACCATAATAAGACTATAAGCTCAGCTTCACAACAAATCATAACCGAGTTCTCTATTATTTAACATAAATATTTACTACTACAAATGAGGCTCCCAGTATACTAGGGTTTTTTGTGGCTAATAGTGAGTTTATTATTTAATTATTTGATTTATTTATTTTGCTAAACTAGTAAAGATGATACGACTTATTACATGTATCTCTTGGCGTATGGTTATACTCAACATGGCTTCAGAGAGCAGTAGAGTATAACTGTACAACAGGAGTTGAAAACTTCAGATAGTATATGCCTGAGTTGGACTTATTTCACCTTACTTATTAAAGTTTATGCTGATGTATCTGAAACTTGGTCTTAATCAGGGAGAAGTTATAGTTACTGTGTAATGACCAACGCGTGTTTCGGAGGTGACTAGATGATGAAACTCCCCTCATAGCTGTTTACTAACTGTGAAATATCCGAGGTTGACCATCACTTATAACACAAGTCACGTCAGCGGTCATGGCTACACTCCACCACAGTACTCATTGTCAATTAACACTCTTGGGTTTAGGGAGGTGGTCTCCGGCGAGACGCTCCAGGTCTGGCTGTTTACTCACCGCAACTGACTGCACCACACAAGAGATAATTGTACGTAATGAGTCATAACAAGCTTGTTATTAGATATAAGAAGGTGGGGTGTGTTGCATTATAATTTTAAATAACTATCTAAAAACAGTTTTCTAGAAGTAATCACGATAAAATAATTATTTCTATACGTAAGTCCGAGTAAAACAATTTTTTTTTGTTTACACTTCAGTAGATTCCGCTAAGCTTGACGACTACTGTCACATTCTTGTTGATAAATTTACCTCTTTGGTTCACATTGTAATTAAATTATAAAAAAATATGATAGTCAGATAAATATATATGCATTATCTCTTTTATCAGTGGTCATGTGTGAATATTTGTTTGTATAGAGTTAGGTGGTTCAGTTTGGCTAAAAATCTTCACACGGATGGACCTTTACCAATTCAGTTTGTCATATATATATATATATATATATATATATATATATATATATATATATATATATATATATATATATATATATATATATATATATATATATCAAACGTAAAAATAAGATTTAAAAAAAAAATTAACGTGGCAAAATATGTAAATAAAAAAGTCCGGTAAAAATTTAAACTTTTAGTAAACAAAATTAAAAAAAATGTCTTGTGTATATTTGCATGAATTTTGAAGCCTCTGAACATTTTTACTATATAATGAAACAAAATTGAAGTTTTCAGAATTTAAATTATGGGCAACATGAATACTTTTAAGTCTAACAGACGTCAAACACGAGTCGTTTCTCATGGAGATGTACTGTATAAAACCATATTAAAAAGGAAAACTTTAATATATGCAGGTATGGGTGTATTATTATTATTATTATTATTATTATTATTATTATTGATGTTGTTGCTTCCCTAACAATAAAAAGCAGCAGCAGCTGCGGCGTGAAGCATTACTTCTAATATACTATAAAGTGTGTGGATACTGTTACGTGTGTGGATATACAGGTTTATGTTTCCCTTGTCACTATTGATCCATTAAAGGGATTTTCTTTCGTGTTTGTTTTCCCACAGGTCACCCACAACGCAGTCGTGGGTGTTAACGTGGAGTTAACCTCTCCATGTGGGCTGCCTTTTATCAAGGTGTTCGAGCACCATCTGCACAGGTTGTATTGGTGAGTGGCAGGCATAGCCATACACCGGTGAGTCATACGCATTCCACAGATTTAGCCAAGTTTCACAAGGATCTTTTCACCATGATGAACCATGGTCTTGGCACGGCGGAGAGCTATACAGTATATCTGCCGGAAGTACGTAATGTACACTCGGCCTCCTCTTAACTAAAAAATCTTTACGATGGCCATGCCTGAAAGCAAGGCAGAGAGAGAGAGAGAGAGAGAGAGAGAGCGAGAGAGAGAGAGAGAGAGATTAACGGGTATATAGCTACAGTTTCAACAGTAGGCATTAATTCACTCCATAAACATCCCTGGGACTAATTTGATGATTCATGAGTCGGGTCCTCGTGATAAAGATAAACAAGTTAGTAAAGGAATATACTGTATGCTTGATGATAAAGACACTGATGATCTTGGTGGATGTTGTATCAGTGTCTGGTGTAAATTAATCTTCCTCGGAGATGATGCAAATTAGATAAAAAAGAATCTCACTCGGCTGTCCCGTGTTCTTAGATGTACTAATACTGGAGAATTATGTATTAGTTTCAACGTCTGTGTTCTGTAAGAGTGCATAATCTTGTTATGATATCCATTACTGGTACAGTGCAGTACCCGTATGTCTCTAGGCAGAGGTTTATCAGTGAGTGTGAACAAATGAATTAGTGGTCATAAAGTACCATTGGTCGCTGTGGATCGTGATTGATTTTTATTAGTGATCAACAAGTTTCTCCCACACGAGTACTGAGGGAAATAAACTTACTTCATATTACGTGAGACAGCTTCTAGGTGGCATTTGAATATTAATGACAATGCAATTGCCATATACTGATAATTTACAAACTTTGACAGTCATTTTATAGGAAAGTTAAGACTCACCTCTCCTCACTCGTGTCACATTTTGGAAGTTGGTCAACTTTTGCCTCATATATTCAGGGGCTTGTGTGTGTATTATGTTTGTTTCCTTCTTCCTTGAGTGTTGACCTTCAGATATAATACGTGGGCACCCTTACTGTTGGCTCGTCCTCACACTTTATTCCAGTATTAAAAGTTTATCATTTTAAGTGGCTTACTGATCCGGTATCACATTTCACGAGGAACATAGACCATTACGATATTCAGTATTTTCTCTCTTATTCACTATATATATATATATATATATATATATATATATATATATATATATATATATATATATATATATATATATATATATATGTGTGTGTGTAATAATAATAATAATAATGATAATAATTAACGGTTTATTGAAAGACCATGGCAGCCGGAAGGGTGAAAATATACAGTTACATAATTGGGGAATGGATCATTTGATTGACAAAAAATATACAAGTAACATAAGTGATACAAATATGATATATAATAACTAGGTGGGGAGAAGGTCAAACTGCAGGACATTTCAACATAGTGACAGTGCAAAAAGGTAAGATTGACTGGGAGTGAATACACTGGTTGATTACAAGTTCTTGACAATTTTTATAGTGGTTGGGACTGGGCTGTTCTTATAGTGATCAGTACGTGCTCGTATGGGTTGCATGCGGTTGTGGTGTGTTTGTGTGTGTGTGTGTGTGTGTGTGTGTGTGTGAATGTGTGTGTGTGTGTGTGTGTGCGCGCGCTCTCTATCAGCAGTCCATTGCAACTCACCCTCTCCCCAGTCGTTGGAGCTACCTGCACCCTGACAGCGTAGTACTAGTAGTACTATTGTTGTTATTGCTATTATTATTATTACTTGAATATGATGTCAACCTCCTGAATACTAGGAATCAGTCCAATGAGTAAGAGATCGATAACATTTGAGTACGATGACTTAATCTCATATATAAAAAAATTAACCCCTTCTGTATGTTGTTTTAACCCTGTAAATAAGGTGGATAATCCTCGTGAGTACAATAACACTCCGTTCGTGAGTTAAGTCATCGTACTCAAATGGTCAAAAACATTCCCACCAAAGAAATCATGAGAGATGCAGCCGCCTTCTCCAGTATTTACTTGTAAACTTTTAAAACTGTCATTACCAGACTCGTACAGTATGTGGAGACTCGTGGTGTAAAGATTCTAACATGGTAATTAGGTCATTGATATAATTCAGGACTACATAAATGTCTATCCCTCACAAGGTATTACTTTCCTCTATCTCATGTCACACCATCAACTCTAACAGGCACTGATTCCTGACACACACACACAGCGAAAACAATCATTCCTTTCCTCTGGATGAGATGTAATAAATATAATGCTTCGGGGTTTTATCTTTTTCAATTTTCACTTGATACATATTTTTAGTGAATCTCATAGATAACACAAGTACAACACGATAATATTTAACATATTCTAGAACATTCTCTCTGTGAATTATATCCGGTAGAAGGTAATCATCATCATCATCATCATCACGACGGGAGGCTTTTTGACGCACAGCACAGCATAACAAACCTTCATACTGTTACGACCTTGGGGAAAACTGCAGATTATTATTATTATTATTATTATTATTATTATTATTATTTTGCAAAGTTTAACGTCAACTCAGTTCGAAATACAGGCTTTGAATCACAAATAAAAGATAAGAATAGTGATTATGGAATGCGAAATGGTAAAGTTATTCTCACACCCTCTCCTCTTTTCTCCTTAACTACGAACAACATACCTTATTTACTTGGCATGTTTTGGAGAGAAAATATTATCGATTTTTGATACTGTGATGCGGTGTGGCTGGGGATAAAGAGTGTGTGTGTGTGTGTGTGTGTGTGTGTGTGTGTGTGTGTGTGTGTGTGAGCAAAAAAGTTAACGGATGAAATTGAGAATAACAGAGCTGGATGGAGTCGACCACTTGTGGATTATTTTATATTTACCCGCGATAACTTGCCTCAAAGTAGGGGGTGTATTATAAGTGTGTGTAACTGAGTATATTGTAAGTGTGTTTAAGTGGGTGTATTATAACTATATTTAAATGGGTATATTATAAGTGCGAGTGAAGATGGCTGTCTCATAGGTGTGTTTAAGTAGGTGTATTGCAGGTATATACAACGCAGCTAATTATCTCTAAAATGGCACGTATTATTAACATGTTCTACACTCTATAGTACATATAAATCGCATATGGTATCATCTAGTTCACAGCGAGTACATTGTGTATCCCAAGTGAACGTTTGACATACATTAGAAGGTAAACTATTGACAGAAAGACGTGAATAGTGTTTTTTGTATAATTCTAATTGGATAAATAGTGTTTGCGTCAGATACAGAATTTGGGAGTGATACTCTGTGTCTATGGCTCAGTAATTCAATCAGAATAAAAGGAATAATACGTAACAGACAACTACAGTGCAATAAATAATTCTCAAGAGGTCGTGAAAATAGCTTGTTAGGGCATGAGGATTTGTGTGGCCGACATACTATATAAATTACTGTTGTTTGTAAATAAAAAGGTATTTTACGTGCACTTCGGAGTCTTGTGGAACATTACAGTATATTAACAGGCGAGTGATAAACCTTATGAACATTAAAGTAAACACACTTTCTTATTTGTCAAGATGCCAACCAATTCCTGCGTAAACCTCAAATGTCACAGCTGTCTAGCGCTGAATGTTAGTGTGTTGTACCGTGTAAGAGGTCTAGGAACGCGGCAGCTGAGTGTTGGTACTGTACATTGGTAGAATTGATCTTTTCCAGTCAGTGAAAATTATGGAATCATACCCACGGAAACGGTACAACTTATACAGAATGAGACTACCTAGAGAAGGTACAGTTATCTCTCTGCAGGTAGAAGATAAAAAGTGTCTGTGTGAGATTGGTAAATGTAAGGATGGTGACTCTCGCTCGAGGGGGGAGTAGGTGTGGGAGGTAACTGGAAGAATATGTAAGTGCTGTGACAGGTAGAGATGGAGGTGAGGTGAAGTGACGCTCTTCAGGTAAACAACAGGTTATGAGGGGGTGGTCGGCCTGAGGCTTCATTCACTTGTCAACTGGGTGAGCTTCATTGACGGCCAGAGTACGATAATGAAGTACTGTACTGTACTGTACCTGTGTTCTGGTTACATGGTGTGGTTGTATTACAGCTAGGGGGTGATGATGGTACACTGGTACAGCAACATATCCTGGACACAGTAACTTAATATAGAGAATGAAATGTAACATACAGTAGCATGACTCACGGCACAGTAGCGTGCCATAGGGTGCAAGTGTGTGTGTGTTGGGGGGTGAGACAGTGGGAGGCGGGCACCTACCCGCTGCCTCACACAACAAAACACCATTAGTGGCCGCCACCAACACTAAACCTGCCTGCCACCAACATTTTCCGCCCATCAGTAAACTTACAAAGACGCCGGAGTTACACACAAGATCCTGATGCGTCCTTTGATCCTCTTGCTGACACCTAGACATAGATATAGGTGTAGACAGCAACATAAGTAAATTTGGTGATGACACTAAAATAGGGCGTGTAATTAAATCTGAAGAGGACTCCACAAAACTACTGGAAGATCGAAACAAATTTTTCGAATGGTTTGAAAAATGACATGAAATTCAATGTGGACAAATATAAAGTACTTACTGTAGTCTAGGAGATGTAAACAGAGAAACCAGATATCAGATGAACAACGTTGTAAACGAGAAATCCAACTGTGAGAATGATTTAGAAGTTATGATAAGTAGGAATCTTAAACCAAGACAACAATGTGTATTTGCTCGAAACAAGGCAAACAAAGTTCTTGGGTTCATACAAAGGAGTGTTAGTTACAAGACTAGCGAGGTCATCCTAAAATTATATCTTGCGCTTGTTAGACCTCACTTGGATTCCGCAGTTCAGTTCTGGTCACCGTACTACAGAATGGATATACAGTAGAATCTCTAGAAAGAATTAAGAGGAGAATTACAAGACTAATCCCGGGCATTAGGAACCTTGAGTACAGAGGCAGGTTAAAGCACTTTAATTTGTACTCCTTAGAGAGACGTATAGTGAGGGGCGATATGATCGAGGTGTATAAATGGAAGTCAGGGCTAAACAATGGTGGTATAACAAAGATACTCAAACTATCCAACCAGGAGCGAACTTTTAACAATTGTTTTAAATTAGATAAATTTATATTTAGGCGCGAAATTGGTAAACACTGGTTTGGAAATAGACGGCCTGCAGATCCTCTCGCTGACACCTAGACGGTCTGCTGATCCTCTCGCCGACTCCTAGACGGTCGGCTGATCCACTCGCTGACACCTACACAGTCTGCTGATCCTCTCGCTGACACCTAGACGGTCTGCTGATTCTCTCGCTGACACCTAGACAATATGCCGATCATCTGGCTGATACTTAAACTGTCTGCTGGTTATATGGCTGACACTGAGCTCTAAAGCAATGTTCTTATAGAATTGTAAGCTTTCTCTTAATTGTATATTAGAATGAAATTGATAAGGTAAATTAAATAGCGCGGGACATCTGTTCACTGTGTTTAATTCTCCTACACATCTTGACTAGACGCACAGGAGTCCCATAACACTTTTGTAGTAACCTTAAAGATGCTGTTGATCACTGAATATTGTACACGTTATATACAACACAAGTGATGGGGAAGTTGACATGTAATTGTAATTCTCGTTGTTATGAATGGTTTAAACCCATCTGCCATATGAACAAGTCGTGGGAGGCAACACTTCCCTGCTGGTTATATCTTTACTGAGGAGCGTCGTTTGGTACAGATAAGGGAATTCGTATCTTGGTATTGACTTTCTTACTTTTCAGTGCAGGGAGGGAGCGTAGTGGCTGGTGAGCTCTGATTATACATAAAGTAAACCTCAGGAAGCCGGATGAGGAGAATTACAGCTCCGCATTAATCGACTGAAAAATCATTTCAGAGATGTTTAAAATAACTCTCATTAACATGCAACAACTAGTATCAATGTTACCGTCAGAGTGGGTATATATATATATATATATATATATATATATATATATATATATATATATATATATATATATATATATATATATATATATATATATATATATATATATATATATATATATATATGCAGCTAGGAACTGTGGCGTCACGGGCAGCTCCACATTAGTTTAAATGAAGACCCGACCAAGCAGTCATGGCATGACTGAACCTCTCTTTCTTTTATCTAATTTCCCCAAGGCAGTATGATTGCCCTTGTCACTGTGTCCTCACCCACGCCAGGCTTGGACGCAGGTCACAGTGGCATGTGTCATTGCTCGTCCTGAACCAACAGCTCGGTAATTAGATTGTGTCTTGACTCTCCTGTAAGATCACACTATCACGACCTCCTCTCTTGCCAGCCTCTTCCTCCCTCCTTCCCTTGATGTTGCCGCCTCACCCTCTCTCTCAGGTAAATTCAACACAACACCTCACTACTCTTCAGTCAGATTAAGCTATAAGAAAACATATCCCTTGTGACTGCATAGATAACATAGTCCTTAGTTGGTTCACTTGAAGATCAAACACCCAAGCTTATTTCACCTGGTTCAACACTCTAACGCTAACCTAACCTAAAATAACCCAACTCAACGTTACCTAACCTAACTCACCTCCCAGCTGGTGTTAAGTGTCCCTGGTGGTGTTAAGTGTCCTAGGTGGTGCAAGTGTCCCAGGTATTGCAGGTGTCCCAGGTGGTGTTGAGTGTCCCATCCCAGGTGGTGTGTTAAGTGTCCCATGTGGTGTTAAGTGTCCCAGGTGGTGTTAAGTATTCCAGGTGGTGTTAAGTGTCCCAGGTGGTGTTCAGTATTCCAGGTGGTGTTAAGTGTCCCAGGTGGTGTTAAGTGTCCCCCAGGTGGTGTTAAGTGTCCCAGGTGGTGTTAAGTGTCCAGGTGGTGTTAAGGTGGTGTTAAGGGTGGTGTTAAGTATTCCAGGTGATGTTAAGTGTCCCAGGTGGTGTTCAGTATTCCAGGTGGTGTTCAGTATTCAGGTGGTGTTAAGTGTCCCAGGTGGTGTTAAGTGTCCTAGGTGGTGTTAAGTGTCCCAGGTGGTGTTCAGTATTCCAGGTGGTCCCAGGTGGTGTTCCCAGGTATATTCCAGGTGGTGTTATGTCCCAGGTGGTGTTAAGTGTCCCAGGTGGTGTTCAGTATTCCAGGTGGTGTTAAGTGTCCCAGGTGGTGTTAAGTGTCCCAGGTGGTGTTAAGTGTCCCAGGTGGTGTTCAGTATTCCAGGTGGTGTTAAGTCTCCCAGGTGGTGTTAAGTGTCCCAGGTGGTGTTCAGTATTCAGGTGGTGTTAAGTGTCCCAGGTGGTGTTAAGTGTCCCAGGTGGTGTTCAGTATTCCAGGTGGTGTTAAGTGTCCCAGGTGGTGTCAGTGTCCCATCCCAGGTGGTGTTGAGTGTCTCATCCCAGGTGGTGTTAAGTGTCCCAGGTGGTGTTAAGTGTCCCAGGTGGTGTTAAGTGTCCCAGGTGGTGTTAAGTGTCCCAGGTGGTGTTCAGTATTCCAGGTGGTGTTCAGTATTCCAGGTGGTGTTAAGTGTCCCAGGTGGTGTGTCCCAGGTGGTGTTGTCCTAGGTGGTGTAAGTGTCCCAGGTGGTGTTAAGTGTCCCAGGTGGTGTTCAGTATTCCAGGTGGTGTTAAATGTCCCAGGTGGTGTTCAGTATTCAGGTGGTGTTAAGTGTCCCAGGTGGTGTTAAGTGTCCCAGGTGGTGTTATGTCCCAGGTGGTCTGGTGGTGTTGTGGCCCAGGTGGTGTTAAGTGTCCCAGGTGGTGTTAAGTGTCCCAGGTGGTGTTAAGTGTCCCAGGTGGTGTTCAGTATTCCAGGTGGTGTTAAGTGTCCCAGGTGGTGTTAAGTGTCCCAGGTGGTGTTAAGTGTCCCAGGTGGTGTTCAGTATTCCAGGTGGTGTTAAGTGTCCCAGGTGGTGTTAAGTATTCCAGGTGGTGTTCAGTATTCCAGGTGGTGTTAAGTGTCCCAGGTGGTGTTAAGTATTCCAGGTGGTGACTGTAACCCAGATGGTGAATTCGCCACATCAGGTAATAAGTTAGTGTCACACTAGCACCGTTTGCTCCAACTCTTTAAAATTTTCTGTCGTTTCTCCACGAATTGTCGTTTTTCTTAGGGCGCTTTCACACTGAAGCCAGAACGGACATATGCTGACGCAAATTGTCCGAACGAGTGAGCCATGTTAACAACAATATATATACTGTATATCTCACACGACTGTATATTCGATTCACATCTAATTCTAATCTTAAAAAAATTATCCGAGAGAGAAGTCAGTTTCCCTCTCCCTCAAAAGACAGTGAGTTGTGTAACAGGTATTAGCTAAGCTGAGAAAATCATAATACCCACCGCGGCGTCACATATCCGGACAACTTGCTTCAGAATATGTTCAATTCTGGCCTCAGTGCGAAAGCACCCTTAGAGCAAGATCTGTAGACGGTGCTGTAGAGCATATTGCTCAGACGAACGTATCATTTCCTCTTGACTGGCTTCCGCCAGTTTCCATATTTAGTCAAGCAAGATCCAAACATAGTCGAGAATGAGGATAGTTATATAAAATAAAATATCGAGCCACGTAAAATAATTAAATTTAATTTTAAAAGCATTCAATATCACATTTTTAATCAAATCTTCAAGTTTGTTTACATTAGGAACGCCTGAGTATGCAGTTGACGAACGCAGAATGACAAGCGTTGGTACTAAATGAGCTCCAGCTGGTGGTAATAACCCATGTTTGGTTAATGAACAGTTGGTGTCAGTGACCCAGATGGTGCTGGTGTTGGAGGTGGTGTGCAGGGCAGCTGGCTCGCGGTGGGGGACCGTAAGTGGTTTACAGTGTATATACTGTATTGTGTACACACTGGGGTCCCTTTTGGTTTCTGTATCCACTATTTTGGAGCTGCCAAAATTCCAATATAAACAGTATACCCCGGATGCGTAACCTGTTCAACCATCACCGAGAAAATTCGGATTTGTTAAGTTTACGGATGAGTGATTTTATGTACAGTAAGCTTTTCCCAGGTTAGGTTAGGTTAGGTTAAGTTTAAAAAAAATAGACAATTGACACAAATTAACAGTTAGGTTAGGTTAGGTTTACAAAAATAGACAATTGACACATAAGCAGTTAGATTAGATTTGGTTAGGTTAGGCTAGGAGCGACATGTTACGTTAGTTTGGTGTAAATTTTCTGTTGGGTAAACCGTAAAAAAATCTTACCACTGTGCAATGAGATATTTTAGACATCATCCGCTCTATAAAAAACAACCATGATTTTGACATTTCGTTCATGAAATCTTGAGAAATCCGCTCGTCTTAAAACTGGCAATTGGCGAAAATTCTTGTATTCTTGTTCAGGTCGGATTAACATACTGACAGTTAAGAGACGAGCTAACGGACCTGCAGGTATACCTATTCCTACATCCATTTTAGGGTCGATGAACTCAAGCGGGAGGTAATAATAATAATAAAAAAAAAAAATACCCGGATTACGTTCATGCTCCATATTCCTCTTTTGGAGAAGAAATTATTATTATGTTTTAATCTACTCAGGTGACCCAAACAGGCACACACGTATAATAATCCTATCAAATTTTCTTAGACAATTTTGGCGTAATTCTGCTGATAATTTTAGATTTGTTAGAAATACACACATAGAGGATAAATACACATAAACACAGTACACAATGAGGTTATATCAACAACAATCCCACTTGGTCAGTATCCACTATAAAAGTTTCCTCAGTGGGCTGGACACACCTAAGGCCATCCGATAACTACAGTAAATTAGTCAAAGTTTGTCTCATCGGTAACGTGGCTTAAAAACAATATAAACGTTGTGTATGAGAAAAAGATCTAATTTTTACAACAATATCAACAGTCAGTCCGTACACTTTAGACTAATATTTCTAGCCAGGTGATGCGTGATCGTCTTGAGTGTTTTCCATTTTTTTTTTTACTTATTTATTACTACTCTCTGTGCCCTGCATGATATCGTGGGATGTTTTGTTACTGGCTTGTTCATCATCCATGTATTCGTCCGACAGAGTGTCTCGCTGATGGCCCCCACGTTGTAGAAGCTGCTCAGCAACAACTTCTGGTCTTAATGGACTGGTGTAACTCTGTAGTCTTCAGTTATAAGTAGTTTTATATTTTTTTTATCAGTTTGTCAGTCATTGGTCTCTGGGTAGCACCTCACATACCTCCTCACGCATTGAAACACTTAAGACTAGTATCTTGAGCTGTTTCCTGCAGCTCTGAGGTGATATAACCCTCTGGCGGGTGTTTCTAAATCAAATTTTCTCCATTACTGGGAATCGTATCGTAGTTTCTAGGCGATATTTTAACATTGTTCCGAATTATTCGTTTTAATTTTTTTTTCAGGACTGCTCCTGGGTCCCACGCAGTGAGGATCATTGTGTTCTGAGTTTGTAATCCCAAAAAAAAATTTACTTGATTAACCGGAAAGATTTGCACATTTACTGGAATCATTTACTGTCTGATACCAGAAGGACACCTCCACCAACTCAATTCATATTTGGTGCACGTTGTGCCTCGAGAGCACATCTTGCACCGTGATAGTGTTCCTTGTGGCAGTATTAGGATTTTTATTTTTTTTTGAAGTGGAGGATATTGTCCCCCTGGTAACAATGCTTAGAACCATGTTTTCCCTTCCATTTCAGCTATCAAGAGGCTGCCATGTGTCCGAACTGTATCTCATCAACACTGTATATGATGTTCAGAATAATTACAAAATTGACTTCATCCAATGCAGCGATACTGTGTTGCAGAACAGTGGGTTTCATATCTGGTTGGATAAGTCTGTGATTGGTTGAGTAAGGTCGTGTTTGGTTGGGTAAGATTGTGGTTGGTTGGATAAAACATTTATCTTATACTGGAGTACTTGAAACGTACATAAGGTAAGCCTCAATACAAGAAGTCTCTTAGTCTCTTACAAGTGAGCCTTATCAAGTCTGACTCTAAGTCTGGTTCTGGCAACATACTGTACTGTACTTGGAGTAATCTTTCCTGCCTTTTCTTGAAGTGGTTTGCTACTGACTGCTTCATAAATTTTTAATGCTGAGGTGCTATTATAGTGATTCTTCAGGCGTTGGGGGTGGCTATCACCCTGGAGAACAGCAGCTTCACCATTTTTAGTGACTCACGGAGCGCACTTCTAACTGTAGTCTATTTAACTCATTCCATCCTCTGGGTCTTCAGGTACTGGAATGACTCTTCCATATAAGGGGAAGTAGCCGTCAGGTCAGTTTGTGCTGGGTACTGACACACATACAGTAGGAGTGTGTCGGGCAATAAGAGGGCTGACCAGGTGACCAGGGCCGTTGTGTCCCATCCAGCCCCTTGTACGCCACTCACTCCCATACTGGAATATATATCCACCCACTCGTCTGTAATCCCTGGCAGTGTTGTTGGGATACCATTGTTGGCCCAAACAAACTCTGGCAGATTATAACAGAGAAACGCCTCTGGATGTTTCCCCAAATGGCACGGAGATCGCAGACAGCCCTGGCCAGGCTTCTCATTTGCCACTCCAATTCTGACTCATGGCCATTTGATGGCCCAAGAGCCCCAGCCAGTTTGTGTCGATTACCTGTTCCTCTTGACTGTAAAACACTTGCTGGTCGAATTTTCCAGTCTAGGGACCATCTTAATGGGGGCTTCTATTTAATGATGAGGTAACAAATCCACAAAGAAAATATTTACCCAAAGGATTATAAAAATAACTGTTATACAAGCCTGAGGAAGTGAGCCTCTTCCAAAAGCTTAAAAACATCGTTTGGGAATGAGACATATGGTCTGAGGATCGAGGATAGGCGGTGGGTACCATCCCTTCCCGAAGCGATGCCGCCTCCTAAAGTGAATACGGCGTTACAGTACCCAAACAAAATAAACAGGAGGAACAATCGGGGTGGAGGGTGGAGGTAAACCTAATCAACAGCAGAAGCCTCGGGGAAGCCGCAGCACTGAGCCTCAACCATGGCAAGGGTCTCAGGTAAGCCTCAGCTGCACAAGTTGAGTCAAGCCCACCAGGTGCTGATTGAGGATCCTTGTCATAATTAATATTACAGAGTTGACAGTCAATTACTAACGTATTAATGTGATGGTGTGTGTATATCTTGTCATGGTAACCTCGTCTCATGGTGGCCTCGTCTCATGGTGGCCTCGTGTCATGGTGGCCTCGTGTCATGGTGGCCTCGTGTCATGGTGACCTCGTGTCATGGTGGCCTCGTCTCATGGTGGCCTCGTCTCATGGTGGCCTCGTGTCATGGTGGCCTCGTGTCATGGTGGGCCTCTGGTGCCTCTCGACCTCGTGTCATGGTGACCTCGTGTCATAGTGGCATGGTGTCTCGCCTCGTCATGGTGGCCTCATGTCATGGTGGCCTCGTGTCATGAGTGGCCTCGTGTCATGGTGACCTCGTGTCATGAGTGACCTCGTGTCTGGTGACCTCGTGTCATAGTGGCCTCGTGTCATGGTGGCCTCGTGTCATGGTGACCTCGTGTCATGGTGACCTCGTGTCATGGTGGCCTCGTGTAGTGGTGGCCTCGTCTCATGGTGGCCTCGTGTCATGGTGGCCTCGTGTAGTGGTGGCCTCGTGTAGCCTCGGTGGCCTCGTGTCATGGTGGCCTCGTGTCCTGCCTCGTGTCATGTGGCCTCCGGTGGCCTCGTGTCTCGTGTCATGGTCTGCCTCGTGTAGTGGTGGCCTCGTCTCATGGTGGCCTCGTGTCATGGTGGCCTCGTAGTGGTGGCCTCGTGTAGTGGTGGCCTCTCGTGGGCGGCCTCGTGTCATGGTGACCTCGTGTCGTGGCGGCCTCGTGTCTGGTGGCCTCGTGTCGTGGTGGCCTCGTGTCATGGTGGCCTCGTGTGTGGTGGCCTCGTGTCATGGTGGCCTCGTGTCAGGTGACCTCGTGTCATGGTGGCCTCGTGTCATGGCGGCCTCGTGTCATGGTGACCTCGTGTCGTGGCGGCCTCGTGTCATGGTGGTGTGTCATGGTGGCCTCGTGTCATGGTGGCCTCGTGTAGTGGTGGCCTCGTGTCATGGTGGCCTCGTGTCATGGCGGCCTCGTGTCATGGTGACCTCGTGTCGTGGCGGCCTCGTGTCTCGTGGCCTCGTGTCATGGTGGCCTCGTGTCATGGTGGCCTCGTGTAGTGGTGGCCTCGTGTCATAGTGGCCTCGTGTCATGGTGGCCTCGTGTAGTGGTGGCCTCGTGTCGTGGCGGCCTCGTGTCATGGTGGCCTCGTGTAGTGGTGGCCTCGTGTCATTTGGCCTCGTGTCAGTGTGTCATCGTGTAGTGGTATCGTCTCATGGTGGCCTCGTGTCATGGTGGCCTCGTGTAGTGGTGGCCCGTGTAGTGGTGGCCTCGTGTCGTGGCGGCCTCGTGTGCCAGGCCTCGTGTAGTGGTGGCTCGTGGCCATGGTGGCCTCGTGTCATGGTGGCCTCGTGTCATGGTGGCCTCGTGTCATAGCGGCCTCGTGTCATGGTGTGGCCTCGTGTAGTGGTGGCTTCGTCTCATGGTGGCCTCATGTCATGGTGGCCTCGTGTCATGGTGGCCTCATGTCTGGTGGCCTCGTGTCATGGCGGCCTCGTGTCATGGTGGCCTCATTGTAGTGGTGGCCTCGTGTCGCCAGGTGGCCTCGTGTCATGGTGGCCTCGGTGGCCATGGTCGTGTCATGGTGGCCTCGTGTCATGGTGGCCTCGTGTCATGGTGGCCCTCGTCTCATGGCCTCGTGCATGGTGGCCTCGTGTCATGGTAGCCCTGTCATGGTGGCCTCGTGTGTCATGGTGGCCTCGTGGCATGGTGGCCTCGTGTCATGGTGGCCTCGTGGCATACTGGCCTCAATGTCCCGGCCGCCGCCGTCGTCCCGCCGCCGCCGCCGTCATCCCCCGCCGTCCCGTCACCGTCCCATCGCCGTCCCCCGCCGTCCCCGCCGTCGTCCCCGTCGCCGCCGCCGTCGTCCCCGCCGTCCCCACCGTCGTCCCCGCCGTCGCCGTCGCCGTCCCCGTCGCCGCCGCCGTCGTCCCCGCCGTCCCCCGCCGTCACCGCCGCCGTCCCCACCACCGTCGTCGCTGCCGCCCCGTCGCCGCCGCCATCGTCCCCGCCGCGTCGTCCCCACGTCGTCCCCCGTCGCCGTCCCTGCCGCCGCCGTCGCCCCCGTCGCCGCCGCCGTCGTCCCCGCCGTCCCCGTCGCCGTCCCCGTCGCCGTCCCTGCCGCCGTCGCCGCCGCCGTCGTCCCCGTCGCCGCCGCCGTCGTCCCCGTCGCCGCCGCCGTCGTCCCCGTCGCCGCCGCCGTCGTCGCCGCCGCCGTAAAGGAGTAAAGCTGCCTTGATCAACGTTCAGAATTCTCTCCCCATATGCCCTGATCTTGTCATTCTCGTTCCTCCTCTGTGCAGCGTCGAGAGCTCGGCTACGGCCATGGTATCGAAAATCCTTATGTCAAAGAAGGCTCGCTGTCCCGCGTTCAAAATCCTCGAGCACTGACTTCGTTGGATGTGTTTGAAGTCATTGATGGAAATTCTCACCGTCCACTGGAAGGAGGGTCGGTTCTACCCTGACATCATGACAGATTTCCTTCAACATATTTGCTGTGAGATCCCTTACGTCGTCGTGCCTCATGCATACGAAGCCCCCTTTCTTGCACACCATGGAGTGGTTAATGTCATAGGAAGAGCCACACATGCATTGGGAGGGCAAACCTTCCACTGGCCTACCGTACCTTAGAGCATTGGCATCTGTGAATTCCTTTTTATTAAAACTGGAACCTTTTGCACTTATCGGTAACGTTGTTACCCAGTTCGAGGCGCCCACCTTCTGTGCTACAGCTACTCTTTTTTCAAGTTCTCTGCCACTTGCAGCATCAGTTGCTGAAGTTTAACACTTTGGGTGTGCTGTCGATCTGTTGTAATGGACCGTCGAATCTTGTTTAATTCGCTGGTATCCACCTCATTGTTACATTCTGAGTTATTATGTGCTCAGTGAAGGCTGCCGAGAGCTTGACAGAGTTCTGATGCTCGGTGGCAGCAAGCTCTTCTGGATTAGTCAAACCCATTCCTCCCAGTCTCGGTGTTGGTGCAAGGAGTGACCTTTCTGCTGGGGGTAAATAGAGTTTTTCACTAGTGTTGGCATAAAAGTGACCTTGATGGCTTCTTCCAGAGGGTGGAGGAGGGGTCCGATATCGGGGATAGTGCATATCAGGTAATTCCAGCGATACTTGACTCCATGGTTGAAAGACACTTTTCCCACATGAAATTTGTTTCCAAACTTTCTGGCAACATCCTCGGTGTTTTGCTCCCCGTGTCCTATGAATTATAGACTCTCCTGCAGTGTTCTTGCTTCTCATAGGAGATCATCAAGGGCCCCTTTCTACCACATTGTCAATCTTCTCTTCATTGCTGCCACATACTACTACTACTTTTTTTTTTTTTTTTTTTTTTTTTTTTTTATACAAGATAGTGGCCTCCAGCCTCCCCCAATAGCCACACCTTCGCCACCATTTAATTACCTGAATATTAAATATCCTAATACATAAGTAGCTATCCTATCTGTGTTAAATTTGTTGAGCCGCAGATCTATGCGGCATTCAGTGACAGTAGCCTCATAGTCAATATCTGCAGCAGTTGTCGGAGTTGGGGCAGAAGCTCTCGTTCCCCTGAGGCAGAGTAAAACCGACCGAAGGAGAGAGAAAGACAGTCGACATCTCATCCAGGCTGTAACATAACTTCTGGGCTGCTGTTTCTGTTCGGAGATCACCTCCGCGAGTCTGGCGTAGAAACATCTTGCACTTGGTCCCATCCCACCAGAGGTTGTGAACACTAGAGGAGTGAAGCTGCCTTGATCAACGTTTTAAATTCTCTCCCCATATGCCCTTCTCTTGTCGTTCTCGTTCCTCCTATGTGCAGCATCGAGAGCTAGGTTACGGTGACATGCGGCCATGGGATCAAAAATCCTGATGTCGAAGAAAGCTCGCTGTCCCCGCATCCAGATTCCTCGAGCACTGACGTCCACACGGGCTTCGTTAGATGTGTTTGAAGTCCTGTGTTGGAAGATCTCACCATCCAGTGGGAGGAGGGTCGGTTCTACCATGACATCACGACAGATTTCCTTCAACATATTTGCTGTGAGGTCCCTTACCTTGTCATGCCTCGTCATACTACTACTACTACTACTACTACTACTTTGCTGTCACTCGGTATCGAGTATGATGATCATCCAGCTATGATACAATGATATGATTTATTAAGGATGTCACCTTCGTTGGTGAGCTCTGAGGTGACTAAAGAGGCCGATATGGGACTGGCATGGTCGTCCACAGATGTTACAATTGTGGGGTTACATCTAATGCGGTAGGGGCGGCGACAGCGTCTTTCCGGCGTTGGCCTTTGCCTGCCTCAGTATGCAATCGGGCTAACTCGAAAGTATTGACACCTTCTCGTATGGTGCTCCTCCAAGGGTTACGGTGTGGAGTAATCGTCTCCCAGGTGAGGGGGTCGATTTGCCACTTTTTTAGGTATGTCTGAAGACTATCCTTATAGCTTTTCAGTTGCCCGCCAGAGTTTCGTTTACTATTCGTTAGGTGACTGTAAAGTAACTGCTTTGGCAGTTAATGTCCTCCATGCGGGTAACATGGCCAGTCCAACGTAGTTGCTCATGGATAATGGTAGCCTCGATGTTCCTACAGTTGGTGTCAGCAAGAATACTGGCATTTGTTCTCTTGTCTTCCCAGCGAACTCGAAGGATAAAATGTAGACTACGTTGGTGAAAGTTTTCAAGTGCCTTGAGGTGCCTCCTTTATGTGACCCATGTCTCGCTGCCTTATAGCAGAGTAGTGAGGACCACTGTTCGATATACGTGCAACTTTGTAGATAATTTCTACTCCCTACATCTGAAGACACGGGTACAGAGTCTGCCAAAGGCCTGAGATGCACATGTGATCCGATATTAAATCTCTTCATCGATGTCCGCAGTGGTGGACAGGTGGGAGCCGAGATACTGAAAGTGGGTAACATTAGAAATTGTAGTACCGTTAAGTTGGCTAAATCAGGGGCAGGCTGAAAGAGAATCTGAGTATTACGTTCGTTCATCTCAAGGCCGAAGTGTGCATGCACATCTGTGTAAGTGTTCAGGATCTCCTGTAGGTCGCGTTTCAGTGTGAGCGACTAGAGTGAGGTCGTCTATATACTAAAGTTCAGTAATGGAAGCTGCCGACACCTTTGTTCCTGCCTTGAGTCGTCTTATGTTGAAAAGACCCTTCATCCGGTACTGGATGTCCACCCCGTCAGCTCAATTGGCACAGGGACGAGTAAGGAAGGCAGCCAAGAAAATGGAAAAGAGAGTTGGTGCTAGTACACATCCTTGTTTTACCCCCGTTTAGGTGGGGAAGAACTCAGACTGGGTGCCATTGTGCAGGACACTGCCGTTCATGCCATTGTAGAGTTGCCTCACAATGGCGATGAATTTTGGTGGTTAACCAAAACAGCTGAGGGTCTGCCAGAGGGCTTCCCTGTTGACTCAATCGAAGGCCTTGGCTGGGTCGATGAAAGCCATGTACAGGTCACGACGCTATTTTCTGCAATTTTCCTGTATCTAGTGGGCAGCAAAGATCATGTCAGTGGTTCCACGTAATGGTCTAAAGCCACGTTGAGATTCTGAGAGGAAGTTTTCCCCACAGGATGAAGTCTGTTTAGAAGGATTCGTTGCGAAATCCCGCAGGAGTTGTTTGAGTCTGACTGGTCTCCCTTGTTCTTATAAATATTGACAATGGAGGCATCTTTAAGAGCTTGGGGGATTTCCTCGTTTTGCTATCTATTCTCCAGGAAAGAGTGGAGACGGCTGATCAGTAGAGGTCTTCCTGCTTTATCCACCTCGGCTGGGATTTTTCATATCCTGGTTGTTGCGTCACTTCCTCCAAGTCTTCTTTGTGAGCTCCAATTCGAGGAGAGAGCACTACACTCTGGGAAGTGACCACAGGATCACCTATCCTCTAAACCTACGGCACAGTGACTACCTACCGTCTTCTACAATACTCAGCCTTACTCGTCAGCCATCTCAGCTCCTCACTTAAGTATTTGTAATCTTGTATTGCCTCCCCCACCTCCACCTTGCTTCACGATTGTTTTATGTTGTATTAATATGTATATACTGTTAATGTTTAGGTTAAGTATGGTTAAGGGTAATTTATAGGAAGCTGATTATTTTGTTAAGGAATTCATGGTACTTTATTATACACAACGAAAACTCGCATCCTTTGTCTACCCTTTTATAGTCCGATTGTCTTTGTTTTTTTTATTGTTGTTACCTGTTGGGATCTGGGTAGACTTTTAACTATATTCTAAATCCCCAACTCGTAACAGTTGGCAGTAGCTACCTCATCCAGGGATGGAGGATAGCTGAGATGGGTCAGCTCTGGATGCTGAGGGACCTGCTGGGTAGTCAGGACATCCACATCGGTGTTTCGGTTGAGCAACGAATGGTAGTGCTCTTTCCAGCGTTGAAGGATGCCTTCTTTGTCGTAATTTGGGAGTTACCGTCAGATGAGCGAAGGGGGGCTGTGCCATGAGTGTTTGACCCAAAATTTTTTTTAGTGGAATTGAAAAATTCGCGCATCTTGTGTTGATGTACAAGCTTTTGCGTTTCATATACTTTATTTTTAAGCCATTCGTTCTTTAGATTATGAAGTTCGCGCTGGGCTGCCGCTTTAGTCTTGAGGAAGGTATCAGCTTTGGTCCAAGACTGAAGGTTCTTCTAACAGTCAGTTAAAGCAACACGTTTATCATTGACGAGTACATTGATTTCCTGGTCATTTTCATTAAACCAGTCCTGGTGTATTCTTTCGATCTGGCCGAGGGTCTCTGCAGGTTTTTGTCATGACAGTGTCAAAAATACCCCAATCGACCCTGGGATTTGGGCTGTTTGTTGTCGGGTTGTTTATCAGTCCGTGTTCGAGCTGCTCTCTGAAAGCATGTGCTACCGCTGGATCCTGCCGACGCTTAGTGTTAAAACCTCTTCTGGAGGCTTGTTCCCTTAGCCGTTTTGGGTCGACGTGAAGTGAGAGCTTGGCTCTGATGAGCCGATGATAAGAGTCGCAGTGGTCTGAGCCACGCATTGCTCGGGTGATGAGGATATCTCGGCGATCTCTTTCTCTGACACTGATGTAGTCAATGAGATGCCAGTGTTTGGATCGTGGGTGTTGCCACGAACCCTTGAAGTTGGTGGCCTGCCGAAACAGGGTATTGGTGATAGTGAGGTTGTGTGCAGCACACTTGCTGAGGAGGCGTAGGCCGTTGGGAATACACTTGCCTAGTACATTTCCCCTTATGAATCCCTGCCAAATGTCATCATCTCTGCCAACTCTGGGAGTGAAGTCATCTAGGAGCACAGTCTTATCTTCTCTGGGGATAATTAGCACTCTGTCAAGGTCGACGTAAAAGGACTCCTTGATGGCATCCTCTGCATCCAGTGTTGGGGCATATGCACTGATGAAGAAGGAATGACGTGAGTGATTCAGTGGGACTCGGAGCGGCATAAGGCACTCGTTCATCCCAACAGGCATTCCTGTTAGCTTATGTAGGATGCATTGGCGGATGGCAAAGCCAACTCCATATATGCAGTTTCTCTCTGCAGCAGGCTTACCCTTCCAGAAGAAGGTATTGCCGGACCCACCCCCCCCCCTTCGTTCTTTGAGTCGACCCTCGTCTGGGAGCCGGGACTTACTAATGGCTACTATGTCTCTTGCCACAAGGGCGGTTCTTCTTTCAGGACACTCATTTGTGCCAGTATCCAGAAGGGTCCCGAAATTCCATGCAGCGACCATAAGAGGTTGTATAGTTTGTTTTAGTTTTGATCTGTGATTATGATTGTGTTTTCGACTGCATAAGGATGACCTTACTGGGTGCAGTTTCCCAGTTATGTTGGTTCTGTAGGCAGACTATGTTTAGGGCACCTTTTCTAGTCACTTCCCCATGTTGGGTGAGCAGAGTGGTTCCTCGAAGGGGCTGCTCAGTCTCACAGACAGGACCGGATTGTACTTCTGCCTGGATCCAAGTGCATAAACGACCATCTTATCTATGCCGCGCGCGCACACACACACACACACACACACACACACTCTCTCTCTCTCTCTCTCTCTCTCTCTCTCTCTCATGAATGAGCACAACAAGAGTGTGGACGAATGCTAGATTGGTCCACCTACACTGTAGGTGTCACCTTATGGTGATACAGGTGTGGGGAGGTGTCTTGACTTTTCTATGATTTTGGATTTAAGGTGAGTATGTTTTCTACATCTGGTGATCTCTTTTCCATATCTGAAATTTCATGAACAGACTTAATTTATATCTCTTGAAAGGAGAAAAAATATTTTTTTTTTACCTTTTTCACTTGACTCATTCTCTGATATGGAGCAGCAGCACCATCCTCAGGTATGTCTAATGCTATAGTCCACCGTACTGTCCAAAGGGGTGTGTGTTTGTGAGTGGCATCGGAAATAAACCAGTCTCAAACCCTCTCCTCAGTCCTCCCGAGAAAACTGTCTTCATCACGTCCGTTACAAAAGAATTTCTTGGTTTAATGGACCTGAGGGTCTGCAATCTTTACATCTTATTTTAGTTTCTGGTAACTTCTTACCTAAATTTTTCTTTGGAAGTATGACCCCCAGACCGCGCTAAAACGGACCTGCACTCAGTGATGCCATTGGTCTCTACGCTGACATTAACGTGACAACATGAGAATAAGACGGCTAAGTTTTATTCTGACCCGCTGGTCTCAGTGGTCATGTTGATATCAAGGTATCAGTGCTTGTTGCTTAGAAACGGTACCTCAGTGTTAACCTGATATAATTAGTCGCTTTATCGTTCGATCATCCTCTAGTTGATGGAGAAGGAGATCACAGGAACTTGTGGCTCAGGAGACGAGATTGTTTTACCCTCGTGCACGCTTCTTAAGGATTACAAAAGAGTAAGAATGTATACACGAGCCAAATTCAGTGCTGGACTGCCATTGATGCCTAACCGCCGCTCCTAAGGCCCGAGTATCTCCTTACTATGTCTTGAGGGTCACCATCTCTTGGACGGGATAAAAACAGTGCTGTTACAGTAGAGTGAGTGACACCATACCGCCTCTCCCCTCCTCAGCTTTCAGACTTCCATGACTGACACAGCAGAGACTAAACATCCTAAATGTTGACGATTAGTAGCAGGCTCTATTTACTGACCTAACATATGCGTTTACTGATATTACAGTAGTTATTGAAGTTTATTAATACATTCTAACAAACATCAACTGTTGACAAAAATTTAATATTTTTCACGGTTAACATAGGAGGATTGAAAGCATGACCCAACATGCTATTATGATATTACATTTCACATATAATCGTTAATAACATTGGTAACAAGGAGGACGGAGTCTGTTGGTCTTGAGGTTGTCTTGTGCTAAGAGCATTGCCATAGAACGTAATAAGGAACATCACCTTAGTCTGTTTATACAGAGACTCTGTGTGTGTGTGTGTGTGTGTGTCGCTCGGAGGTACACACTTGTCTCCCGACCAACAGGAAACAGCGTCCCTGGTGACATCCGCCAGATCGTTCTTTTCAAGGAACATAAAGGTGAGACAAACGGAGTATTCATGTTACCTTGACTGTAGTTTTAATTCTTACTATACGATATTATCTCTCTCTCTCTCTCTCTCTCTCTCTCTCTCTCTCTCTCTCTCTCTCTCTCGTTGAAACAAGTACACCTACACACTCACTCATGTAAACAGACACATCACAAAGCCATACCTACACACATTCTGGTAGATAGCGTGTTATTGTCAGGTATGCTGGTAAAGAGGAGGTACCCTGAGAGAGAGAGAGAGAGAGAGAGAGAGAGAGAGAGAGAGAGAGAGAGAGAGTAGGCAAAATTTTCACTAAAAACATTACAAAATATCGAGTGTAATTTTTATGCAGGATAAATAAATCTAACCCATTACTCTCTGTGTGTTGAGAAGATGACGTTACCTTATACTTCAGTTATATGCAAAAAAATAATGAAGATGAAGTTATGGCTATACTGTATCTATGCCACCTGGTCAACTGTGGCACAATATAAACACTCGAGTCAAGGAGAGTCAAGTCTTAAGGGTCTTACACAGTTTTGTTTATGGTACTAATATAAAGCCTCGCGTCTCAATGCCTCCTAGCTGCTGCCTCTGTGTGTTAGTGCAGTGAGGACAACACACGCCTCCCCCCTCTCGCCTCCCCCCTTCGCCTCCCCCTCTCGCCTCCCCTCCCTCTCCTCCTCCCTCTCGTCTCCCTCCCTCTCCCCCTCTCGCCTCCCCCCTCCCCCTTCGCCTCCTCTCCTCCCCCGTCTCCCCTCTCGCCTCCCCCCTCCCCTCTCCCCCTCTCGTCTGCCCCTCTCGTCCCCTCCTCTCGCCTCCCCCTCTCGTCCCCCTCTCGTCTCCCCCTCGCCTCCCCCCTCTTGCCTCTCGTTGTAATGGCCCCTGTCTCATCAACAGAAGTATTATATAAATGGGTTACTTACATCTGATTTATATTCAGATTCATCCTCTGTAACTTTCCACTGGCTATGAGGTGACATGTTCAATGCACATGATAAGGTGTGCCCACGGGAAGCTGCGTCATACTATGCTGAGTAAAGGCATAAGTAGCCGGCTCTCTGGCCACCTAAAGTGAGCAGTAGTTTGATATCCTTGACTAGAGGAAGACGTTATTTGAGGGCCGCAGTGGATGGCTCGTCCTCCCTCGATGGGTCACTACTCAGCAGTCACTCACACCAACTAATATCGAACGGACGTTGATCCACGTTTATATTACATAAACGCCGTCCTCTTTCTCATTCACTCATAAATAGTGGAACTTACGGTTCACATACACTCAGGAATTATAAACATAATACTTTTATAATAAAACAAGAAACTTCAATTGGGTTTCGTTACCAAAAGCCCAATTATATTATATGTGTACCAACCTGGTTAACTGGGGAATTAACCAGCGTAACATCGTACTCTGAACATGTGCTGACGTTATTCTCGTACTCTGAACATGTGCTGACGTTATTCTCATACTCTGAACATGTGCTGACGTTATTCTCGTACTCTGAACTTGTGCTGACGTTATTCTCGTACTCTAACCTTGTGCTGACGTTATTTTCGTACTCTGACCTTGTGCTGACGTTATTTTCGTACTCTGACCTTGTGCTGACGTTATTTTCGTACTCTGACCTTGTGCTGACGTTATTTTCGTACTCTGACCTTGTGCTGACGTTATTCTCGTACTCTAACCTTGCGCTGATGTTATTCTCATACTCTGAACTTGTGCTGACGTTAATCTCATACTCTGAACTTGTGCTGACGTTATTCTCGTACTCTGAACTTGTGCTGACGTTATTCTTGTACTCTGACCTTGTGCTGACGTTATTCTTGTACTCTGACCTTGTGCTGACGTTAATTCTCATACTCTGAACTTGTGCTGACGTTATTCTCATACTCTGAACTTGTGCTGACGTTATTCTCGTACTCTGAACTTGTGCTGACGTTATTCTCGTACTCTGACCTTGTGCTGACGTTATTTTCGTACTCTGACCTTGTGCTGACGTTATTTTCGTACTCTGACCTTGTGCTGACGTTATTCTTGTACTCTGACCTTGTGCTGACGTTATTCTCGTACTCTGAACATGTGCTGACGTTATTCTCGTACTCTGAACTTGTGCTGACGTTATTTTCGTACTGACTTGACCTTGTACTCTGACCTGACTCATACTCTGAATTTGTGCTGATGTTATTCTCATACTCTGAACTTGTGCTGACGTTATTCTCGTACTCTGACCTTGTGCTGACGTTATTCTCGTACTCTGAACTTGTCCTGACGTTATTCTCATACTCTGAACTTGTGCTGACGTTAATCTCATACTCTGAACTTGTGCTGGCGTTATTCTGATACTCTAACCTTGTGCTGACTTTATTCTCGTACTCTGACCTTGTGCTGACGTTAATCTCGTACTCTAACCTTGTGCTGGCGTTATTCTCATACTCTAACCTTGTGCTGACTTTATTCTCGTACTCTGACCTTGTGCTGACGTTAATCTCGTACTCTAACCTTGTGCTGGCGTTATTCTCATACTCTAACCTTGTGCTGACTTTATTCTCGTACTCTGACCTTGTGCTGACGTTAATCTCGTACTCTAACCTGTGCTGGCGTTATTCTGATACTCTAATTCCTTGATGCTGACTTTATACTCTCGTGCTGACTTTATTCTCGTACTCTGACCTTGTGCTGACGTTATTCGTGATACTCTAACCTTGTGCTGACTTTATTCTCGTACTCTGACCTTGTGCTGACGTTATTCTCTCTAACCTTGTGCTGACGTTATTCTGATACTCTCCTTGTGCTGACTTTATTCTCGTACTCTGACCTTGTGCTGACGTTATTCTCATACTCTGAACTTGTGCTGACGTTATTCTCATACTCTGAACTTGTGCTGACGTTATTCTCGTACTCTGAACTTGTGCTGACGTTAATCTCGTACTCTAACCTTGTGCTGGCGTTATTCTGATACTCTAACCTTGTGCTGACTTTATTCTCATACTCTGACCTTGTGCTGACGTTATTCTCATACTCTGAACTTGTGCTGACGTTATTCTCATACTCTGAACTTGTGCTGACGTTATTCTCGTACTCTGAACTTGTGCTGACGTTAATCTCGTACTCTAACCTTGTGCTGGCGTTATTCTCGTACTCTGACCTTGTGCTGACGTTATTCTCGTACTCTGACCTTGTGCTGACGTTATTCTCGTACTCTGACCTTGTGCTGACGTTATTCTCGTACTCTGACCTTGTGCTGACGTTATTCTCATACTCTTGACTAGAAAAATAGAATAAATATTTAATAAACACAATTAACATAACCTTTATGAGAGATTAGAGTCCAGAATTGCAAAGGTTCATAAATTAAATATCCCTACTAACTGAGGATGTAAGAATGCATTGGTTGAATTTAGCTAATTTGTGAAACATAACTTAAATTTGTTTTTATAATTATTCAGAGACTTCATTTAACACAAAATTGGAAAGAAAATTAACACATAATTTCTGGAAAGATATAACTGGTGGTAAATGAATTTATTTAGTTAAAATTAAGACAGCATTACCTACTTTAATACTGTTATCAGTCGTTATATTAGGGGTATACCTTAAGTCAGTCAACCGATCATTTTAGTATTGTCAGTTATGAGGAATATTCACCACATGAACCATTGGGAGTTTGTACCGTGGACCAGCTTAAGTACAGTCACTGAAAAAAACTACAGGGTAAGTTTAAGTCTTTCCCTGATTACAAACATTTATTACACAAAACATATGCTAGGTACAAACATACAGTTTTTTGCAGCTTACTGTATACCTTATCTCAAGAAGTTTTTTTTCGTTACTCGTGAACTTCAAAATGTGCTCCGCTTGTTGCCCGGAGCACATCTAAGCGATGCTCGATTTCACGCCATGTTTTCTGCAGCATCTCTTCAGTCACCGTCGCTATTGCCTCCGTTATCCTTGCCTTCAGAGTTTCAAGATCAGGAACTGGTGAACTGTACACTTTGTCCTTCGTATACCCCCATAAAAAGAAATCAAGAGGGGTAATGTCTGGTGAACGTGGCGGCCATGGTGTTGGACCATCTCTCCCAATCCATCGGTTTGGAAAGGTTGCGTTCAAGAACTGTCTGTAAAATATGCATGAAAAAAAAATCTATGAATTCGTCTACACAATGCTACAATATTCATGTTTCTATCTAGAATGGTCTTCGAGATATGATTTTTCATAATCAGGGAAAGACTTTTTGCTCACCCTGTATTTCTACTTGGGAGTGTGGGGGGGCGGCGGTCAATGAATTTGAGAATGAACACTACGACTCCTGTTGTCTTGATAGGGTTGCCCAAATTCTTCTGTTTTGTCATATTTGTTAACACAATTTTGTGTAGATAGTTTTTTGAGTGGCTGTACAGGGTGTGGACCACAACACAGTAAAGACTCACCCTTGTAGATGAAGAGAGAGGAAAGAAAAATGCGTCCATCATGTTTACTGTACATGTTTACTGTTACAAATGTATTTATATTTAAATATTTTTAAAGGTCAGAAGCTAATTGAAGCAAGTTTTATTAAAATGATTATATTAGTGAGAACGGTAATAATAACATAATGACAAGAATTGTAACCGTAGAAATAATACTAAAAAAAAATAACTACAATGAATACTACTACAGTACTACTCGTTTTTATTTATTTTTATAGTGGCCTCCATCCTCCCCCCAAAAGTCACACCTTCACCACCATTTTATTACCTTAAAATTAAATATCCTAATACAAAAGTAGCTACCTTAGCTGTGTTGAGTTAGTAGAGCTGCAGATCTTTGCGGCATTCAGTGACTGTTGCCTCATTGTCAATATCTGCGACCGTCGTCGGCTTTGGGGCCGAAGATCTCGTTCCCCTAAGGCAAAGCAATGCAGACCTAAGGAAAGAGAAGGACAGTCGACATCTCAACCAGGCTGTAACGTAGCTTCTGGGCTGCTGCTTCCGTTCAGATAACACCTCCGCAAGTCTGGCCTAGAAACATCTTGCACTTGGTCCCATCCCACCAGACGTTGCGAACACCAGAGGAGTGAAGCTGCCCTGATCAACATTCAGAATTCTCTCCCCATATGCCTTCATCTTGTCATTCTCGTTCCTCCTATGTGCAGCGTCAAGAGCTCGGTTACGGTGACATGCGGCCATGGGATCGAAAATCCTTTTGTCAAAGAAGGCTCGCTGTCCCTGCATTCAGAATCCTCGAGTACTGACGTCCACACGAGCTGCGTTGGGTGTGTTTGAAGTCCTATGATGGAGTTTCTTACCGTTCAACGGAACGAGGGTCTGTTCCACCCTGACATCATGTCAGATTTCATTCAACTTATTTGCTGTGAGGTCCCTTACTTCGTCATGCCTCATGCATACGAAGGCTCCTTTCTTGCACACCATGGCGTGGTCGATGTCGTAGGATGAGCCACACATGCATTGGTAGGTCAAACCTTCTACTGGCCAACAATACCTTAGAGCAGGGGTCACCAAACTTTTTTCACAGTGGGCCGGATAACTGAAAGAATGACGAGCTCGGGCCGCATAATCATTCTGTTCAATACTTGCAAGCCAGAACGAAAGCTCTGGGAAAAAAGACGAAAAACTAAGTTTAGCATTCCATGTTAATCATGGGTGAGTGGCGTGCAATGCACTAAAAACAAAGACAACCAACATATTTATTTACTAAAAAGTTATCAAAGAAGGCGACGTTAGCAAAAAGATAGTTCCATCAGACCTAGTGTGCTCATATCCGAATCTCACAAACTAAGCAGCAAAAAAGGTTAGTGAGATTTGTGAAACTGACGTTTCACTGACGTCGGCGGGCCTGATGAACTGACGTCGCGGGCCGGATCCGGCCCGCGGGCCGTAGTTTGGTGACCCCTGCCTTAGAGCAATGGCATCTGTAAATTCTTGTTTATTAAGGCTGAAACCTTTTGCCTTTATCGGTAACGTTGTTAACCAGTTCGAGGTGCCCACCTCCTGTGCTATAGCTATTTTTTCACTTTGGCTGTACTGCCGTTCTGTTGTAATGGATCGTCGATTCTTGTTTAGTTCATTGGTATCCACCCGATTTGCTGCGTTCTGAGCTGTTATGTGCTCAGTGAGGGCTGCCGTGAGCTTGACTATGTTCTGATATTCGGTGGCAGCAAGTTCCTCTGGATTAGTCAAACCCATTTTTCCCGTCTCGGTGGTAGTGCAAGGAGTGATGACCTTTCTGCTGGGGTTAAATAGGGTTTTTCACTAGTGTTGGGATAAAAGAGACCTTGATGGCTTCTTCCAGAACGTGGAGGAGGGGGCTGATATCAGGGATAGTGCGTATCAGGTAATTCCAGCGATGCTTGACTCCATGAGTGAATGCCGTAAAAGCTGCATGTGGCTCAGTTTTAGCGATCTCCGACAAAGTTTGAATTTCTTTCACCCACTCATTTTCCTTTACCACTACATATGTGGTCTTGAAATCGTTCGTGCCTATTACCGCAACCTAGAAGTCTTTGGTCGTCCTTTGTTATTTTGGCCTCACTTCCGCAGAACACGTCTATTTCCTGATCATGTAATTCTGGCTTCATAATGAAGAAGAACTTGCTGGCATTTGGGTGGTACTCTATTTGTGGACCACGTGATGTTACCAGGTCCCACCACTTTTTTATGTCCTCCGCTTTTCCTGCTCCTGTAAGGTCATCAGCGTATGCCACTTACTTGACCTCGGTTGTTTCATAGTTTATTGAGTGTTGTAGCACGGATAGATATATTACGTGCATTGTCATGGCGACCGGATCCCCCTGCGTAGTTCCCTCAGTTGACTGTATGGTGGTATCTCCCCATAGAGCCTTGAAGCTTGTTATATAGAGGTTTGTCTGGTTCCTATAGGTGTTTTTAACATACATTGCAAAGCTTGGACACTTGATCTTAATGTTGTGTAGTGTAGCCTTGCGGTTGATTATGTTGAATGCATTGGAAGTGTAAACCAGGAGTACTGCCTCACAATCACACTGCTCAAATATCTGTCTCATGGCGTGAATGGCAGCTTCACCCCCAGCCTTGTAGCCAGTACATACTTGCAGGTTCCCTGAAGCTGCCCTGACATCATCAATGACCACCTCCATTATGCATTTTCCAATGATCCGTTTCAGCACTTCTCCCACCCCTATAGGCCTACATCCTGGATTTTTTTCCAAGGAGATGAGGCGGCAGGCCGTCAGAGTTTGTAGGTGATGGCAACATGAGGTTGCTAGCTTTCTTGCAAGGGCGGCGGTGGCATTGCAGAAATCACTTGTAGCTTCACCAAACTTGTTAGTGATGAGGATGACTCTCCAACCGTCTGCATCCAGCTGAAGGGCCTGCCCCTCCATGTGTCTTCAGTGTTTTTTTCCACACCATCCCTCTGTTATTTTATCGAGCATGACAGGGGGACATAGTCACGCTGGAACCTTGATGCCTTCCTCTGCACTTGCTGGGGGATGTTTTTCCTTCAGTTGTTGTAAGGTCTCTCTGTCTATTGGCAGAACACCAGCGGAAGATTCCTCTGTGAGAGATCTTACCACCAAGGACACTTTTCCCATATGCATCGTGTTACCAAACTTTCTGGCAGCATCCTCAGTTGTTTGCTTCCATCTCCTGTACATTTCAGTCTGTGTTGCAGTGTTCTTGTCTCACTTAGATCATCAATAGCCCTGTTCTTCCACATTGTTTGTTTTCTCTTCATTGCAGCTACATTTTCTTTACTCTTACTCCTTGCCTGTGTTCTCTGGCAGAATTGATGAGGTATTATTGCCAGTATGTGGAGAGCTATTGGGGCCAGGGAATTGTCATGAGTGTAATTTTGTATGAAGCGAGTCATCTGCCGGATCATTTCTTTGGTGGTTCAAAGAGGTTAATTGGAGACCACCTGACAACTTCTGAGTAGGTTTCTTTGACCCACTTCTCTTCATCTTCCCTCCACATGCCTTTCTAATGTGGTGGCTGTCTGTTATTAACCTCGTGTACATCTGCTAATGTTGGAGCAGCATTTCTTGGCACTACATTTTCAAACTGAGTGGTGTCACTGTTATCATTCAGGATATCGTCTCGCGGTGTTGTCCAGGCGATATCCACTGTGACAGATCCCTGCCCTGGGGGATTCTGACAGTTGTTTCCCCTTCCTGCATCCCACACAACGGCGGTTGTTTCTCACACATTCACAGTTTGTGCAGTTTTGCTTCCGGCTCGCACAGATGCAAAGACAGTTACCCAACATAATGGTCCACACTTCGAGTAACAGGAGTAACTATTAAGGGAGGATGAGGAGACAAATACATGAGTGACTCGGATCTCCAATGTACAGGTATGTGGTGAGATGGAGGGCAATTATGACCTCAGGACACTTGGTCAATACGGGCCACGACTGCCATTTCACAGGATGTCTGTCACTGACATCTGATACTACTACTACTACTACTACTACTATTGATACTACTACTACTATGTCTACTACTAATAATACAATATGCATTAACTAATACTACTACTACTGCTACTGCTAATACTAATACTACTACTAATAAAGCTTTGTTCGTTTCTTCAAAATCGATATTTTCCAACAATAGTCAATATAATGGTGATACAAACAAAAGAATAACACTCAGCTATAATACTTTTCAGCTGGAGGAAAGAATGAAGAACTATAACATATTTTACAGTATGTCTTCTCAGTAGGAGGAGTAAACAAGAGAACAATTCTTGACTCTATTCTTTCCGGGGACCGCGATTCTTGATACAGATATTCTCTATATTCTGCAGTCCCGCGCCAGTCCTTCTACTCTATGCCAAACCCATCGTTCTATGTCAACGGTGATTTTGTTACTGTGTTGTCCCTGGTGTCACACATTCAAAACAAACATCGCGACTCGGACATCAAGTTTGTTTACTACTGAAGAACATAGTTTCCCAGATCTTGTAAATTTGTCTTATACTATACACGCCTTTTCAAACTTTTCTGTCTCCATTACTCCCGGGAAATTTTCAAGACGCAACTCATTCCAACAGATAGATAGATAGATTGATAGATAGATAGATAGATAGATAGATAGATAGATAGATAGATAGATATGAGACAGAGTTTACTGTGAGGGTGGAAGGAGGGAGGGAGGGAGAGGAAGGGTAGGCAGGTTGCTGACACAGTGACACACGTATTTATGACAGCGATAAAGGCAGTCATAATACTTGAGGGAGATCCGGCTGGAGTTCGATCATGAAGAGCAGAGAAAGGTCGATTGTGTTATATATCACAGGTGTGAGGAGGGAGAGGGGGGGCAGATTACGCCAGGAAACACGTCAGAGAGGATGAGGGAAGGTCACTGTACTTTAGCTGAAAGGTAAATCATTAAGTGAGGTTATCTTGTCGCTCCCTCAACCGAACCACTTCATCGATGTTATATTTTGGCCTTATCTTGTGCTTTACAGGGTTTTTTTATACTGTGTGTGTGTGTGTGTGTGTGTGTGTGTGTGTGTGTGTGTGTGTGTGTGTGTGTGTGTGTGCGTCCGTGTGTGTGTGTGTGTGTGTGTGTGTGTGTGTGTGTGTGACCACAACCTTACTGGGCACTGGGGTCCTGAAGCGTAATTGTATGTATATCTTCCGAGATAACACTGTCTTAACCCCTTTCACCGTCCATATCACAGAAATTTCTATTCACACTAAAACTCCCTTTAACCAAGTAAACCTTAAACATGTCACAGATTTAAAAAAAATTCTGTACACTGAAGCAGACTACAGATGAGAATACATGTCTGTTTGTTTATCTGTAGACTAATAGCAGATTTTTAGGATGGAAGGTGGGCAGGACGCATGTCTGTATGTCTATAGACTAATAGTTGATCTAGATTCTAGAGGATGGGGGGGGGGGGGCAGGAGGGGCAGATGACATCCTCTTAAAAATGGAGTTTTATTTTTTTATCTTTTAGGAAATTTGTGGATATAGGGTTATGCAAGATTGCTTTATTTGGGTTCAACACAGAGTTCGACTTTGTGAAATGGATTTAGTTTAGTTTCCGTTATTAGTTTAATTTTCTTATTATTAATGAGTATAATGTTTAATAAGTTTATAACATGTGTTTCATGTTTTATTTTGGGTGCTGTGATTATTGTATTCTGTTTTTTGGATAATATGAGTAATATTAGTTTCATGTCTAAGTACAGTACAGTATGTACTTTTGGAATATGAAGGTGCAGAGGTTCCCTGAATGAGTTGTGTAGAGCTCAGGTATATATGAGATTGGCGTGCTGCTTATTGATACTTCATCGTAATACAATTGTAAGTTATAAATTTTCAGACGTATTTCGTTCGTGATTGTAAGTTATGCTTACATGGCATGTTCAGTGTAAAATTTGTTGGGAACATTTGAGTTTTTCATGCTTCAGGGTTTAATCACCGTCCGCCATTATCCAGTCATTATTTTCTCATTACAGCACTTTTTAAGATGTAAATAATTTTGTAAATAATTTAGTAGTGAAATATGTTAAAATATCTTGTATAAAGTCAATTTCAATTTATTTATTTATGTATTTGTAATTGCACCAATCAAATATTTGAGATATTTAAATTAAGAGTTTGAATTTCTTTCACTTGTGACTGTTGACCCCAGGGTACTGTACATACTTTTCTAGGCATTCTCTGTGAGAAGCAATGGGGAAAATTATTGATCATACATGGAAATGTATTGACAATTTAAGGTAAATCTTTCTATGTTTGTCCACCAAAGAAAATCCTGTATATGCCAGTGCTGTAGACAAATTCTGGAGGAGATCCGCTCCTTCCCGCCGTCCCATTTCTGTTGATTGGTTCATACTGTTTTGTTCTGGAGACGGTTTACAAGTGAAGAACCAGGTGTCAACAAATAGTCAATTTTTTTTTCCTTAAAATTTTGTGGAATAATTTAATTTAATCCATGTTGATTTCTCTTTGTCATGGCAATAGTTTTACAACATTTAATTCAATGGGCTCAATAAATCCTTGTATCTAACGTTTGTTGATGTTTATACAGGTCCAGACATCAGTGCCTGTGGTAAGTACACATTTTGTCAGCGTTACAGATGTAGGATAATAAGGTGCAGTTTTGAAGTACGCACATCTTAAGTTATGAATCGTTTCAGGGATTGAAAATCAACTTATACACTATTTAACGTTGCCTTGATATAAGAAATACAAAAAGACTATCGTACCTGTATCATTCATAATTTTACATAGTAAATTAATTTGATTCCTGAGCCATGCTTTGTCCGGGAGCAGATATTATTTAATGTTTTTTATTGCATGTACTGTATCTTATTAACACTGTTGACCCTTCAGTACTGGAAACCTCGCGGTCATAACGTCAGGTACTGAGGTGAATCAAGGCTGTTAACAATGTTAGCTGGATAGGCTAAGTTAGGTTAGAAAGTCTAGGTTTAATTAAAAGTATAACTGACTTTTAGAATGTAGTTTATGGAGGTAGTGTAGTGTTTGTTTTTCAGATTCAGGTAAGGTTCATGTATTTTATTACAACACAAATGTATTTTTCTCATGCAAATGAAGTACATATTATCTTTTTATTCGCCAGATATGTGAAGTTTATTTGATATGAAGTTAAAGTTCATACTTTTCAGAGCAAAACAAATACCGGTAGTCTTTTTCTTCAGGTACGGATAAAATACATATGTGTTTTAATGGAACACATACAAACTAATTTTTTTTCAGATACATATATTATACAGTGTATTTTTCTTAATCAAATGCAAAGTTTATTCCAAAATAAGGTAAGGGTCATGTAATTTTTATTTAACGTCTCACACAGCTAACAATAAGGTGCTTTTACATCACTAGTGTTGGCTTCCTTCTGACAAAAGAAAGCTAATGTTTTCTGTCGTTAAGTAACTAATTCTATGTTGCAAATTACTATTAAAAGACCTAGTAAATTATCGTTTGGGCTGTTTTTTGCCATAATTTTCTCAACCGTAAGGGTTAATTATTTTAATGCTCTGAAATGTTGCTGTCTCTTATTCCATTATCATAATATTGTTGACGTCTAGTTTAGTTTTACACTCATTCCGTGTTCAAATTATGAGAATGCAACACTGTACAACCTCTTTCAATACATGTCATACTACTACTACTACTACAATGATATGAGTTATTAAGGATGTCACCTTCGTTGGTGAGCTCTGGGGTGACTAGAGAGGCCGATACGAGACCGGCAGGATCGTCCACAGATGTTACGCATGTGGAGGGCTACATCTAGTGTGGGAGGGGTGGCGGCAGCGTCTTTCCGGCGTTGGCGCTTTTCTGCCTCGGTATGCAGTCGGGCTAACTCGAAAGTATTGACATCTTCTTGTATGGTGCCCCTCCAAACGTTACGACGTCGAGTAATCGTCCCCCAAGTGAGGGGGTCGATTTGGCACGTTTTCAGGTTTGTCTTAAGACTATCCTTATACCTTTTCAGTTGCCCGCCAGCGTTACGTTTACTATTCGTTAGGTGACTGTAAAGTAGCTACTTTGGCAGTCTACTGTCGTCCATGCGGGCAACATGGCCAGTCCAACGTAGTTGTTCATGGATAATGGTAGCTTCGATACTCCTACAGTTGGTGTCAGCGAGAATACTGGCATTTGTTCTCTTGTCTTTCCAGCGAACACGGAGGATGTCATACATAACCTTAAACGGCAGCCAGCAGCAACTGAAGTTATAGGAGAAACTGACAGGAACCCGGACATTTGGTTTAATAAGATAATGTATGTTGAAAGTGCTTTGTATAGATGCACACAAACATTCCCCCCAAATTCAACCAAATTCACCACTGAGGAACTATATTTTTTAAATTCAATTCAATTTGGGAACCATAACGACCAAGAATATGAACAAAAATTATGGAGTATTATCTTTTATATAAGTCACATGGTATAGAAAGTTTATCAATGGTTTAATGATATGTAGTACATATTTCTCAAACTGCATTTCATTAGCTTCAAAAGATTGAAATAATAATTAAATATATCAATGTCTATGGCATTGTAAATAATGCATACTGACTATACAAGCTTAATGTAAAAGTAACTAAACAGTTTCTTTAATAACGAAAACTGACCCATATTTCATAAGGAGTTATCACATTTGAAAATATGTATGGAACACTAAATATTTATTTCAATTTACAACCGTATTCCCATTACTTTGCACTCTACATTTTTATATATTACACACACAGGCCTTTGAATGTTGGATGGGTTTATTGTCAGTGCATGTTATCCAATTTATAACACAAAATGATACATTGCAAAATATGCGTATCTATGAATCGGAAGATGTTGTACTTAATCTGAACTCAAAACGATGTCTTACACAGAGTCATTAACCTGCAACTTAAGCGGGGAGTTCTCACACTGTCCTGCACATTTACAATGAACACTACAGGGGATTCCTTTCTTGGAACAGCTGCAAGACACATATAATCGAACACTGCTCTTACAAGAGCACCTTGCATGACGAAACAGGTCAGGGGGTGCTGGTGATTTATTTGTGATAATTAGAAGAATATGGCCAGATTCCACTGAAAAACCATAGTCCTCCCTGTTGAGCAGTGTACCAAGGTGTCGCCAGGTGGATACTTGTTGATGTACTCTGATACTGTTGAGGTACATGCCACGACTTGTTGGAGGCATTCGTTCCACAGACACATATTTTGGTGATATTACATACATATAACGTAGTTCATTTAACCCTCTGGATGATGATGCTCGACCACTATACAAGGGTTCCAGAAACTGCTTCCCAACAATTCGTAGCTCTTCCTTTGATGCTGTTGTATCAACATAAATAAGTACATCTAACCTTAGCTTTTGTGATGATTTCAAGGCCTTAAACTGTTTGAGCTTACCCATGCCATACAAAGCTGAGGTTGTGTCACAACCAGACATAGCATGAGCAAACAAGAGCCACATACAGAGTTCTCCTCCCCAAACCTGAGCAATTCTAATGGAGACTGTGTATTTCTTTGTGCCAAGGAAGACATCACTTGTTCACTTGGCATGATAGAGAAGGAGGAGGATCAGAATGTCAGATCATATGCAATGACAATAACGGGTATCTGACTGTGTGCCAGTTCCAGGGCCTTTTTGACTATCACAACATCATCATCTCTTTCATCTTCAGTATGCTTCACATATTCACTAGCATTTTTCAGATGTAAACTTAGAAGTCTTATCAAACTATGCTTGTTTTTTGGTTGGAAAGGAAAGCTGTGTTGTTTTGTGGAACAGATGTCTTGTCTTCAACCAATCCATCATGAAATGATAGATGCTGAAACCGATGGCATTTTGTTCTGGGTCTTTGGTTGTCACGACATCATAGTTATCAAAAATTACCCATACATGTACTCCAGGTATTTTTCACGAGTAAATGCAGAGACAAATGAATCACAAACTAAAGCAATGGTGACTATCTTTGGCCAAGTTATGCGGTGCAGCATACCACAACCATCAATCACTCTGGCAGCATTTTGTTATTTTTTTGCAGTGATATCTGGAATCATCTGTATATGTCTTGCCAGCTCATGGGCAAATACACTTGGGTCTGGAGGTCCATCTAAGTAAGTGGAAGAGAGCAGACGGTGGTACAGTTCTACAGAAGACATCCTCACATCCTCACCAGCTACTCCGATGGCCTTCCGCATAACTGAAAAGGTTGCCTGATCTGAATTCCTTTGAATAGTGTCTCCAAATATTTGATCCGTTAATCGGTCATGAATTGTCTGACCATTATTGAGAAAATCCTCAGCATTAACCCGTTGCTCGGCTATTAGCCCTGTTGCAATAATTGTAAATTCATGATCCTTTTAAATAGTGAATGGTCTGTGAGTTTGCAGGAAGTCTACAAATGTCTAGAGGATCTTCTGATCACGTTTGATGCATCCTGGGTGGATATCCTTGTGCTGTTCTGACCACGTGCCAGTGAAGGTATTTGTCAAGGCGCGTAGAGCATCTTTGTACTGGGCAACAACATGTGCCGCGAGTAGCCATTTTGTCCTGGCCGACTCTTTGAGTTATATTAATAAGTTCACCCTGGGTTTTGCCAGCCCTCATGAGGCACTGTTCGATTACCATATCAGACCATGTTCCACTCCAAAACATTTGATCATTCCTGCGTACTGTGGAAAAACCATCATCTTCCATGAAGGATTCTAGACTGGCATAGCTCTTGACAATCCTGAAAGTAGAGACGGCAGCATTTTATGTAGTTGTTGTGTTCCGCTGCAACAAAAAATGGAAGCATCAGCTGTGTAGCTTTTAGGTAAAGCCTTCAGTTTCTAGTCCTCTCTCAACTGAGGGAGAAGGACTGCATGGGGCGAGTGAGCGACCTTTGTCAACTCTGCAGCACTGCAGGCGGCTTGCCGCTGACTTGGTACTTAGTCACTGACCTACCCAAGGTTATGCTCATGCATGTTACCTACATACTGTCTTCATAGTGGTACTTAACGAAAAAAAATACTGTGAAAAATATACAATATACTTAACATGTCCGATTTTCCTATATATTTTTGGAGTTAATAATCTTATATTAAGGGCATTATACTGCAAATCTTGTATGTGGATTATTCCGCAATGTTAATAGCCCTAGATATAAATTACATAACTTTTGAGATCCTTATTAAAATGATCTCCCATCTACACCTGTGAATTCGGAGTTTAAATGGTCAAAACACAGGTTTCCCAAAGCTTGATTGAGGTTGAATTTCTTTGGCAATACCAAGATATCAATATGAAAGACTTGGCAAAAAAATTTGCTTGTTGTACCAAATGTCTGGGTTCGGCCATGTTTGTGTCAATTTCTACTGGACTATTGGCTTTAGGGACAACGATGAACATAAATGAATGTTTCATGTTCCTTCCGTTCCAGTTATTGTGCCTAGTGGGGAGGATTAGGGAATCCTTATATCCACTGTTTAAGGGTTAAGCTTTTTTCCATTAGTATTATCTCAGAGACGATGAGCGACCTGTGTAGACTGTGGTGGACATCTCGTGTTGTTAACACCACCACTTGCTCCCTCTACTGCTCCTCACCACAGCCATTATGTACCAACAGTACACACAGTGGTAATGTTTCACTCCCTCTATGTTACTTGTTTTGTTGATTATCTTGATTTTATTTATTTACTATTTTGTTCGTGTGTATTTATGTACATTTTGACTAAGAAATCTAACGGGTGCCTTGGGTAGATCGAGAGGACAAGTTACTGTATACTATTTATGTGTGTGATGAAGATGCCTTCCCACTCTCTAAACTTTTCCCCAGAGAGCTTGGCTTCCAGACTACTCAAAGAGTTTGGATTATCCAACCCAGAATTTTTTTTGTAAACTACTTTAGTAGTGTAAACTGGAGTTGTGTGTCAATAGTGCTGAGTTGAGAGAGTACCAGCTGCTTCCTCTCTCTTCCACTATAGAGTATCAATCATGGGACCTGTGTATTCTGTCATTCCAGTAGTATTTTCGGTTCTGTCGATATTAATGATTTCTATCGATTTATTTTTTTTACTTTTCTAGAATTTTATAACATACCTGATAATAGAATGTGTATGGAATAAAAAGTCTGGATAATTTAGCTTGTTAACTCAGGTCTGGCTGACTTATCTGTGTTAGGGGTCATGACTCAGTAGGTAGAGTCGATGGTGTAGGGTCATGACACTTTATTCTTACTCTGTTTATGAGACATTAACCTCCAAGGTGAATGCTTAAGAAACATGTCAAGACAACACTGGTGGCGGGGCTCAGCGAACCGTTTTGCAAGTCAATCAACTACCGCATTCAGGTTCATCCATTTTTACCTTAGGGGTCGTTGTTAGTAAAGGTGTGTCTGACAGCTTGTTTTGGCTCTCACATCATGAATTAAAGATAATGTCTTACGTGTGTTATTAGTTATCATTGGTTAGAAACTGAGGATACGTAGACAATTTCATCAGGATGCATGAAGTACGCACGCGCGCGCGCACACACACACACACACACACACACACACACACACACGCAGGCGTATGTAAGACATCACTGGCCGTTGCCCTTGTTGACTTCAGGAAGGCTTTTGACCTTGTTGATCACTGCACTGTTATCAACAAGGCCATTGCACTAGGGCTGTCCACCAACCTGGTCTCATGGCTCACTGATTTCCTGAGTGAGTGTCGTCAGGCAGTGAGGTACCAGGGTTCTGTCTCCACATTCCAACACCTCACCTGCGGTGTTCCCCAGGGGACCAAGATGGGACCACTGTGCTTCCTAATCCTGATCAACGACGCTCTATCGGACACTCCTCACAGGTGGAAGTACGTGGATGACTGCACTGTGGGGGGTTACAGTGGACAACACCTCACCGGACTACTCATTGCTACAAGGCACCCTGGACAGGCTACAGGCATGGACCACGGAGAACAAGGTCACCATCAATCACACCAAAACCGTAGTCATGTACATCAATACCGCCACCACTCCAGTGCAAGCTCCGGCAGTTACACTGGGTGCCCATCATCTCCAATTAGTGCAGTCTGCCAAACTCCTGGGTGTAACTATAGACCACAAACTGGACTGGAATGCCCATGTAAACAACACAATCAAGGCAGCCTCGTACCGACTCTACATGCTATGACGACTCAGGTCACTTGGGGCACCCACGCCAGAGCTGAGGACTATCTACAACGCCTTTATTCTCCCCAAATTAACCTATGCATCACCAGCCTGGTTGTCTTCTCTCAACTCTACCCAACAACGTCAGCTAGAGAAGGTACAGAAGAGGGCCTACAGAATCATGCTCAGCGCAGACTACTCCGGTTACAACAACGCTCTCTCCACCATGGAAATGCCATCCCTCAGTGACCTCCACCACCACGCACTAGCAGGGTTTGCTAGTGGACTATTGCACCATCCTCGCCATCGCCACCTCCTGCCACCTGCAATCCCCCGCCCATCTCGCGCAGTCCGCCACTACAACAAAATTCAGCCCATAAGAGCCCGCACTGATAGATATAAGAATAGCACCATCCCATCTATTGTTAAAATAATAAACAGCTCCTGATTTATGCACTGTACAGCCCTGTAAATGTATTGAACGTATATTATTATGTCTAAATCACATGTAAGTTTGTATATTTTCAGCCACCGACTGCAACTCGATTAATAAACCGTTTATTATTATTATTATTATTATTATTATTATTATTATTATTATTATTATTATTATTATTATTACACACACACACACACTGGAAACTCCGTTTGAAGAAGGCTCGAACAAAGATGGGAGGCCAGGGAGGACGGTGATAGACGGGATGCCAAGGAGGATGGAAGGTCAAGAGGGATGGAAGGCCAGGGCGGAAGGGAGGCCAGGGAGGACGAGAGGCCAAGGAAGATGGGGGACGGGAGGCCAGGGGGAAGAGGGTGGCCAGAGAGGATGGGAGGCCAGGGAGAGTGGGAGGCCAAGAAGAGCGGGAGGCCACCAGCACTCAGACGCCTGCTGGGGAGTGTAAAAGCTGCCTTATATGGTCACGTACCCAGATGAGAGGATATATCCGAGGAAGACCTGTAGATAGGAGCAGAGAGAAGAAAGGTAGAAAGAGACAGAAAGAGGAAATGAAAGAAAGGAGGCACAAAGAAGTAGAATAAATGTTAGAGAGGGAGATAGACGATAACCTCTAATATTATTCACTACACCATCTTACTCTCTACACCAAAACACTAGGGCCTAGTCTTACGTTATGACCGCCAGCTGAGTCGTTTCTCCCACTGTGTAATATGTTAATGACTTTACTCTTTGATCAGCATTGTTATTGTAGTAAGTAAATTATATTTTTTATGCCGTATACAGCTATATTTGGGGACACCAGTATCCCTTGTGTGTGGTACATTCAAATACTCATTCTTTAACATGTACTGTGAATCGTGTTTTAGTCAACTTTAGGAACTGGGATATGTATAATGCACAGACCCTAAACCTCGGGAAAATTAAGGGTATAAATACCTTGTTTTTATACCCTCCACCTTGGTGACTTCTGTTCGCTGGTATCAATCACTCAAGCAATCAAAAGTGTCTGCCATCCTCATATCTGAGGGTTGGCGACCACAGTCCTCCACTCTAAACGTGTATGTGCTGTTTTACGAGACCTCCTAGACATTACCTATCTCTGGTGACTCAGTTTTTAATTCCATTCATTCATCCCAGTCTCTGCCCGTCCCTGGCCCTCCATTTATATGTCTATTATCCCCTCGTCCCTAATTGTATTACCAAAGTATCTCCTTTTCCTTTGTTCTATAAATTTTAAGTACTTTCTCTTGAAGTTTTTGTCGATCTTAGTACTTCTTTATTTTTTTCCTCTCGGTGTAATTTACTGTGTCACTACAGTATTACCTCTTTACATTTAAACCCTGTTACAATGGTTACGAAGAAAATTTTTACACAATGCAGTTTTATTAAGTATTTATTATGCGTTTAATTGCCCGTACGTGTAAAAGCTTTCACACAATACTTATAAATAAATATTAAATAAAATACACATGATAATGGTTTTTGTCACACTATTTACACAAAGTAAGAATGTGGCAATAGGGATGACCTATGTGAAAATGTTATTATAATGAGAATGTGATGCACTTATGTTTTAAGCTTGTGTCCTTATTACATGTATATTTTTTTCCGCCATAGAAAAGCGGTATTAAGGATCTTCCAAGAAGAATTGACTGTACAGTACATTTAATGGTTGCCCGAGTCGACATTGTCAATAGTAGAAATCTGACCCGGAAATAGATAGTAAAGAGTCTAGCCTGACTGAATAGTGACCGGCAGCCAAAGTATTTCCATCGCCAGATAAGACAGTGTTACACAGGGGGGCAGCGTCGCCCTCAGTGTTGCCCGCTGTATCATCCACTACCTCAGCTTCGAAACTTGACCTATTCAGCTTCAGGACCAGTAGCTCGAACATCGTCAGCTTCAGCGTGACTATCGTCATCGGGGAATATTTCAACGTTGATACTATCGTGGTTGTGCAGTATGAGAGGTCTTGTTCTTTCGGACGTCAAGAAGGATGAAACACAACAGCGGGAGTATAATATAATGACTTCGTTAGTGGTGGAGGCACCCCTCTCCTGTCTGCTCACCGGTCACCGCCGGCGAAGCCTTACACTGTAGAGGTGCTACAGATAGATGCATTAGTTGAGCAACGAGAAAAAATTCGTAAGGTTAACACTGCATATCTGGGTCTCTCATCAGTCATTGGACGGGATATGGGGTGCTGGTAGAATATACACATGAAGGATTAGCTTCATTAAACTGGTTCAGTGGGGGACACATGTGGGCACGTATGTAGGTGCAGTTTACATAACTTGAGAGTTAAGTAACATATCTGATAAAGTGAAAAATAAGACTCATGAGGTCTGTATGTATGTCATAAAGAGTAGAAGGTTACTGCTTGAGGGAAGGATGATCTTCCAGGTTCTGGATGACATTGTCTTTGAGCAGCACGGTTTCCACTTCGTTACTTACGATGCGGCCTATGCGTTCCTCATCCACAGCCAGCACCATCTGTCAGGGAGAAAGGGACATTAAGTACTATACTTCATTAGTATTTATCTACGAAATTGTTATATCACCTTAAATGCACAAACTGGATTATTGGGTATCAAATTTTACAGAACAGACAGATTTGTTCCAAGTATCAAAAAAAAATTATTACTTTTTTATATGGCTTGTGATGTCAAGAGTGTTAAACGGAGAGAAGGGAACTCTGAGCGCTTTGTATTGATTATGTGCTGTGGAAATACTAAAATTGAATTTGGCAAGAGAGATAGATTGTTCTATGGATGAACCGGATGACTGATTACCTATAGCTCATAAGTACCAAGCTCAGGACGTGAGCAATACCAAGTCATCTGAAACAGTGAAATTGATGAGCGAAGATCGAGCAAAGAGGGAAATGTTTCTCTGTCATTTCATGAATTGTGAAGTAAAGGATATGGCAATTAGATAATGTTCTTGCAAGAAACAGGCAACTGAACTGAAAAAAAAGTAGAAGCTACGTTACATGAGAGTCTGCCCTACTACTGTCTTATTCCATATGCTTGGTGATGATGAGCTACTGAGAAAGAAATCTGTATTTTGTGTTCGGGGTAACTCAACAGTTAAAACAACCATAACCCGTAGGTCTGTGAGTTTAGATTCACATCTCTAGGTTCATGATAGTTGTTGATACGCCAGAAATTCTTGGGGTAATAGTGGAGGAGACGGATAACACCAAAAACAGTGTTTATATTTCGTGCATTTTTTTTTCCACTGATTCTGGTGTTAACCGTCTCCTCCGCCATTACCATCTCGGTTGCCATGTTAGAAAATAGACTCGGATCCCTATTCACAATACTGTAATTTAATACTATCCAGAAAAAATTCTGTATATACAACGAACCCTAACATAATCTGATTCACACTTAGGTAAAGTCGTCCCGCAAGCTCTAGACCAGAGCCTAGGTGCATAATCTCTGAGTCTGTAGTGGATATCTCTCCTACAACTTCAACTGCCGTTTGTCACTGACTAGCCGACCCTCTTCGAATTCCCCAGCTTACCCCTAGTGGTCTAGGTCGGCAACTAGCGCCGCCTAACAAGGCGGAGGTCAACTATCAAACCACGCCTACCCCCGCTATATAAGACCTCACCCCGCCGTGACCTGCCTTCTTCTACCTACAGCCACCAGCAAGCAACACATCCTCTGCTCCTGCCTGGTGGTTCTCGCTCTCGCCGGCGACTATGGCGCCCCACAAGCTGCGTGTCCTCCTCTGAGCACCCTCCCCAACCAGCTCTCTCTACTGTACTCCACGCCTGTAACCACGCTGCCACTCCCCAGCACCAAGCATTGTACATCCAATACAGTATGTATACACAGAGCACATTGTGAGTTTCCTTTCTCCAACCCATCCTGAGTGTGAACTAATATCTCAAAACCCCACAAGTTAACCTAGTTAGAAAATGAAGTATAGTGGGATTACACTACTCTTTTGGGTGCATTTTCCCATGAATGCTAAATTTAAAATCCTAGTTGCATGTTTATATCTCAAAATGTCAAAACACACAAGCTGTATTTTTTCAGTGATCACCATCCATGAGGCAAATTAGTAGGCGTTGACGGCTTAACTTTGCACACAACTAGCTGAGAATTTCGGCTCGTTCGAGAGCTTTAACGAAGAAAGAAGCTTGACCTAAAAGACATTACTAGCCAAGCAATATCACTAGCCAAAAGACAGTACTAGCCACTAGCCAGGAAACAGTACTAGCGACTAGCTAGGGGACAGTACTCGCCACTAGCCAGGGGACAGTACTAGCCACTAGCCAAGAGATAATTATAAGCAAGTCGCCAAGGCCCGAATTCAGAACGGTAGTTTGAGCCCGGGATTTGAGCTCGGCTCAGGCGTGCGAATCAGGATTCCTGGGGCAGAGATTTCCTGCAGTGGATTACCCATATTCAGAACATCGACTTGAATCCCGGATCGGGTAATCTGTTGCATTTTCTTCAATTCCACGCAAGGATTCGAACACTGAAATTCCAGCCAATCACGTTTCATCTACACCATTACGAAAGCCAGTCACCATCGAGAGTAATGTTTACAAGATTATGGCGGCAACTATGACTCGACGAATTTTTACGGAGGTGGAGAACTCTCTCCTTGTACATCATAAGTTACTTTTATTACTATAACTACAATCAAATTATGATCAAATTATAATGATTTATGGTACTGTGTTAGAACGTGGCTGTGTTTTTATATGCTAAAGAAATTCATAGAGGAAGAACAATTACATTCAAATTGTAGATATAATCCGGGACAGGTGTCAATATTCATAACCAAAACAAGATGAATCAATGCAGGGCGTAGTAACCTGGCTAGGTTCAGTTAGGTTAGGTTTCTTTCTGTTCCTTTAACCCCACAATCCCCTGATTAGTAATGTTAAGAAAAGACTTTCCTTTGTTAATACATTAAAATCAAAATGCACTCAGCATTGATTCAATTATATTGAAAATAGATCAAACTAGTTTTCCTAAAGAAAAACACTCAAAATAAAGAAGCGTCAGCGTTCTTTACATTTACCTGCTTGATCTTCATGGACCCTAAACACGAAAGTGTTGTAGCGCATTACCATAACTCGTTCAGTAACCAGAATCTTTCTTATTCGGAAACTATTCTTTGCGAAGAATCTCAAAGCAATCATCAGCTGATGAATGGAAGGTAGAGGTGAACCATAGCCAACAGGTCTGTCAAGTAGATGCTCCATATCACGGAAAGTATCTCCCTTGCTGAACCTATATCGTTGTTTAAATTGCGTGTCATCATAAAAATTGATAGGACTCTGCCTCTCTACCAGTCTTCTCTCTACAAAATTTCCAATTTGATAATATCGCCGAAAACCGCGCTCTGTCAAAATTCATGTTGACTTGCTTGAAAGATCAACTGCTAAATCTGCCTCCAGGCTGGATTAACGCGAGGTTCGACAATTCCGATCTTTGTGTTAGCTCAAGCCAGCGTTCTGAATGCCAACAATCTTCAATCATCGCTCGATCCTTGGTTTAAACCTTCATGCGGTTTCAAATCACTGTTCTGAATTCGGGTCCAAAAGAGACAGGAGATATCACTAGTCACAACAACCATCGGGGTGGTTGTGGAACACTGACCTGCTCCCGGACTAAAGTAACCAGCTGAGGCTCCAACTCCAGGCCAGAGTGGAGCACGTTGACCTCACTCGGGGTCATCTTGGTCATGTCTAGGCTGATCAGCTTCAGCTTCTCACGGCCACGAGTCTGGAAGAGGAGGTTATTAGAGTATGTTTGGACGTCAAGTTACATACGCTGTGCAAAATTCCTTATCATGCATTAGGGTGTCTTGCATCCGTAATTACTAATCCTCCTGCACATGAGCGTGCACACACACACACACACAACAACTACTACTCCGACTACTATTACTACTACTACGACTACTACTTAATAAAAAAAATAAAATGGCCTCCAGCCTCCCCCAATAGCCATACCTTCGCCACCATTTTATTACCTTAATATTAAATATCCTAATGCATAAGTAGCTATCCTATCTGTGTTAAATTAGTTGAGCCGCAGATCTATGCGGCATTCAGTGACTGTAGCCTCATAGTCAATATCTGCAGCAGTTGTCTGAGTAGGGGCAGAAGCTCTCGTTCCCCTGAGGCAGAGCAAAGCCGACCGAAGGAGAGAGAAGGACAGTCGACATCTCATCCAGGCTGTAACATAACTTCTGGGCTGCTGCTTCTGTTCGGAGATCAACTCCGCGAGTCTGGCGTAGAAACATCTTGCACTTGGGCCCATCCCACCAGAGGTTGTGAACACTAGAGGAGTGAAGCTGCCTTGATCAACATTTTGAATTCTCTCCCCATATGCCCTTCTCTTGTCGTTCTCGTTCCTCCTATGTGCAGCATCGAGAGCTAGGTTACGGTGACAAGCGGCCATGGGATCAAAAATCCTGATGTCGAAGAAAGCTCGCTGTCCCCGCGTCCAGAATCCTCGAGCACTGACGTCCACACGGGCTTCGTTAGATGTGTTTGAAGTCCTGTGTTGGAAGATCTCGCCATCCAGTGGAAGGAGGGTCGGTTCTACCATGACGTCCCGGCAGATTTCCTTCAACATATTTGCTGTGAGATCCCTTACCTCGTCATGCCTCATGCATATGAAGCCCCCCTTCTTGCAGACCATGGCGTGATCGCCATCATAGGAAGAGCCACACACGCATTGGGAGGGCAAACCATCTACTGGCCAACCCTACCTTAGAGCAATGGCATCTGTAAATTCTTGTTTGTTAAGGCTGAAACCATTTGCCCTTATCGGTAACGTAGTTAGCCAGTTCGAGGCGCCCACCTCCTGCGCTATAGCTACTTTTTTTGTCAAATTTTCTGGAACCTGCAGCAATAGTTGCTGCAACATGTCATTTTGGCAGTGCTGCCGATCTGTTGTAATGGACCTACGGATCTTATTTACTTCGCTGGTGTCCACTTCCCCTGTTGCATTCTGGGCTATTATGTGGTCAGTGAGGGCTGCCGTGAGCTTAAGTGAATTTTGATGTTCAGTGTCAGCAATCTCCTCTGGATTAGTTAGTCCCATCCCTCCCAGTCTTGGTGGAAGTGCAAGAAGTGTTCTTTCTGCTGGGGTTAAGTCAGGGTGTTTCACTAGTTTGGGAATGAACTTGACACTGATAGCTTCTTCCAGAGGGTGGAGGAGGGGTCCGATCTCAGGGATGGTACGCATCAGGTAGTTCCAGCGATGCTTGACTCCATGGGTGAATGCTGCAAAGGCCGCATGTGGCTCTGTGTTAGCAATCTCAGATAGAGCTTGGATTTCGCTAACCCACTCATTCACATTTCCCGCTACGTACTCGGTCTTGAAGTCCGTAGTGCCAATTACTGCGCCTAGATGTATTTGGCCGTCCTTAGTTATTTTGACCTCACTTCCGCCAAAAACCTCCAAAGCCCGTTCATAATGTTCTGGCTTCACGATGAGGAAGGACTTGCTAGCGTTTGGGTGGTACCCTATTTGTGGACCTCGCGATGTTACCAGGTCCCACCACTTTTTGATGCACTCCACTTTTCCTGCTCCTGTAAGGTCATCAGCATATGCCACTTGTTTGACCCCAGTTGTTTCAAATTTTATTTCTTGTTGGAGCACTGATAGGCCAATTGCATACATTGCCATTGCAACGGGGTCCCGCTACTACTTTTCTGTTACTCGGAATCGAGTATACGATCATCCAGCTATGATACAATGATAGGAGTTATTAAGGATATCACTATCGTTAGTGAGCTCTGAGGTGACTAAGGAGGCTGATTCGGGATCCACGGGCTGTCCACAGATTTTGTGGGAGGGGCGGCGGCAGTGACTTTCCGGTGCTGGCGCTTATTTGCCTCGGTATGCAGTCAGGCTAATACGAAAATATTGACACCTTCTCGTGTGGTGCTCCTCCAAGCGTTACGGTGTGAAGTGATCATGTCCCAGGTGAGGGGGTCGATTTGGCACGTCTTCAGGTTTGTCTTAAGACTCCTTATGGTGTATCTTTTCCGTTGTCTGTCAGCGTTATGTTTACCATTTGTTAGGTGACTATAAAGTAACAGCTTTGGCAGTCTACTGTCGTTCATGCAGGTAACGTGGCCAGTCCAAAGTAGTTGTTCATCAATAATGGTAGCTTAGATGCTCCTACAGTTGGTGTCAGCAAGAATACTAGCATTTGTTCTCTTGTCTTCCCAGCAAACTCGGAGGATGGAACGTAGACTACATTGGTGAAAGTTTTCAAGTGCCTTGAGGTGCCTCCTATATGTGACCCATGTCTCGCTGCCATATAGCAGGGTGGGGAGGACCACTGCTCGATATACGTGCAACTTTGTAGATAGTTTCAGCTTCATCCAGCTGAAGACACGTGTTCGGAGTCTGCCAAAGGCTTGAGATGCACATCTGATCCGATGTTGAATCTCTTCATTGATGTCTGTAGTGGTGGACAGGTGGGAGCCGATACTGAAAGTGGGTAACATTAGAGAGGGTAGTACCGTTAAGCTGGATGGATGGTGGAGGTGTGGCTGAACGAGGGGGCAGGCTGAAAGAGAATCTGAGTCTTACATACATTCAACTCAAGGCTGAAGTGTCCATACGCATATGCGTAGATGTTCAGGATCTACTGTAGGTCGTGTTCAGAGTGAGTGATGAGCGTGAGGTCTTTTACATATTGAAGTTCAGTGATGGAAGTTCCTGATACCTTTGTTCCTGCTTGGAGTCATCTTATGTTGAATAGTCCCATCATCTGGTAATGGGTGTCCACCCGCCGGCTAAATTGGCACTGGCTCAACTTTTTGTTTTACCCCCGTCTGGGTGAAAAAGAACTGAGACTGGGTGCCATTGTACAGGACACTGCCATTCATGCCATCGTGGTGTTGCCTCACAATAACAATTAATTTTGGTGGGCAGCAAAAACGACTGAGGGTCCGCCAAAAGGCTTCCCTGTTAATCCCTGTTGACAGAGTCGAAGTTCTTAGTAAGGTCAATGAAGGCCATGCACAAGTCACAGTGCTGTTCCCTGCACTTTTCCTGTATCTGGCGGGCAGCAAAGATCATGTCAGTGGTGCCAAGTAATGGTCTAAAGACACATTGAGATTTTGGAGGAAATTTTCCACCTCAGGAAGAAGTCTGTTTAGGAATACTCGGCTGATAATCTTGCCAGTTACAGACAGCAGTGAGATCCTGCGGTAGTTGCCACAGTCTGACCGGTCTCTCTTATTCTTATAAATATTGATGATCGTGGCATTTTAAAGAGCTTGAGGGATTTCTCCTCCCATATATTCTCCAGGAGTGAGTGGAGGTGGCTGATAAGCAGACGTCCCCGTGTTTTATACACCTTAGCTGGGATTCCACCAGGCCCTGTGGCTTTGTTATTTTTCATCTGCTTGATGGCAGTAGCTACCTCGTCCAGGGATGTAAGACAGCTGAGATGGGTCAGCTCTGGATGCTGAGGGACCTGCTGGGTAGTCAGGACATCCACATCGGTGTTTCGGTTGAGCAGCAAATGGGAGTGCTCCTTCCAGTGCTGAAGGATGCCTTCTTTGTCTTTAATTAGGGATTTACCATTGGGTGAGTGGAGGGGGGCTACACCATGAGTAGTTGGGCCTTATATTGTTTTAGAGGAACTGATCTGCAAATGTTTGCATTTCACATGCTTTATTTTTCAACCATTCGCTCTTTAGATTGCGAAGTTTGCACTGGGCCGTCGCTTTCTGCTTGTGGAAGGTATCACCTTTCATTTGAGATTTAGGGTTATTCTGTCAGTCAGTTAAGGCAGCACGTTTATCACCGACGAGCACGTTGTTTTCCAGGTCGTTTCCATCAAACCAATCCTGGTGATTTCTTTTGATCAAGCCGAGGGTCTCGTTGCAGGTTTTTTGCAATGACAGCCTTGATGCGTCCCCATTCGGCACAGGGAGTTTGGTTATTTGTTGTTGGGTTGTTTATCAGCCCAATTTTTAACTGCTCAGAAAGCATGTGCTACCTCTGGATCCTCCAGACACTTAGTGTTAAGCCTCTTCTGGAGGTTTGTTGCCTTTGCCGTTTTGGGGCGACGTGAAGGGAGAGTTTGGCTCTGCTGAACCGATGATCTAAGTCACAGTGGTCTGAGCCACGCATGGCTCGGGTGATGAGGACATCTCAGCGATCTCTTTCTTTGACAATGATGTAGTCAATGAGATGCCAATGTTTTGATTGTGGGTGTTGCCAAGAACCCTTGAACTTGTCAGCCTGCCTAAACAAAGTGTTGGTGATAGTGAGGTTGTGTGCAGCATACTTGATGGGGAGGAGTTGGCCATTGGGATTACAATTGCCAACTCCGTTTCTCCCAATGATTCCCTGCCTTATGTCAGCATCTCTGCCAACTGTGGCATTGAAGTCACCTAGGAGCACAACCTTATCTTCTCTGGGGATAGTGGTTAGCACTCTGTTTAGGTCAGCATAAAAGGTCTCCTTGATGTCATCCTCTGCAACCAGTGTTGGGGCGTATGCACCGATGAAGAAGGCATGACATGAGTAATTCAGTGGGACTCGGAGCGTCATTACGCGGTTGTCGATCCACAGGCATTTCAGTTAGCCTATGTAGGATGGATTGGCGAATGGCAAAGCCAATTCCGTAAATGTGGTTTCTCTCCGCTGCATGCTTACCCTTCCAGAAGAAGGTATAGCCAGACCCCCGTTCTGTGAGTCGACCCTCGTCTGGGAACCAGAACTCACTAATGGCTGCTATGTCGATGTTATACCTAGACAGCTCTTTTACCACAAGGGCGGTTCTTCTTTTGGGACACTCATTTGTGCCAGTATCCAGAAGGGTCCTGACATTCCGTCTAGCGTCCATAAGAGGGTGTTTAGTTTGTTTTTGCTTTGATCTGTGATTATGATTGTGTTTTCGACCGCATAAGGATGATCTTACTGGGTGCGGTTTCCCAGTCAGGGTAGTTCTTTAGGCAGGCTATGTTTAGGACACCTTTTCTAGCACCCTCCCCATGTGGGATGAGCAGAGTGGCTCCTCGAAAGGGCTGCTTAGTCGCACAGACAGGACCGGATTGCACTGCTGGCCAGATCCCAGTGCATAAACGACCATTTTCTCTGTGCCGCCCATGTGCAGAGTTGTGACTAGAGACTCCTGGCAGTCATCTCTGCCTCTCCCCGTCGCCATTCGTCTGTCGCCATAGGACTTATGGGGGTATAAGTATTTTGATGTTGGTGAGAAGTATGGTGAGCTGGATGCTGGCTGCGCGTGAGTTGATTTATGTGGTGAGATGGTAGCGCAGGCTGCAACCACACATCTTGGTTCTCCATTTTCCTGATCCAGTGGTGCAAGCAGTTGCAACGACTGGGGAAAGGGAGAGTTGCAAAGGACTGCCTATAGCCCAGTTTGTTGGGCTTTGCCTTAATAGCCTGTCCATCACGCATTGCCTTCATTTGCCGGTGTCGTCGTTGGGTTCCTATGTTGGTCACCTCTTCCGCCTACACCACCGTTGGGGTCTTGTTGGAGCTCTGTAATCATGTCTGCCTGTTGCGGGGCTCCACCGCCGATCTTTCGCTTGTGGTTTGCTACAGTAGTCTTGTACCTCCCAAGGTTAATCCACAAGGCAGCGGGGCAGTGGTTGGTAGTCGCCAATACGTGTCCACATGCCAGTGGGCCTTTGCACCGTCTCTCTGGGGCCCACTGCTGCTCCGAGATCCCCTGCTGGTCTAGCCTGGGCCCACGAGGCACCCAGTTACCGTGTGTTGCCACGAGGAGGCACAGCAGAAGTATTGATGGTGAACAGGCTGTTTACTGGCAGGGGAAGGCTTATGCAAGTTGCTTCCCTGTTCGCCACGGGGTCTAGCCAGCGGCGGTAGCTGAAAGCGAGAGGAAGCAAGCAGTGCTTGCACCTTAACACTAACATAATGCTGCCTCATTAGACGCATTACACCACACTGTGAACACACACACACACACACATTGTATTATAACAACAGAAAAATTAATTTGGCTTAATTGTAAATCTGACCTTGTTTTTAACACTGATTTTATCCGTCAAATTTACTCTCAAACTGAAAATAACTTAACCTGACTGACTTTAACTTTGGATCCGAATTTGACCTGAATTTTAACATTGATTGAATCTGACTCCACGTTTGACTCTGACTCCAACTTGCAGTATATTGTGATTTCTAAATTAACTTTAGCTCTAACATTGACTTATACTACACCAGTGACTTTAAGTTGAACAGTTGGTCTACCTAAAACCCTGCCTCTGACTTTAACAGCGCTGCCTCAAACCCTCACCAATTTAACACCAGCACTGGTGGTCGCGGTAACATTCTAGTGTTATCTCTCCAGCTAAAAGGAGTGCTACTCACCTCCCTGACTCTGAAGCTGATCTTGGCTTCCAGATTCGCTGAGACTTCGGACCTGGTGAGGGCTCGACTGTTGTTCGCCAACTGTACGGTCAGAGGTCCCACGATGACGCTTGCCTCGAACTGTACACACAGGGAGACGATACATGAGTCACACGACCCCAGAAATGAGGTGGGGATCAAAATGGAGGTGTTGGGGGGGATGGTTGAGGCATGAAGGGTGGAGGGGTGGTTGTGGAAAGATGGAAGGAAGAAGAAAGATAAAGGAGAGGCTGTCAGGAGGGGCTGCATAGGTACACGTGTGTTTGTGAGAGTGGAAAGGGGGGCTGAGTTTCAGCTGAGATGCACTGAGATACACATGTTGAAGCAGTGGGGAATAATGGTCAGAAAACAGAGGGTGTGAGGGACTAATATTGTTGACCTCATCCATCATCCGTTTGATACCAGTGAGATACAAGAACCAACAAGAGGATGAGGACTTACCTTTGGGTTTTTGCCAGATAGGTCTACCGAGACGTCTCCGTTTCTTGACAGCTTGGTGAAACCTGTGACGCGGGCGTTACTGGCCTGTACTTCCTCCTGGGTAGGCAACATTGGCCCTGACCTGTGGGACACAACACTCGTTATGCTGCTACTCATGTCTTTGTAGTTACAGTGAAGCACTGCTGTAGCAGTATTATCTAGTTACGAATACCTTATACCTTACCTTTTGCGCTTCTGCAGTTAACTGTACACACGCAAACACACGCTGGGATAGGGACGGAGAACCTAGAAATTTATAAATCTAATCCTGTATAAATGATAAACTAAAACTGGTGTGGGGATTAGTGGATGACATCATTATGACCTGGCCTCATGCTTTTAAGGTCACCCTGTATATTTAAGCCTCTCTCTGTCCATGTAATCCAGTTGCCTCTGAAGATGTCTTGAATAAAGACGAAAGCTAAGGTGCTCCGTTGTTTCCCTTTTCCCGTGTGATTTTATCAAGATATATATATACAGGTATATATATATATATATATATATATATATATATATATATATATATATATACACTTCATTTTTAGTCCATATAACACGCGGACTTTGAACATATAATCAACGACCTCACCAGCAAGGAATCGAACCCTCGACCTACTGGGTGGGACTAGGGAACGCTTACCGGCTAGGCCACAAGGACACTAAAAGCAGTTCTAGACTCTGTTATATTTCACACAAAGCCTGTTCATCGAGCTGATGGCGCCGTGAACCTCATTGGGAAACTGCCCGTGCCTCTTATGTGGTGTCAGTAGCATTTTACCGAATCCAGCTGGTATGAAACGCGAGGTACATATATATACTTCATTTTTAGTCCATATAACACGCGGACTTTGAACATATAATCAACGACCTCACCAGCAAGGAATCGAACCCTCGACCTACTGGGTGTGACTAGGGAACGCTTACCGGCTAGGCCACAAGGACACTAAAAGCAGTTCTAGACTCTGTTATATTTCACACAAAGCCTGTTCATCGAGCTGATGGCGCCGTGAACCTCAATGGGAAACTGCCCGTGCCTCTTATGTGGTGTCAGTAGCATTTTACCGAATCCAGCCGGTAAGCGTTCCCTAGTCACACCCAGTAGGTCGAGGGTTCGATTCCTTGCTGGTGAGGTCGTTGATTATATATATATATATATATATATATATATATATATATATATATATATATATATATATATATATATATATATATATATATATATATATATATATATATATATTCATAAATCCACAATAAAGACGAAAGCTAAGGTATTTGTTTCCATTTTCCGTGTGATTTTATCAAGATATATATATATATATATATATATATATATATATATATATATATATATATATATATATATATATATATATATATATATATATATATTGTTTAGAAGTAGAGCAACACACGCCAACAAACAGGCCGTGACTACTTACTCTTCTCTTCCTTCTACTTCTATCGTTTCCGAGCGACTCTTTGGGTTATCATTCTTATTCTTCCTGTTCTTTTTGTTTCTGTTCCTTTTATCTTTCTTGCTGTTGTTCTTATCCTTATTCTTGTTCTTCCTGTTCCCGTTCTTCCCTCTTTTACCCTCTTTATTATTTCTCTTGGGTTGGTTCTTCCTGCGACCTTCCGCCGCGGTGACCTCAGCATCACTCTGTCAGAAAAAAAGAACAATCTTTAAAGAAATTTGTATGATAAACATCTAGTTTTCACGTTTTAGGTACAACTGGTTTAGTTATTGAATATAGACTTATCTAATAACTTTCAATAAATTTCGACTAAGATGCTAAATGAGAAATTAATATTATTACAACTTAGATTGTCTGAGAAGGACTGGCTAACATTTTTTATAAGAGAGAAGTTTCACGTTTGAAACTGTCACTTACTCTCCTGAGACAAGAAACATCGTGTCAATATCTCTTAATTACTGTCCACAATCAAGAGGCACTATGTGTGTGTGGGTTGGGGGGGGGGGGCATTCTCCTGCATTTACTGGAGAGGGACAATGCTGACCGTCAACTGCGGACTGAATTTTTAGACTTTGTTTTTCGATAACAGTGCCAGTAAGGGAAATCAAGAGCGTCTGGCGTTTGTATACACCGTACAGTGACATGACTAGAAGATTGGCTGCTTAGATTTGCCCCGTCCTAGATAGCCCCCAGCCTAACCTAACTACTGAAACTAAACCCTTTTCCTAATGGGCCCAAGTCGTTATAGGTCCCAGTTTTAACGGACTTCTGTCCTATCTAGTGGAACTCAATCCTAATAAGCTCCAACCTTGATGTTTAGGTTAGATTGGTATTATTGGGACTGAGGTCCGCTTCACCTACTGTACAACACCTTATAAAAGTTATACAACAGAAGAACGTTTGTCTGTCCTCCGTCAGTAATAGCTTCCTTTACCTCTTCCCGAGTCTCCTGGTCCTCCTCCAGAGCCTTGGCTTCTCTCGTAATCTCCTCCTCATCTGTCTTGTTCTTCTTGTTCTTCTTTCTCTTGTTCTTGTTGTGTTTCCTCTGCTGCTTCTTGCCCTTCTTATTTTTTTTCCTGTTCCTCTTGTTGTTATCGTTCGATTCATCAGCTACTTCTCCTTCTTCTTCTCCTTCTTCTGTTTTTTGTGCGTTATTGTTCTTGTTTTTCCTCTTGTTCTTCTGTTTTCTCTTTCGTTTCTCAGTTTTCTCTACCTCCCCACTGTTGATTTTTCTCTTATTGTTGTGTTCTACAACTTCGTCATCGTCTTCAGATCCTTGCATAGTTTTTTTATTCGCATTCCTGTTTCTGTTGTTGTTGTTCTTCCTCCTCCTCTTATCTCCTTTGTCATTAGGTTGAGGAATGGGAACTTCAGGTTCAGGTTCAGCTTCAGCTTCAACGTCGACCTCCTCCAGAGTTATCAGGGCCCTAGTGGATGAAGGCGGAGAGGGAGATAAGATATTAATGCACGGTATTTGCCTCTCGTGTGATAAATATGATGATGATGATTATGATGATTAATGACGATGGCGGTAATGGTAATAGTACTGCAGTGGTAACAATGCTAATAACAGTAATTATAATAATAATAATAATGATATCTGACTCCTGTATAAAATGGTTACTTTTCTCAGTGTAAATGTCAAATAACATCAGATGTGTAGAAGTGTCTAATATGGAGGACTCACGCTTCGTCCAGGGTGACGGGCAGGGAGTCCACCTTCTTCTTCAGGGACTCCGACACTACGTGAACGAGCTTGTCGGTGACGCCGTTGTATTTCTCCACAGCCTTTTGCTCCTCCTTGGTCAGGGGTTTCTCTGTGAAGTGAAGGAGATGGCAATAAGTTTCATTTCCAGACATGTAGGTTTATTCGTTGAAATTTAATGTAATACGCTTTTTTATTCCATTGGTTTTACATCTATATTAATACATTTAAAGTGTGTGGGTTTAATTTAATAGGAAATCTAACCAACAACGTATTGAGTACATAATTACAGTAATGACCCCGTATTGCAGTACAAAAGTAACACTTGGTCCGCAACACAGATGACCAGAATCTAATGTCCACAGTTATAACTTCTCCACCACCCTGCTACGTTACTCCTTGCCCTCCTTCTTCCACCTTCCTTCCCTCCTTCTTTCACCCTCCTGTCCTACTTCTCTTGCATACCGACTCTCTCACGTTTCACCCTTCTCTTTTCTTCTATGTACCTCCCCACCATTGTTCTCTCCCTTCATCTTCTATGTATCTTAATCTTTACGGTCATCTTTACTTTCCTCTCAAACACCGCATCCTTCTTTGTTTCCTCTCTTACTCTCCTCTTTCTCCAACGCATCTATTCTTCTCCCGTTCTTTCCTTAACTCTCCTTTACACCACCTTTCTTCTCTTCTTATTCCACCTCTTCTCCCCCCATTTCCTCCTTTCCTCCTTCCCCTTCCTCTTACTTACTCTCCTCGGGTTCCTTCGTGTCTGGTTCTTCAGAGGTCTCCTGATCACCTTCGTCAGCGACTGCCGCTTCGATTGGTGAATTAGTAGTAGTGGTGGAGGTGTTGCTGCTGGGGGGGTCTTCGGCCTCACTAACTTCCGCAGTCCCGCTGGCCTGGTCGTTCCTCGTGGTTTCATTGCCTGTCTCAGCTGCATCACCCTCGCTGTCACCATCGGCATCACCTTCAGCGCCTGCACTAGTACCGCCCTGGCTACTAGAATCAGTACCAGCTGGTGTCTCTGCCTCGGATTGCTAAAAAAACAAAAAAAGAGAGAAAAGTAAATGCTTGCAAGAATAATTACTCACCGGAAGACAACGTCATACATGGACCTTTTCGTCAACGTATTAAAAGAACTCAAGGTTACAAAATTCAGCGTCTGGTTATTTCTTGAATAAAAGACTTCGACTTGGGTGAATGGAAATGGCTGCAATTTGTTATTTAAAGTAAATAGAGAATTATCGCGGCTGTAGAGGACTTGTAGGAGGTGGTGGTGACGGTGTATTTCTCAAGGAGGTGGTGATGATGATGGTGTGTTTCTCAAGGAGGTGGTGGTGACGGTGTGTTTCTCAAGGAGGGGGTGGTGACGGTGTGTTTCTCAAGGAGGTAGTGGTGACGGTGTGTTTCTCAATGAGGTGGTAATGATGGTGTGTTTCTCAAGGAGGTGGTGATGATGATGGTGTGTTTCTCAAGGAGGTGGTGATGATGATGGTGTGTTTTTCAAGGAGGTGGTGGTGACGGTGTGTTTCTCAAGGGGGTGATGATGATGGTGTGACAGTATACTCACTGGCTTTATGGAGGCTATCACAGCTTCCACGGCATCGAGGACTCCCTGAGAGGCCTCTTCTGAGGGCTTCACAGACGGGTCTCTGGAATCGGTTTCAGATGCAGCCACCGCCATGGACGCCAGCTCGGCCAGGACCTCTGTATCACGCAGGTGTACATAGAGGTAAGACAATCTGGTCATCCTCTTGGACTAGAGTACTTAAACCTTCTGTTCCATGTTATTCATAATTATCAACTGAATCTCGATATACTATACGTTTCCCTACTCAATATACAGGTAGTAGTCATTCGTGTTTTTGTATTGTGTTTGAGGATTATGTTATCAAAGATGGTTAGGTATTATGCAAGCTTGAGAATAACCAGAATATTAAGATGAGGTAATAGAGTTCGTGTCCATATGTTGTAGTTTGTGGTCAGGGGGAGACTATTACAAGGTAAACGGGACAGTCTGCTGAAGTGATAAACTGGTCCTTGTTGAAGTCATATATTTACAACCTTTGAAGAAGAGGGTTTACCAATACATTGACGAGCGTTTACCTTCAGTCAACAGAAATTAAATCATACGTAAAGTGGTCGTTTTCATGTTTTCTTTTTGGTGAGCACTTCAAGACACGGTCTTCGGGGTGGCATTTTGTGTGTGTGTGTGTGTGTGTGTGAGGTCGTCAGCTAGCGTACTGTATAGTTCATTACGTACTACGTCACTTATACTAAAATTGTGTTTTTGTGAGTAAAGTAAAGACATGCAGCGTCACAACTCACAAAGCTTATTTCTGCTCTGGTTATCAAGTAGAATAAGTTTGGAGAGCAGATGGTCTACACCAACAGAAACCCGAAGAAAAAGAACTTCTAAAGTGTTATTAGTGTTCGTTTTCGCCAGAAACTCGGAAAGTGATAGTCCTAGAAAGCAGAGGAAGCCAAGCGGTGCGGGGTAAAGAGAGAAATGGTGAGGAGGACATTGGAGGAAGGTGATGAGGATGGAGAGAGTGTGCGAGGATGGAGGGAAAAGGTGACTTTGAAGGGAGGAGATGGGGATGGAGAGAGAGTGTGAGGAGGGAAAGGATGTGGAGGTATGGAATGAATGAAGGGTTAGGGAGTGGGTAACGAGGGAAGGAACGGGCGAGGGGGGCATGCACATGCAGGCAGCCACGGAGGGAGGGAGGGAGGGAGGAAGAGGGTCGTACCAAGGCGCTCCTGATGTGCCCGATGACTCTGCACCTGTCGGAAGGGGCTTGACACCAGGTGTATCACTGTGGATTTGCTGGAGCTACGCCCTGAAAATCAAAACTTTTAGTAGTGCTAACCGTAGGTGTTGAGCCATGCCAGTGTGTTGTACCTGTTGCTGTGTTCCTGTGTTACAGAGACCTGCTGTTGCTGTGTATGTCTATATTCCGTAAAAAGTTACAAAAGGAGATTGTTGTGTTAGTCTATGTTGAGTTGTTGGTATTGGTATGTCGGTACGAGTGCTATTGTGAGTGTGTGTTGTGAGTGTAGGTGTGTTATTGTGAGTGTAGGTGTGTTATTGTGAGTGTAGGTGTGTTATTGTGAGTGTAGGTGTGTTATTGTGAGTGTAGGTGTGTTATTGTGAGTGTAGGTGTGTTATTGTGAGTGTATGTGTGTTATTGTGAGTGTAGGTGTGTTATTGTGAGTGTATGTGTGTTATTGTGAGTGTATGTGTGTTATTGTGAGTGTAGGTGTGTTATTGTGAGTGTAGGTGTGTTATTGTGAGTGTATGTGTGTTATTGTGAGTGTAGGTGTGTTATTGTGAGTGTATGTGTGTTATTGTGAGTGTATGTGTGTTATTGTGAGTGTAGGTGTGTTATTGTGAGTGTAGGTGTGTTATTGTAAGTGTAGGTGTGTTGTTGTGAGTGTAGGTGTGTTGTTGTGAGTGTATGTGTGTTATTGTGAGTGTAGGTGTGTTATTGTGAGTGTAGGTATGTTATTGTGAGTGTAGGTGTGTTATTGTGAGTGTATGTGTGTTATTGTGAGTGTATGTGTGTTATTGTGAGTGTAGGTGTGTTATTGTGAGTGTAGGTGTGTTATGTGTGAGTGTAGTGTGTGTTGTGTGAGTGTGGTGTGTGTGTGATGCTATGTGTGTGTGTGAGTGTGGGTGTGTTATTGTGAGTGTAGGTATGTTATTGTGAGTGTGTGTGTGTTATTGTGAGTGTATGTGTGTTATTGTGAGTGTATGTGTGTTATTGTGAGTGTAGGTGTGTTATTGTGAGGTGTGGGTGTGTTGTGTGGTGTGTTGTGTGGGTGTGTGTGTGAGTGTAGGTGTGTTACTGTGGTGTGTAGGTGTGTTATTGTGAGTGTAGGTGTGTTATTGTGAGCGTAGGTGTGTTATTGTAAGTGTAGGTGTGTTATTGTGAGTTTAAGTGTGTTACTGTGAGTGTAGGTGTGTTACTGTGAGTGTAGGTGTGTTATTGTGAGTGTAGGTGTGTTATTGTGAGCGTAGGTGTGTTATTGTAAGTGTAGGTGTGTTATTGTGAGTGTAGGTGTGTTATTGTGAGTAGGTGTGTTATTGTGAGTGTTAGTGTGTTATTGTGAGTTTAAGTGTGTTACTGTGAGTGTAGGTGTGTTACTGTGAGTGTAGGTATGTTATTGTGAGTGTAGGTGTGTTATTGTGAGTGTAGGTGTGTTATTGTGAGTGTAGGTGTGTTATTGTGAGTGTGCGACTGAGCAGTCCTTTCGAAGAGCCACTCCGCTCACCCCACATGGGGAGTGGGCTAGAAAAGATGCCTTAAACATAGCCTGCCTCAAGAACCGCATCCAGTTAGGTCATCCTTATGCGGTCAAAAACTTAATCATATTCACAAATCAAAATAAAAACAAACCATACAACTTCTTATGGTCTCTGCATGGAATGTCAGTACCCTTCTGGACAATGGCACAAATGATCGTCCCGAAAAAAGAACTGCCCTTGTGGTAAAAGAGCTGGCTAGGTATAATATCGAAATAACAGCCATTAGTGAGTCCCGGTTCCCAGACGAGGGTCGACTCACAGAACGGGGTCTGGCTATACCTTCTTCTGGAAGGGTAAGCCTGCAGCGGAGAGAAACCATATTTACGGAGTTGGCTTTGCCATTCGCCAATTCATCCTACACAGGCTAACTGAAATGCCTGTTAGGATCAACGAGCGCCTCAATACGCTCAGAGTCCCACTGAATCACTCATGTCATGCCTTCCTCATCAGTGCATACGCCCCAATACTGGAGGCAGAAGATGCCATCAAGGAATCCTTTTACGCCTACCTTGACATGAATGCTAACCTCTGTCCCCAGGGAAGATAAGGTTGTGCTCCTTGATGACTTCACTGCCAGAGTTGGTAGAGATGCTGGTATTAGGCAGGGAATCATAGGGAGAAATGGACTCGGCAATTGTAATCCCAATGGCCTACTCCTCCTCAGCAAGTATGCTGCACACAACCTCACTATCAACAATACCTTGTTTAGGCAGGCCGACAAGTTCAAAGGTACATGGCAACACCCAAAATCCAAACACTGGCATCTCCTTGACAACATCATTGTCAGAGAAAGTGATCGCCGAGATGTCCTCATCACCCGAGCCTTGCGTGGCTCAGACTACTGCGACACTGATCATCTGCTCATCAGAACCAAGCTCTCATTTCATTACGCCCCAAAACGTCTAAGGCAAAAAGTCTCCAGAAGAGGTTTTAACACTAAACGTCTGGAAGACCCAGCGGTAGCACATGCTTTCAGAGAGCAGCTCGAACATGGGCTGATAAACAACCCAACAACAAACAACCCAAATCCCAGTGCCGAATAGGATATTCTCGACACTGTCATGACAAAAACCTGCAGAGACCCTCGACCAGATCGAAAGAATACACCAGGACTGGTTTGATGAAAATGACCCGGTAATCAACGTATTCGTCGATGATAAACGTGCTGCATTAACTAACTGGCAGAACAACCCTCAGTCTCGGACCAAAGTGGACACCTTCCACACGTAGAAAGTGTCAACCGAGCACGAACTTCGCAATCTAAAGAACGAATGGTATAAAAATAAAGCATGTGAAATGCAAAAACTTGCAGATCAACACAATGCACGAATTTTTCAATAACACTAAAACATTTTATGGGCCAATTACTCATGGCGCAGACCCCCCCCCCGCCTCTCGTCCGATGGTAACTCTCTAATTAAAGACAAAGGAGGCATCCCTCAACTAGAAAGAGCACTAACATTCGCTCCCTGGATGAGGTAGCTACTGCCATCAAACAGATGAAGAAAAACAAAGCCTCAGGGCCTGATGGAATCCCAGCCGAGGTGTATAAAGCAGGAGGACCTCTGCTGACCAGCCGTCTCCACTCTCTCCTGGAGAGTATATGGGAAAAGGAGGAAATCCCCAAGTTTTTAAAGACGAGGCGTCTTTAAGAATACATCGTCAATATTTATAAGAACAAGGGAAACCGTTCAGACTGTGGCAACTACTGCAGGATCTCGCCGCTGTCCGTAGCTGGCAAGATTACCGCCCGAGTCCTCCTAAACAGACTTCTTCCTGAGGCGGAAAACTTCCTCCCAGAATCCCAATTTGAATTTAGACCATCACGTGGCACCACTGAGATGATCTTTGCTGCCCACCAGATACAGGAAACGTGCAGAGAATAGCGTTGTGACTTGTACATGGCCTACATCGACCTAACCAAGACCTTCGACTCAGTCAACAGGGAAGCCCTCTGGCAGACCATTTTGGCTGCTCACCAAAATCCGTTGCCTGAACACCTACGCAGATGCGTATGCACACTTCAGCCTTGGGGTGAATGTACGTAAGACTCAGATTCTCTTTCAGCCTGCCCCAGGTTCAGCCACACCTCCACCATCCATCCAACTTAACGGTACTACCCTCTCTAATGTTACCCACTTTCAGTATTTCGGCTCCCACATGTCCACCACCGCGGACATCGATGAAGAGATTCAACTTTAGATCAGATGTGCATCTCAAGCCGTTGGTAGACTCCATATCCGCGTCTTCAGCTGTAGGGAACTGAAATTACGTACAAAGTTACACGTGTATCGAGCAGTGGCCCACCCAAACCTGCTGTATGGCAGTGAGACATGGGTCACATATAGGAGGCACCTCAAGGCACTTGAAAACTTTCACCAATGTAGTTCACATTCCATCCTCTGAGTTCGCTCTGGAGAGAAAAGAACAAATGCCCGTATTCTCGCTGACACCAATTGTAGGAGCATCGAGGCTACTACCATTATCCATGAACAACTACTCTGGACTGGCCATGTTACTCGCATGGACGACAGTAGACTGCCAAAGCAGCTATTTACAGTCACCTAACAAATAGTAAACGAAACTCTGGCGGGCAACTGAAAAGGTATAAGGATAGTTTTAAGACAAACCTGAAAAGTTCCAAATCGACCCCCTCACCTGGGAGACGATTACTCCACACCGTAATGCATGGAGGAGCACCACACGTGAAGGTGTCGATACTTTCGAGTTAACCAGACTGCATACCGAGGCAGACAAGCGCCGACGCCGGAAAAACGCTGCCGCCGCCCCTTCCGCACTAGATGTAGCCCCCACACGTGCAACATCTGTGGACGACCCTGCCGGTCCTGTATCGGCGTCTCTAGTCGCCTCAGAGCCTCAGAGCTCACCAACGAAGGTGGCGTTCTTAATAACTCATGATCTTTATACTCGATTACGAGTGACAGCAAATTAGTAGTAGTAGGTGTGTTGTTGTGAGTGTAGGTGTGTTGTTGTGAGTGTAGGTGTGTTGTTGTGAATGTAGGTGTGTTGTTGTGAGTGTAGGTGTGTTATTGTGAGTGTAGGTGTGTTATTGTGAGTGTAGGTTTTGTTATTGTGAGTGTAGGTGTGTTATTGTGAGTGTAGGTGTGTTGTTGTGAGTGTAGGTGTGTTATTGTGAGTGTAGGTGTGTTATTGTGAGTGTAGGTGTGTTATTGTGAGTGTAGGTGTGTTATTGTGAGTGTAGGTGTGTTGTTAGTGTGTGTGTTATGTGTGTGAGTGTAGGTGTGTTATTGTGTGTAGTGTGTTATTGTGAGTGTAGGTGTGTTATTGTGAGTGTAGGTGTGTTATTGTGACAGTACAGTATGTGTTTTATTGTGAGTGTTGGTTTATTGTGGTTGCAGGTTCCCTGTGATTTGATTCAAGTTTTGTGTCAAAGTTGATCCAGTGATTTTCAATAGTTGGCTAGAAGATAACAGAGCCACTATTACCCATGCTTCCTTTTGACTAATGTAGAACTAAGAGAAGGTAAATCGACTATTGTCAGATGCACAGTAGTTTTAAACAAAGAGCTTAACGTATACAGCTGAAAGGGGTATAAGTAATGCAATTGTAAAGAAGTTTTTAAATAAGTCTGGACAAATTTCATTGGAGTAAGAAATGAGGTGAAAGTAGTAGGTAGAAAGCAGCTACCAAACAGGGAGGTACTACCGCCTGGGAAGATATTGGAAGCATAATGTGTTGTCTAATGGTAGACCCTGCTGCCATATGGCATCACAAAAATTCTGACCAAGTCCCAGGTTGCTGATCTGACTTTCTGCCTCATTTACACACAATTGCAGGGTCTCAATTGTTTCTCTTACTTTGACAACACAACATACATAATGTATATCGTTTCTCACTCTTGATTAATTTTTTCGTTTTTGTATTTATTTATTGTTATTATTATTATTAATATTAATATTATTTTTTTATTATTATTTTATGTTTATTTGTATTAATTTTATTAATTGTTGTAATTATAATAATAATAATAATAATAATAGATATTATTACTATTATTTATTATTATATTTTTGCCCCCCAGGTCCTGATGTGGGCTAATCCCTGTAAAAAAAAAATAATAAAATTTAGTCACTCTCCGGGGCATCAATCTGCCTGGTGGACAGTTTCAAACATCACAACACCACAAGATAAGTCCCACTACCCAATATATATATATATATATATATATATATATATATATATATATATATATATATATATATATATATATATATATATATATATATATATATATATTATATATATATATAAATATATATATATATTAATAATCAACACACAACTCACCCCACCAGGACTCAAACCCACAATCTGTGTGTGACCGGGGAACGTTACCTCTACACCACTAGGACACTAAAAGCAATCCTAGACTTTGTTATATTTCACACAAGGCCTGTTCATCGAGCTTATGGCGCCGTGAACCTCCAAGGGAATTGCTCTGTGCCACTTAAGGATCAGAGAGTAGCGTTTTACCAAATCCGCTCCGAGTCCTGGCGGGGAGGTTTTGATTATATGTAGAAGTCCGCGTGCTTTATGGGCTAATGAAATATATATGGAACCGCGTGTTTCGAAGCCGGATTTGGTAAAACGCTACTCTTCTGATATATATATATATATATATATATATATATATATATATATATATATATATATATATATATATATATATATATATATATATATATATATATATTATTGACTGTCAGTGGTCACCCCCCCCCAATCAGCAGTGATACCAGGCCAGACTGTGTATACGGTGTTGCCAGGAGAGTGAACACGAACCACCAACAGCATCGCCTTTAACTGGCATTAGTGGCTGAGATTAGTCTCCAAAATCTCACAGTTGAAAATTTTTGGAAGAGTTTGATGTATAACCCGTTTTAGATTATAGGTGGTGTGTTAGTAGCAGTATTAGCTCATGGTCAGTACAGGTCAGCTTTGTAGTGTTATTTATTTTAGTGTGCTCTTTAATCATCTTGGATTTATGTTATTAGGCTACCGACAGTATATTTTTGCTTTGTTTAGCGTGTTAACAGTTAAGGCAATATATATTGTGTGTCAGTGGTCTGAGTGTGACACTATATTTCTGTCTCTTCCCTCATCTCACTACCCAGCCCGGCCAGACAACTCCCCTAGACCCGTTTGTTTATGTGAAAGAAAGTGATGAGAACAATGGAGATTATCCCGTGTTGTATTTTCTCTCTAAGTATTTGCATACTCAAATCACTGCCGCGTCTGGTGGTTAACACACTTGTGAATCATCAGATCTTACCTGAGTTATCACTCGTTCAATGGAAGTTAAACAAACTGAGCCTGTCAATATGATACGTATGTGGTTAACGACTAGAATTGAAAATGAACTTATTTACTTTTGTGAATCTTTTTCTCATAAACTTCTAAAATAAAATTTAAAATCATGAGCATAAATCACGAACCTCCGCTTTAATACTAATCGTATATGTTGGTAGTCTGTAAATGGGTCGATGACAGTGTTCGATTATCCACTTTTAGCACAATAGAAATAATCGCCTTTAAACTTGGTATAGGGATAATCCCCAGTAAGATCTACCTCATACAACACATGAGTTTAAGAACATAAGAACATAAGAAAGTGGGATACTGCAGGAGGCCGACTGGCCCATACAGGGCAGGTCCCTTTCACACCCACCCCAGCACTTCCATGTGCCTATCCAACTTCGTCTTGAAGCTCCCTAGCGGCCCCGATCCTACTATAGCACTCGGTAGCCTATTCCACATATCCACAACTCTATTACCAAACCAGTGCTTGCCTATATCCTTTCTGAATCGGAATTTATCTAATTTAAAGCCATTTGTTCTAGTTATTTCGTTATTACTGAGCTTCAGAACATCTTCCATTTTACCCTTGTTAATCCCACTTACCCACTTGAACACCTCTATCATATCTCCCCTAACTCTACGCCTCTCTAATGAATGCAAGCCTAAGCTTTTCAGTCTTTCTTCATATGGAAGGTTTCTAATATTATGGATCATTTTTGTCATTCTTCTTTGTACTCTCCAAAGAATCTATGTCCATTCTATAATAAGGACACCAGAATTGAACCGCATAATCCATGTGTGGCCTCACTAATGCTAGGTAAAGTTTCAAGATAACGTCAGCAGTTCTGTTAGATATGAACCCAAGAATCCTGTTTGCCTTGTTGCGAACGCTAATACATTGTTTTCTAGGTTTCAAGTCGTTGCTAACAAATACACCTAGATCTTTTTCACAATCTGAGTTTTCTAGTTCCGTGTTACCTAGTTTATACTTAACGTTTGTATTCGTCTTCCCTATCTGTAGTACCTTGCATTTATCAGTATTAAAATTCATTTGCAAGTCTACTGACCACTCATGTAAGGTATCTAGATCTCTTCGAAGGTGTTCAAAGTCACTGTCTGAATTTATCACTCTCCCCATTTTGGTATCATCTGCAAATTTACTAATCCTACTAGTTATACCTAAATCAAGATCATTAATGAATATAACAAACAGCAGAGGGCCTAATACAGATCCCTGGGGAACTCCGGTTTTGACCGCACCCCAGTCTGACTTAAATCCATTTATGCTGACTTTGTTTCCTACCAGTTAACAATGACCTAATCCATTTTAATAATGATCCACCTATTCCATGTGCTTCTACATTCCTTATCAATCTCTCATGAGGGACTCTATCGAATGCTTTACTGAAAGCTAAATAAATTATATCATATGACTTATCATTATCTACCGCTTCATATACTTCTGAGAAAAAGCTAAGCAAATTTGTGAGACAAGAACGTCCCTGGGTGAACCCGTGCTGAGAAGAATGAATTAAGTTGAATGTTTCAAGGTGGCTTCTGATTTTCGTAGCAATAATTGACTCTAGCAACTTGCTATGATTGACGTGAGACTAATGGGACGGTAATTTGATGCAATTGATTTATCACCTTTTTTGAAAATCGGAACTACATTTGCAAGTTTCCAAGCTTCTGGCACTAGGCCCGATTCTAATGACTTATGAAATAAAACTGCTAATAGATTACTCAACTCATCTCTACATTCTTTTAATATTCTAGCATATACCTCGTCTGGACCAGGCAATTTATGAGGCTTCAGTTTGTTAATTACTTTAAGCACATCGTTACTAGTAATATTGATATTCATCAACATATTTTCTATACTGTCGTTATATACCTTATGAACTTCTGGAAACTGTGCTAGGTTTTTATTTGTGACGAAAGGTCAGGGTCGCAGGGTTATCAAATGCACCATCACTTTTGGAGTCAGCTGCGTGTGTCTGGATTTCTACAATCACGTTTTACTTTAAGTAGCAGAATACAGTAACTACGGCTAATAATCACACTAACCTAACAACACTTTAATTTGGTTGCTTGTTATGTTGAATAATGATTATTACGTTGATTTATTGATTGAGCTAGTTTAGTGAGGGTTTAATTTATTTATTTTGTTATTATTAGTAATATTAACATTATTTTATTTATTTATTTTTTTTGTGAGCGTAAGGATTGTTGTAAGTGGGGCAGTGAGGTGTAGGGGCGGTGATGGTGGTGGTCACTTACCTTGCTCGGCTTGCCCCGCTGCTGCCATCACGAGTCCCGCAAGCAGGACCCACCATAGTAACCTCATCCTGTAGAGAGGAAAATAAAGGATAAATTATAACAAACATAATACGCACACATAAACACAAATCTATATACTGTACACATAAGTCCTGAATCTATACACACCAAGCTGCTCACTCAACCTCCTGCCTACCATAGATTGGCCAAAGGAAACCCGGAAAGCATAGACGGTAAATGATAGGATTTTCAAGTACTTTGGATTTTTAAGTTCCTGTCGACATTGTTGTGAACTGCTATGAATCATATTGAGAGACAGCAGGAAACGAAGAAGTAAATTTCGCCGGACACCAATCAAATGTAAATAAACAACTGGCGAGACCCTATCTTCTCATAGCGGTGCACGTGAGAGGAATTTTTTTAAGAACAACGGCTCAAATTACCATGGGGACTTGTTCTCACTCTCCTTTACTGTATATATTGGTCTTGTTATAAACTACTACCCAGTCTGTACTCACCCCTGAAGATGTGAATTACACGAGAGCACTTGGGAATTTTGTGTTTTCTTTTTTCTATGTGATTATCAGTATGTATGTATGTATGTATGTATGTATGTATGTATGTATGCATGTATGTATGTATGTATGTATGTATGTATGTATGTATGTAAGGTATATATATATATATATATATATATATATATATATATATATATATATATATATATATATATATGTGTGTGTGTGTGTGTGTGTGTGTGTCACATCAAGGTTGATGTGAGACAAGATGTACTTTCTTAAGATTGGTTGTACAATCACCAGGATGATTTCTCTATTAAAGTTATCAATGCCTCTTATAAGAACCCACAGATAAAACCGCAGTGTTTTGGTTAAATTCGGCATATTTACCACCAAATAATTTATGGATTCTGGATACTTCTCTTCTGCTCTAAGAGTGTGATAATAGCCTTTGCATCTCTTGTGGAAGTGATGGTTGAAAGGATCATCTTTTGTCATTGAGCTGAATGAGTTGGGTTCCAGAGACTACAGATCGTCCTTCACCTGAGGAGGTCGAGGGAGTCTCCGAAATGTGATGTGAATACGTATGTAAATACGAATAAATAAAAACGGTGTAAAATAATTAAAAATAAAGACTAAATAGGGGTGGTAGGAGAAGACATTATCCACCTAGACTTTTAGGAAAATGATTCCAATTTTCCTTGAACACCCCCTATGTTCTCTTCTCTGAGGCGAAGGGTCTCCTAAACCAGCGCTTCTCAAACTATCTGATGTAGCGGACCGGCATGGTTTTTTTTCAATGTGCCACGGACCGGCGAGCGAAGCGAGCCAATCCCGGGGCCTATAGGTCCCCCCCCTCCCCAGGAAAATCTTTTGAGATATGTCCTATTTCAGGGGCATTTTGAGACTATCTGTACTAAACATGAAGACATGATGTCTTATTCATTCTAAGGCCAATCATCATTGACGTAACAAGTCTTCCCAGTGTGCCAGGGACCAGTACCATATTTGTGCCATACAATTAATTGTTTACGATCAGAGAAAATATTATTTGAACATTCGTAGTAATATTGTTTTATACAGGAAAAATATAATGAATATAAAAGTTGACACATTTTTAATTTATATTGATTTTGGAAACAACTTAACACAGTAATAACAATTAACACAATAACACAATTAACACAATAATATTCATGTCAAAACCTTAACCTTTACTAATGTGAAGAGTGAGCCTGCTTCTTCTTTGTCAGCTTATCCAATCGTGGTTCAATTGAGGACAGTGCCACGCGCAATGGAGAATGAACATCCATACAATTCCTGTATTTTGTCTTAATGACACTCATTGTTGAGAAGCCAGTCTCGCAGAGGTAGGTTGAAGGAAAGGGGAGAAGAGTTTTCAGAGCAATTTCACTAAGCTCAGGATATTCTGCTTTCACTTTTATCCAAAAAGATGCAAGTGATGTTGAAGTTTCGAAACTTATCTTCAATCCTTCGTCAGCAGCCAGCTCCAACAATTTATCCTCCATAGTGACACTTAAGAAAAAGTCATCTCTCAGTGGCATAAACGGATTTCGGATCCATCCAGTCCCTTTCCGTGGATCTTCTTCTGCTGGAAAGTAATGCTTAAAACGATCTGCCAAATTATTCAAGTGTTCTTTGATGACATTTTGCAGAGACACAACATTAAGGTCTTCGCCTGCTTCGACTATGACTGTTGCCAATTGGTGGAATGTTAAGGCCGGTCCACAATACTTTTTTGTTTTTCAAATTTACACAGGAATAGTGTGAACTGGCCTTTAAGATTATTAGTACTTACATTTTCAGATCAGTGGGTTGGGATGGGGTCCCAAATGACAAACACGCAGATACCCGTATGATGCTCTCTGTTCCACTTCTTGATGGTAACTAACCACTGACCTGTGACCTGACATCACAGACTGCTGATCCACACGTGTGGAATAGCAGGGTTGCCAGCTGTGTGACACCCTTCACGGCTGGCACGCATAGTAAAAAATCGGCCATTTCTTTTAATGGGATGCATACATTTATTTTATCCGAAATTAAATAACTACCATACTTAAAATAAAAAGATTTATGTTTTGGGTGGATATGGCGTAACTGGTGGCCGAGAAACGTGGCAATTCTGGCAACACAAGGTGATGCGCCCTATTGATATCCTCAGGTGTGGTTCCCACAGAGTCAAACGCCACATCATCATGAAGGTGTTGTTATACGTATTTCAGTTCGCTGTTTTGCTGTTCATTATATCGCATTCGTTAGTTGCATAGCAATGACTTTTAACATGAGTGAGTAATGAATAATATAGCCATAATAAATAAAAAAACTACAATGAAAATGTAAAAAAAAAAAGACCGAGTCAGATGTCCCGGCAGTGTCACGTGGTGTGGAACGTGACTATTGTTTCTTTCTTTTCTGAAAACTCTCCGCGTACCGGCAGACGATGGCTCACGGACCGGCACCGGTCCGCGGACCACACTTTGAGTAGCACTGTCCTAAACGTTACCAGCCAGAGGTGGCCGCACCCCTTAGATACTCGCGTATATATATATACATATATATATATATATATATATATATATATATATATATATATATATATATATATATATATATATATATATATATATATATATGCTGATAACCACAAGGAAAGAAGAAAACACGAAGTTCCCAAGCGCTTTCGTGTAATTCACATCTTCAGGGGTGAGTACAGACTAGTCTGTACTGGAAAGTTTCAAATGGAGGCTAGATAGATTCGTGGATGATAGAGAGTGGTAGTAACTCTCGACAGGAGCTGCCATGCACAGGCCAACCGGCCTATTGCAGACTCCTTATTTTCTTATGTTCTTATGTACTGAGTCATTGTATTACAGAGTGACAGTCTAAAAATAAAATGATGAACAAGTAGATGACCAAATGCCCGGCGGCAGAACTTCCTCTCACAAGGAATCTGGGGAAGGAGGTCACTCCTACGCATCCTTTGAACACCTCCCCCCCCCTCCGTACCCCTCATACTTCTTCACCAACCCCGGCCGGCTTGGTGCGTTTGGGGTCAGCGTCCTGACTCTGGGTGACCTAGAAAACGTTGGAGGAACGCGGAACGCCATGTCTGGTACCACCCTGCTCTGCCGCCGGCAACATAACACTGGAAACATTGTCGTACAGAACTCTTACACTGCAGAACTCCGTTTTCTCAAAAGGGATCCCTACGTGGTCTCTGTGGACAGCTTCCATATTTCTACACTGTAGATAAGTATTACTTTCATAATAACTGTCATGAGTGCACATGTTGGGCATAAGAATCTTTGTCCCTCTTGCTGTCGTTCCTGATATTTCTTTGGTCTGTGATTTTCATCAAAATATTTTATTTGATGCGTTACGAACCAAATTTCTGCCTTTTCTCGGCCTGACCGAAAACGTCTGTCACAATTGACGGATTTTTTCCAATTGCAGCTGAACACAACTCAACATTTCTTAAATTCTTAGTTTACATTGTTGTAAATTAACACGTGAGTCCTGAACGAAAAATTTTACTATTCACCTTCTGATGTTTATTTGACACACAGCATCACCTTTTAACATATTTAAACGGTAGCCAGTCACGATATTTCGGTGACAGGTTTCTGGCAAAATAAGCTGATGTGAATCTTTAACAACCTTGCCTTAGTGACCTCCTCAGGTGAACCCAGTTATTCTTACTTGCTGCTGCTGGTGGTTTTGAAAGTATTGAGGACTGCCAGACACGAGGTCAGTTATGTAGGTGCTCGGAAGAACGGTGTTGCGGGTCGCGAGGACCACATGTAGGTCACCTCCCAGGAACCTGTTCCTCGGAGGCCCAGGTGTGACTGCTTAAGATTATGAGGTCGCCTTCTGTGCACTATTCTATGGACCCTGTAGGTATATGACTTGCTTGGCAGGGAAGAGGCGGAAAAGCAACGGTTTTGAGAGGCTGGCGCACTGTGGCTACAGTATGAGGAGCACACTGGGTGTAGTATGAGGAACACATTGTGGTTACAGCATGAGGACCACATTGTGGTTACAGCATGAGGAACACACTGTGGCTACAGTATGAGGAGCACACCGGGTGTAGTATGAGGAACACATTGTGGTTACAGCATGAGGAACACACTGGGATCACTGCAATAAAATGAAACTCTAAGAGGGTCACTTGGACAACTTTCTGTACACTTGAAGGCATCAACTTAACTCCCTCGAATAAGATGTGTAGACGTCTTTGAACAATCAATGGATTCCTTGGATACAAATAGTCATCCACCTGAGTACGACAAAAAAAAGCAACTGGAGTACCCTTAGTCTTCAGTGCAGTGATTGTATGTCTTGAGTACTAAGTGACCCTTGAGTACGGTAATTTATCCTAATGAATACAATAGTTTAATGCATAATCATTATTTCTAATCTTAAGTACTACGTCGACCCCTTATGCATTTTAGGTACGGAAGCTTAACCCTGAGTACGATGACTTGACCCTCTGAGTACGACACTCAACCTCTTTAGCCCAACAACTTAACCCCCTTAGCACAGCATTAATTTTCTCAGTAAACGACTGTATTTCTATCGAAGGTAAACAATATTTTCCTCAGAATTGAATTTATTCCCTTAATTTATTTTCCTTGTATATCAGTGACCAATTTCCAGGGTGTTTTCCCAGAGCTTTACTCATGAGGTCCCCACCCATCTCTTAGCAGGGTCTTATACTTTGTGGTAGTCACGTGCATTCATAACCCCTTCAGTGAGATGACTTAACCCCTTCAGAACTATGATATAAACCCTTGAGTACGATAACTTTACCCTTTGAGTACGATTTCGTAAGTCCCTTGAGTACAGTGTTGTCATATTCAATGTGTTAGTCATCGTGCTGGATGGGTTAAATGGGAGTGTCTTATCAAACCTCATCTGCTCTCCCTGTTATGTCTGTCGCTCAGTATTCTTCTTTTCATGGTTTTACTCCAGTGATATATCCCCTATTATTATCATACACCCACACTGATCCTCTTCTTACTATCACTTTTTTTTGGCTTTCCTGGCGATCTGTAACTTTCTAATTGGTAAGTTTTTTTTACGTCTCCTAAAGGTCAGTAGTCAGAAGTCTCATCCTATGAAAGTATACCTTGTGGTGGCATTAAACATGAGAGATCACTTGTCAGCTTCCTCACTTCTGCCTTGGGATTTTCTCTCGCAGCTGAGAAAATAAATCACTGAGTACTGTACGCGTAATTTGTACCATCGTAGGAGGTAAATAGACTACAGCTATCACAAGTAAAGGTCATTATTACAATTTTTTTCCGCGAACAGATACACACTCGTTTATATAAGCATAAACACCCCATCGTTTCTCCGTTTCCTCGCTACGATTATAGTTTACTACCCTCACAAGTACCAACCATACGCTTGTAAAAGACGCATCACCACGAACAGCAATAACAGGTAACTAACCTCAATAACCGTCACTGCCTCAATAAGACCCACAATACCACCTTTAACAATCTATTTCACAAAAAAATATGCCTTTGACAATAGTGAACACTTTCCTTTTAGCTACGATTTTCTGGTTACTGTCAGCGCTCCTCAAATTGACAATCATTTGACTTGTGAATGGTGATATATAGCAACAGATTCTTACGATTAATTTAAAAAGAGACATCCAAGCTGTCAATGGCATGTTGTTGTGATAAGACACAAGGAGAGTAAGGCAACAACGCCGTTACTTATTATTGATTGGGTCGGAACCAGTGTTGGCATTATATTTTATTCAGATTCGATCGTAACCTCTAACGTGCAGAAGAATTTTGTCAATGGCTGTAAAGAATACTTGAAAAGCAAAGTCACACATCACTATGTCTCAGTGAGCAGATATTATTTTAAGGTAAACTTTTACTTTTGATATTTCATTCATGTAAGTCTTTAAATGTTTAACGTTTGTGTCTATATCTACATTTGATTATCATATAACATCCACAGACACTATAGCTATATCCTGAATGACAATAAAAGAAAATATAAAAGCAGTGTGATAAAGCTATAAATTTATCTTTTTGTAACAGCCTTCAATTTAGAGAAGTACCAAGAAACATATGAAGGGGAGGACGGGCCTGGTTGATCACTACTTGCGATGCTGACAGTGTTGGAGTCTCCCAGTACCCGCGCCTCTGTTGACTGTACCTTGCTTGATCTGCGAGTGTGAGGTGTAGATGCTATGTTGTGTATGTCCCACTACGACAGTCCTTGGCGAGACTCGGGGCTTAACGAAATGTGAGGACCAAAGAAGAAAATGCCAATCATGCTACATCACCCTAACACAGTTCCACGAAAGCCAAATCTATATGGAATGCGTAAAAATATTATATGTGTATCTAATATAAACACAGTCTAAGGCCACGATGACCTTGAGCACCAAATAACCTTGGTAATCTTACTAAGTGCTGTCACCAGAACGGGTTTTGTTGACAGGATTGGGTCAACTAATAATTATTTTATGACATGATTGACAAATAATATTTACATGTGTTGAAAATGTTAAATTGATTAAATAAAAATGAGTCACATCAGAGTAATGTGTTTCAGAAAAGCAACATCACTGAGGTGTAACAACCCACAGCATAACAGGCAACCAAACGGAGGAAACTCACTTGAGAAGCGTTCTTTCAGGGCCGTAGTAAGTTGGCTACTGGCGTGGAGGTTGGAGCCGAGGTCTCACGACGGCTCCTGCTGACCTACTCCCGACTGACCACAACCTCCACCGGTTACCATCCACCTCTCACACCATCATTAATATTACAGTAATGATACCCACACCTCTTATACCCTTCTATGTTTTGTTGTTCGGGTAATATTGCGTGTGTATCTGAGTGGAGTAAAGAAACATAAACAAAACAGAGGGAGAGCATAACAGTATACGTCAGAGAAGAACCTCTACCCCCTTCTGACCCACAGGAGCATACTTCCTGCCGCTCCTCACCGAGCGTTCAACCTCCAGGGAATTGGTTCTCTGTATTATATCATTTAGCGACTTTAGTTTGTTCTTGTTTTCTCCTTAAGCTTTTATGATTTGAGGAAAACTAAATTATACTGAAGAATTTATAAAAAAGTAAACAGAATATGAGAGGTTGGTTTTTGTACAAAGATGAAATATTTTGAAACACAGGAACTGGCAAGTGATCATATCCAGCGTGGTGGCAGTCAACCCGGAAGGTTCGGTCACTGGGCCAGCAGTATTAAGAGGGCGAGAAAGATGGGAGTGAGGGTTGAGAAGGGGGGGGGAGGCGAAAAGAACCTTTAGAAAAATGTGGAGGTGCTAGAGGTAAGGCATTAACTACGTAGGATACGAGGAAAGTCGTTATGTAATTGTGTTACTTGTAAGGAACCAGTCAACTTTATTATAACTTGCGTAAGACGACTAGTATTTGCACACCATATTGTATAATAGGCCAAATTGAGCAGGTATTTTTTCACGTTACACACACACACACACACACACACACATATATATATATATATATATATATATATATATATATATATATATATATATATATATATATATATATATATATATATATATATATATATATATATGTGTGTGTGTGTGTGCTGATAACCACAAGGAAAGAAGAAAACACGAAGTTCCCAAGCGCTTTCGTGTAATTCACGGTCTCTCTCCAGGACAAATTATGTGGTCTGGCTAGTTTCATCCTTACCCATATACTTAACACTGGCAATAATATCCTTTACTTTAATCGTAGATCTGATATTCTCATCAACACAGACTTATTTATATAATGGGTGTCTACGTCATTCTTTTTTACGGGGATTATCCCACCCGGGCACAGGTCACTAACCCACATCAGGGCCTGGGGGGGCGAAAATATAATAATAATAATAATAATAATAATAATAATAATAATAATAATAATAATAATAATAATAATAATAACTATTATTATTATAATAATTAATAAAGATTAATAACAAAATAATAAAAATAAAATAATAAAAATAATAATAAACATAAATAATTACAAAAACTAAAAAATAAATCAAGAATGAGAAACGATATACATTATGTACGTTGTGTTGTCAAAGTAAGAGAAACAATTGAGACCCTGCAATTGTGTGTAAATGAGGCAGAAAGTCAGATCAGCAACCTGGGACTCGGTCACAATTTTTGTGATGCCATATGGCAGCAGGGTCAACCATTAGACAACACATTATGCTTCCAATATCTTCCCAGGCGGTAGTACCTCCCTGATGTGGTTTACTATGTATCTTTATTATTCTAGTTAAATAAACATAAAATTTAAATTTCACCCATAAGTCACGGATAGTTTGGTGTACTCAGTGGTCTAATAATTTTTTCAAACAAATAAATCTGTTTAGTTTCTCCAGAGGAATCCATTTTGACAGTTTCTCTTGTTGATCTCAGCAGCCTGTGTTCTCGTCAACCTCTTAAACATTATTCTCGTGGAAAGGTTCATTTCCACCCTTTAACTTGCCTCAGTCGGCTTGTATTCGTAGTCGTAATTAGGCTTCGACTTACCAACTCAGGAAGTTTACATTTATATTATCTCTTAACAATATTTTACCACCCATAGCTACTGTGAGTCACATTGCTGTTAATTCTCCCGCTATATATTGTGCTTAAAATTATCATTGTAAGACTACTGGACCCCATGTGAGGTACGAGCTGTCCTTAGCAGGTATCATATATTTGAGTCAATGATATGTGTTTGAGATATTTACCGTTTGGTTTAATATTTTATTATTGAACACAGCCCCCCTTCACCATTTTATCTCTAGGTGCCGCGGAAAGTGCTTAGGAAAGTGAGGTACTCAGTGGTTGTTCCGTTTTTTATATGTTTTTGTTTGCCTTCTTATTTTTTTGTCCGAGCTATATCTCAGGCACTTTTTTAACTGGAAAGCTGAAATTTGGACACAATCGTGACCGAGTGCTTTGACGCTTTTTTCCTCATATTTTGTTCATGACATAGCAAAGGGGTGATATACATAGAACGTACAGTCGCTCAAAAAACTGGGAGTTACAGTGTTCATTCTGAAATTCATTGCCTCCCCCCCCCTACCCCCAGTAAAAATAGTTTTTTGAGCATCTGTACCACAAGTTAAGGCAACTCAGTTGAAACCTAGAAGAAATGGCTGAGTTATTACGGGTTTACGACCAGCCTCTAGTTTAGATCATGTCCAGCAGGGGCAGTGACCCGGGCCCCCAGAGGGCACGGATCAGCATTTTGCCTCTCCACTCCTCGTCTACGTCACGCCGTATTACTTCTCTTCCTGTCACCAGGTGTACCATGCTATTCTCATTGACGGAAAGTATAACATCCGGGGCGACCCATTCTCAGAATCAATTGTGAGGGGGAGGGGAGGGTTTAGAGTCAGTGACGTCACTGTGAGTTGTGTCTCCAGGTACAGAATGAGGGGCGGGTTTATCCTGGAAGAAGGGAAAGCTGGCCTAGTGCTCACTACCAGCTCCACCTGGTGCAGTATTACCAAACATGATCATAATGCTGCCTGCAAGTTTGTATAGTGGTGGTGTGGGTCTCCGAACAGTATCTGTCTGTAACAGTTAAGGAAAGTGTTGACATGACGTTCACCACCTAATCTTATTGTAAGTTAAGTGTTTCTGATAGTTGTAGGTAAGTTAAATATTAAACTGGAGAAAAAATACATGGCGTCTCCCCTTCATGACTCAAGTTCTTTCAAATACTGTACTGTAGTATAGAGGTTTTACAGACCTCAGGGAGGGACGGAGTTAAAACCTGCGGATTCACCGATAAGCTGTGTTGATGAGATATTAGCTGGCTGTGTGGAATTCATGGACCTAATTACTGTCATCAATATACACTCAGCGTTTGAATATCACACAAATTTATCTGAACCTTATTTACTATGTATATATATCCAAGAATAGTTACAGCTCTCACTCTCCGGCATGCAATCTTGACCAGCCGCAGCCAAATAAGGTTATTACTATCAGACCTCAGTGTTTTACTCTGCCACCCATCATTTTATTGACAAAGTTAAACTCACAGAGACGCTTATTCTGTTAGCCATGTAGGAAAAACTCTTCCCGACCTACATTTGCATATGTAGTTGAGACTCCGTTAGCAGTCCTCTACAGGCCCCTCCTACAGACTGTCCGTAGCACACATAGGAATGTCAGCAGCCACACATCCGCATACTAGTCACCTGACGCCTGGTCCGAGAACACACCCTGCCTGACACTCCATACCACATTATCACCTCCCTCTCCTCATTTCTGGTGTTCTCTTTTATTTCCCTTGTAAGTCTGATCTGTCCATCGTACAACTTTCTTACGCTTCGCCGTGCTAAAGACAACATGAACCACTCAGTGAGAAGGCCACGTCGACTGCGTGGTGTCGCTGCTGACACCATCTAGCGGAGGTTCTCTCTGACCCTTAACAAGAAACCTGCACGACATCTGGGCATTGGCCTCTTGTGCTTAGATCTTATGGGTAATCAGATATTTCCTTCATTAAAACCGTAAGAGATATTTTACTGTTAAGGAGGTGAGGCGCGGCCAGTGAGCAGCTGGACTGTGCGTACGACCTCCTGATGACGCCACTACCAACGATGAGTCAAGCATATATATATATATATATATATATATATATATATATATATATATATATATATATATATATATATATATATATATATATAATATATATATATATATATATATATATATATATATATATATATATATATATATATATATATATATATATATATATATACTATGATCTTCCCAGTGACTTTAAAATACTACTACTTTTGACGTTAGATGACATGTATTAAGATGGTACTATGCCGAGGGCAGTTTGTTAGTGAAACCGATCCCTCAGTTTTTGAGGCATGGTGCTGGAAGACGCAATTCACACTGAGAGTGAATTAATGCAAGAATTTACAGCATTGACCTCCATAAGACTTATTTTACAGGTACAATGTGTGTAACGTTCCGTCCTTACCTGTCTCGTTAGTATTCTTGTGAATGTGTAAATTTATTTTATATATTCACTGGGACTGTCTTCCTGCTTTTTAACATGTTGACACCACCCCCTATACACACACTTCTCCATCTCTCCCCAACTTATTCTCAATACCATCTCTTGACTCCATAAATACTTTCCTTTTTGTTTTCTTCCCCTCCATCCTTATTACCTCATAGGACTATTGTCTTTTATTCCTTTCTTTTTGAGTCTCACACCTCATTTATATGCTCTTTCTGTCTCCATTACTTCCTGTCACTGCTCCGCTTCTTCATTCGTTCTCTCTGTCCTCACTCTTTTTCTTTCTCGTTTTCTTCCAATGTGTAGGATGGCCTTTACTAAATAATTCTTCTTTAATGAATGAATTAACCTTTGGAGTGACTTATCACTAAATGTTGCTAATTGTGGCTCATTTGACGTGTTTGTGATGAGAGGGGAGTTGTGAAAGGCGTTTTATGCTGTAACCTCGACAACTCGGTCATATTTTATAGCTTTGCAGTGAATTTTATCAATGTTAAATAATATGTGCTTTACTGAATTGTGTGTATTGTAGCACACTAAAATGTATGTTTTGTATAAATTTATTTGTGTAAATATGTCATCTTATCCTAAGAGAAAGACACCTGACAGCGTCCGCCACCCTCTGTTGATGCTCAAGGCGGCGGCAGTTGGTGTGGCTCATAGTGGAAACACGTGACAAAATTAGCAGTCTACGAATCGGGATCAGACGCTAAAAAGTTTCCGTGTTGTTATTTCCCTAACTAAGAATAAGAAGAGAAAACATTCAGTAGTGGTATAGCCTTAGTGCAACGTGCACTCATGAGAGCCAGTTAGATGTTTCATCAACCATCCATTTAGGGGCAAAATTCAGTATAAGAGTCTTTCAGAATGAGGACCTTGGGATGTTTTTTGATAATGTGCAAGTCAAATCTTTTCTGTAACAGGGAATTTCAGAATATTGTAATAGTCTTTGGAGAACTTTTAGGTAGCCTATTAAATACTTAATGACGTCGAAATTACGCTTAGATTCTAGTTATTAGAAAATTTACCTCTTTGAGTTGCCCGCATCGGAACTTTGAAAAGTACGTTAACGCGGTAATATGAGTAGAATGCTCAAGTGTTATAATGTTTCTCGGTTCGCTTGAGGACCTTATCAGGGACCCGAATATGAGGTAGTTGGGCTTAGTAGGTCAATAGCTGCTAAGTTCTCGAAAAGGAACGAGGTAGGCCTACCTGGTTAAAGTTTCTGGTGAAATAAATTTCATGAAAGTAAAGATTAGAAGAAAATAAACAAAATAAAAATATTTCTTTGATTAAATCTTTTATTTAATTTTCCCGGTAATATTTACTTTTCCCCAAGACCTTGAACTTCGTCACCAACGGGTATGTTTATTTAAAAGTTGATACGCTGATTAAAGGAGAATGCCTGAGATATGAGCGGGAGTTAAGATGTAGTGCCCGGTGGAGCAGAAGCGTTGGCAAGCCGCCGTAACCTCAATAGTGGTAATCATACGCCCTCGGGACTTCCTCCAAGGGATCATAGGTTCGGCCCGTGAATATCCCTCAATGGCGAACAGAACAGCTCTGCCAGACGTATGAGTCACTAACCATCCACTGGGATCATTCGCGGCATGTTCTCCCGTTTTTCATTCATGGATGCAAGTGACATACATTGATTTGTGGTAGTAACCCTGTTCCCATTCATCCATAATGTGTATTGACTTAAACTAGATGTTTAATTTGCAAATGCTATCTGTCTATCTTACATATCTGTTATAATTATGTTTTTCAATTTTCTCTATCATATATATATATATATATATATATATATATATATATATATATATATATATATATATATATATATATATATATATATATATATATATATATATATATATATATCATGTATCCACAATGAAACGTGGATAAGATAAATCTTGATAAAATCACACGGGAAAATGGAAACAACGGAGTACCTTAGCTTTCGTCTTTATTCAAGACATCTTCAGAGGCAACTGGATTACATGGACAGAGAGAGGCTTAAATATACAGGGTGACCTAAAAACATGAGGTCAGGTCAAAATGATGACATCCACTAATCCCCACACCAACACACACGTAGAGGAGCTTAAGAGAAGGGTGGTGACGTGACTAGCCAGGTCAGGTCAGAAAAAGGGACCCACAAAAAAAACTATCATACATCTAGATCAAAGGTTTTCAAAGCATTTTTAACCTTGGGCCACTGACAAATAAATTTATGTAACATATCAGTTTTGAACTGACCATCACTAAGGTTTATTGATTTTAATTCCTTAATCAAACTAGCTTCAACCAGAAGTCTTTCTGTGACACAAGATGATTTGAATACTTTTAAGCTTTTTTCCCAAGCAATGGGGTGATTATTATTCCTAACATGAACGAACAAGGCACTGCTTTCAGATGCTGTTCTGATATTATACTTATGTTGTTTGATTCTGAGCTGCAGTGTTTTTCCTGTCTGACCTACATAATTGCAATTACATTTGCTACATGGAATACAATAAACACTTCCATTTACATTCAAACTTGGGCTATTCCTTATTAACATATTGGTAATGGTTGAGTCATACTTGAAAACAACATTAATATTTAGAACCTTTTTTCTGACCTGCTGGCCATGGTATAATAAAAAACGAGGGCTGAGTGCGAGAGTAAAATAATGTATATCAACAATTTCACAAAACAAATCACGGACAACTGAAGATTCAGAATTACGGCAACGTCCTCACTTTTCTTTTACAGAGCACAGTAAAGAATGACATTGTTCTCAGTCTGGGTGGTAAATGGGGTGGCTTAATCTTACCTTTGACCTCATGTCAGCAGATGCATTAACTAACTGTGCTGATCACTAATCCTGAATCTGGGTGGTAAGGTGAGGTCAGCTTAACAGTGTTGTGGGGTTCAAGATGTTTGGTTCCGCTCAGGATGGGATGGAGAAAACTCACAATGTCTCTCTATATACATGTTGTATTGGATGTACAATGCAGCTTGGTGCTGGGAAGGCAGCATGGTTACAAGCGTGATGTAGAGAGCTGTGGTTTGGTGAGGACGCTCAGGAAAGGACGGCTTGTGGTCGCCATGCTCGCCAGCAGAAGTACCGCCAGGCAAGCGGAGGGAAGGCGAGGCCGCCAGGCAGCGGCGGAGGAGGTGTTGCTGGCTGCGGCTGTGGTAGAAAGAGACAGATCACGAGGTCAGGTCTTAATAGCGGGTAGGCGTGGCTGGGCAGCGACAAACAGCGTTTGGGGGAGAATTCACTACAGTGTCACTAAATCTGTTGTTGGGTGAGGTAGACGCGGGGCCCAGGGCAGTCGCATCAGTTGCCATATGTTGATTTTTCCTACAGTTACAGCATTTTCTAATATGCAGTAGTACCCCGATTTGCGGTCAATTGAACCCACAGGGTACCGTTAAGTGAAATCGCATAAATGGAACAACATAACATATGGGATTAATTCAATAGACTGGCCGACCCCCAAACTCTACTTTTCCGACACAATACCTATGTTCTAGTAAAAATAACATCTTAATTTTATGATGGTACATGCACACAATTAATACTTAAAATAGAAATACAGTCGCATAGTTAATGTCCATTCAAATATGGAACTCAACTCCTCCCCTTCTTCTTACACTACACTGCCGGCTCTTCCCTCTCTTGAGAAATTTTGGAAAACACTAGATTTTTAATAAAAAATACCTCAAACTAAAGTTAGGATGATATAATTGACATATCTGGATTCCTTGTAAGACCAGGAATATTTTGAATATAAATGTCATATATTTTGCACAAAAGATAACATATTTACTCAGAGTAAACATTATATCTAAAATTTGTATGTCTAATGCAAAATCTATGATGTTTATATTCAAAATGATCATCAAATTGTAAGAATTCCAGCAATGTAAATTATATTCTGGCCGGGTAATTTGTATGAATTTTATGACCTAAAACAAATATCTTCAGTTAATAAAAAAAAATATTCTTCACGACACTCTCTGCCAATCAAAGTACCCCACCTTGCCTTCCCCCTTCTTCCAACCGCGCCAGATGGTCGATCCGACCCAACCCTCCCACCCACCCCCCACCAACCCTCCCTACAAGAGAAATGTTGGGTGAAAAACTAGATTTTAACATTTAGTATTAAATAATACCTCAGATTAAAGTTAGGATAATATAATTGACATTGCTGGATTCCTTGTAAGATCAGGAATATTTTGAATATAAATGTCATATTTTGTGCACAAAAGATAACATATTTACTCGGAGTAAACATTACATCTAAAATTTGTATGTGTAATGCAAAATCTATGATGTTTATATTCAAAATGATCATCAAATTGTAAGAATTCCAGCAATGTAAATTATATTCTGGCCGGGTAATTTGTATGAATTTTATGAGCTAAAACAAATATCTTCAGTTAATAAAAAAAAAAAAAGATTCTTCACACAGTGCAGATGGTCGGTCGGTCCCTCCCTACCAGATGTGTGGGAAAACCAGAATATTTACCTTTTTAGTAATAAATAATACCTCAAACTAAAGTTAGGATAATATAATTGACATTGCTGGATTCCTTGTAAGACCAGGAATATTTTGAATATAAATGTCATATATTTTGCACAAAAGATAACATATTTACTCAGAGTAAACATTATATCTAAAATTTGTATGTCTAATGCAAAATCTATGATGTTTATATTCAAAATGATCATCAAATTGTAAGAATTCCAGCAATGTAAATTATATTCTGGCCGGGTAATTTGTATGAATTTTATGAGCTAAAACAAATATCTTCAGTTAATAATAAAAAAAATATTCTTCACGACACTATCTGTCAATCAAAGTACCCCACCTTGCCTCCCCCTCTCCTCCAACCACGCCAGATGGTCGGTCCGTCCCAACCCCACCCACCAACCCTCCCTACAAGAGAAATGTTGGGTGAAAAACTAGATTTTAACATTTAGTATTAAATAATACCTCAGATTAAAGTTAGGATTATATAATTGACATTGCTGGATTCCTTGTAAGACCTGGAATATTTTGAATATAAATGTCATATATTTTGCACAAAAGATAACATATTTACTCAGAGTAAACATTATATCTAAAATTTGTATGTCTAATGCAAAATCTATGATGTTTATATTCAAGATGATCATCAAATTGTAAGAATTCCAGCAATGTAAATTATATTCTGGCCGGGTAATTTGTATGAATTTTATGAGCTAAAACAAATATCTTCAGTTAATAATAAAAAAAAAAAATTCTTCACACAGTGCCAGATGGTCGGTCGGTCCCTCCCTCCCCCCCACCCCCCACCAACCCTTCCTACCAGATGTGTGGGAAAACCAGAATATTTACCTTTTTAGTAATAAATAATACCTCAAACTAAAGTTAGGATAATATAATTGACATTGCTGGATTCCTTGTAAGACCAGGAATATTTTGAATATAAATGTCATATATTTTACACAAAAGATAACATATTTACTCAGAGTAAACATTATATCTAAAATTTGTATGTCTAATGCAAAATCTATGATGTTTATATTCAAAATGATCATCAAATTGTAAGAATTCCAGGAATGTAAATTATATTCTGGCCGGGTAATTTGTATGAATTTTATGAGCTAAAACAAATATCTTCAGTTAATAAAAAAAATATATTCTTCACACCGTGCCAGATGGTCGGTTGGTCCCTCCCCCCCCCCCCCCCACCAACCCTCCCTACCAGATGTGTGGGAAAACCAGAATATTTACCTTTTTAGTAATAAATAATAACCTCAAACTAAAGTTAGGATAATATAATTGACATTACTGGATTCCTTGTAAGACCAGGAATATTTTGAATATAAATGTCATATATTTTGCACAAAAGATAACATATTTATTCAGAGTAAACATTATATCTAAAATTTGTATGTCTAATGCAAAATCTATGATGTTTATATTCAAAATGATCATCAAATTGTAAGAATTCCAGCAATGTAAATTATATTCTGGCCGGGTAATTTGTATGAATATTATGAGCTAAAACAAATATCTTCAGTTAATAAAAAAAAAAATATTCTTCACGACACTATCTGTCAATCAAAGTACCCCACCTTGCCTCCCCCCCTCTTCCAACCGCGCCAGATGGTCGGTCCGTCCCAACCCTCCCCCCCACCCCCACCAACCCTCCCTATAAGAGAAATGTTGGGTGAAAAACTAGATTTTAACATTTAGTATTAAATAATACCTCAGATTAAAGTTAGGATAATATAATTGACATTGCTGGATTCCTTGTAAGACCAGGAATATTTTGAATATAAATGTCATATATTTTGCACAAAAGATAACATATTTACTCAGAGTAAACATTATATCTAAAATTTGTATGTCTAATGCAAAATGTATGATGTTTATATTAAAAATGATCATCAAATTGTAAGAATTCCAGCAATGTAAATTATATTCTGGCCGGGTAATTTGTATGAATTTTATGAGCTAAAACAAATATCTTCAGTTAATAAAAAAAAAATATTCTTCACACCGTGCCAGATGGTCGGTCGGTCCCTCCCTCCCCCCACCCCCCACCAACCCTCCCTACCAGATGTGTGGGAAAACCAGAATATTTACCTTTTCAGTAATAAATAATACCTCAAACTAAAGTTAGGATAATATAATTGACATTGCTGGATTCCTTGTAAGACCAGGAATATTTTGAATATAAATGTTATATATTTTGTACAAAAGATAACATATTTACTCAGAGTAAACATTATATCTAAAATTTGTATGTCTAATGCAAAATCTATGATGTTTATATTCAAAATGATCATCAAATTGTAAGAATTCCAGCAATGTAAATTATATTCTGGCCGGGTAATTTGTATGAATTTTATGAGCTAAATAAAAAAAATATATATTATACTTCACTGCGTATATGAGTAGATGAACCGCGTTAAGTGAAAGTTCGGTTCTGGCGAGGCACCGCGTATATGAGAAATCGCGTTAAGTGAAACCGCGTAAAGTGGGGTAATACTGTATACAGTGAGTTCTGCTATCGCGTGTTTTGATCTTGAATGTGCTCTAACGCGATTTATGAATTAAGAACGATATTTGTATAACGCGAACGCTTGTTTGCTATAACGCGATTTTTTGTACTATTTCTCCAATTTTGTGGTACAGGTGGGTATGCTATAACGAATCTAATGGTTCTAGAACCTTGTTTGTTATAGCATTCGTTAGATATAGGATTAATCCGTTCCAGGCCCCAAATACAACCATAACACTGAAAAATATAATATAAAATTGTAAAAAGTGTAAAAAGTTCATAAATATGCATCTAAACCCTGAAATAAAGAATATCATTAATATTTGTAATAAAAAACAATAAATTAGAAAAAACAAAACAAAAATTACATAATGTTCGATTTGTAGGAGTTTCGTTCGTTATAGCACCCCACTGTATTAACTGTGAATATAGTAAGAATATCAACGAAGCGTTCTGGTGATAGAATTCGGTGATGATTGTAAAAGAAAGGATATAACACTTGAAGAAACTCGTTTTATCAACCTCAAAATCACCCTTCTCCCCATCAACTAAAGTGTTACATTTACTGTATGATTTCATTATTAGATATGAATGTAACATTTATTTAGACTGTGCTATCCTTTGTATTAGGCTAACTACTAAATTTTTCGATTTCGAGTAATCTGCACCTAACCCTATTTCTCCATAAGCCCTGTTATTTCTATTACGCGATTTTCTATAACACGATATTTTACATGAACACAATTATGGCGTTATAGGAGAACTACTGTACAGTATAAATATCAAGACCTCACCAACAGGACTCAAACCCTCGACCTTATGCGTGTGACCAGGGAGCCTACCAACCATGCCACAAGGACACTAAGCAATCCTAAACTTAGTTATATTTCACAAAGCCTGTTCATTGAGCTGATGGCACCGTGAACCTCCCAATGGGGATTGTCCGTGCCACTTATGTGGTGGGAGTAGCATTTTACTGAATCCAGCTGGTGTATATATATATATATATATATATATATATATATATATATATATATATATATATATATATATATATATATATATTTCATGTAATCACAATGAAAACGTGGATAAGATAAATCTTGATAAAATCACACGA
>NW_024722227.1:10721346-10770079 GCF_018991925.1 Homarus americanus
ATCTGGTTCGGTTACGTGTTGCTCTATTTGGCCTCTGAAACACACACATCCTACAGCCTGACCTCTGAGAGACACATCCTACAGCCTGACCTCCTGGGGCACCCATCCTACAGCCTGACCTCCTGGGAGACACACACATCCTGCAGCCCTGACCTCTGGGGAGACACACATCCTGCAGCCTGACCTCTGAGAGACACACACACACATCCTACAGCCTGACCTCCTGAAACACACATCCCTACACCCTGAACTCTGGGGACACATCCTACAGCCCTGACCTCCTGGACACACACATCCTACAGCCCTGACCTCCTGGGGGCACACATCCTCAGCCCTGACCTCCTGGGAACACACACATCCTCAGCCTGACCTCCTGGAACACACACATCCTACAGCCCCTGACACTCCTGAGAACACACACATCCTACAGCCTGACCTCCTGACACACACATCCTACAGCCTGACCTCCTGGGAGACACACACACATCCCTACAGCCCTGACCTCCTGAGACACACACACATCCTACAGCCCCTGACCTCTGAGACACACACCTACAGCCCTGGCACTCCTGAGACACACATCCCCAGCCCCGACCTCCTGAAACACACACATCCTACAGCCTGACCTCCTGAGAGCACACACATCCTACAACCCCTGACACTCCTGGGGCACACATCCTACAGCCTGACCTCCTGAAACACACACACATCCTACAGCCCCAGCCTCCTGGGGCACACATCCTACAGCCTGACCTCTGAGAACACACACATCCTACAGCCTGACCTCCTGAGCACACATCCTACAGCCTGACCTCTGGGAACACACACACATCCTACAGCCTGACCTCTGGGACACACACGTCCTGCAGCCTGACACTCACCGGAGCACGCATCCTCAGCCTGTCTGAGAGACACACACATCCTGGCCTGATCCTGGGAACACATCCTACAACCCTACACCTCCTGAGGCACACACATCCTACAACCCTGACCTCTGGTACACACATCCTGCCCTGACCTCTGGAACACACACATCCTACAGCCCTGACGCTCTGAGAGACACACACACATCCTTTACAACCTCCTGACACACATCCTACAACCCCTGCCTCCAGACACACACTCCTACAGCCCTGACCTCCTGAGAGAACACACACATCCTACAGCCTGACACTCTGAGCACACATCCTACAACCCTGCCTCCTGGGGTACACACATCCTACAGCCCTGACCTCTGGAGAACACCATCCTACAGCCCTGCCGTCTGAGACACACACATCCTAGCCTGACCTCCTGGAGGACACACACACATCCTACAGCCTGACCTCCCAGAGCACACACATCCTGCAACCCTGCCGTCTGGGGACACACACATCCTACAGCCTGACCTCCTGGGAACACACATCCTACCTTTGACCTGAGACACACATCCTACAGCCTGACCTCCTGAGAACACACACATCCTACAGCCCTGACCTCCTGGGGACACACATCCTGGCCCCTGACCTCCTGAAACACACACATCCTACAGCCCTGACCTCCTGGGGCACACACATCCTACAGCCCTGCCGTCTGGGGACACACACATCCTACAGCCCTGACCTCCTGAGACACACACACATCCTAGCCCTGACCTCCTGGGGACACACACACATCCTACAGCCCTGCCTCCTGGGGCACATCCTACAGCCCCCTGCCCACACCAGGGACACACATCCTACCTTGACCTCACCTGAGACACACACATCCTACAGCCCTGACCTCTGGGGCACACACACATCCTCAGCCTGACCTCCTGGAAACACACATCCTACAGCCCTGACCTCCTGGGGCACACCATCTTCTAGCCCTGACCTCTGGAGACACACACATCCTACAGCCTGACCTCTGAAACACACACATCCTACAGCCTGACCTCCTGAGACACACACATCCTGGCCCCTGCCATCCTGGGAGACACACACATCCTACAGCCTGACCTCCTGGGACACACACACATCCTGGCCCTGACCTCTGGGGCACACACATCCTACAGCCTGACCTCTGGGAGACACACACACATCTACAGCCCAGGCCTCCTGGGGAGCACACACATCTACAGCCCTGCCGTCCTGGGAGACACACACATCCCTACAGCCCTGACCTCTGGAGACACACACACATCCTGCCTGACCTCCTGGGAGACACACACATCCTACCGGCCCTGCCTGCAGACACACACATCCTACAGCCCCCACCTCCTGAGACACACACACATCCTAGCCCTGACCTCCTGGGAAACACACATCTGCCCCGTCCTGGGGAACACACATCCCTACAGCCCCTGACCTCCTGAGGGACACACACACATCTACAGCCCTGTCTCTGAGACACACATCCCTACAACCCCTGACCTCCTGGGGCACATCCTACAGCCCTGCCTCTGGGGGCACACATCCTACAGCCTGACCTCCTGGGGGAGACACACACATCCTACAGCCTGCACGTCCTGGGGACACACCATCCTACAGCCCTGACCTCCTGGGGAACACACACATCCTACAGCCCTGCCCTCGCAGACACACATCCCTACAGCCTGACCTCCTGGGGCACACACACATCCTACAGCCCTGCCCTCTGGGGACCATCCTACAGCCCCTGACCTCCTGGGGGCCACACATCCTACAGCCCTGCCCTCCTGGGGCCACATCCCTACAGCCCTGACCTCCTGACACACACACATCCCACAGCCTGACCTCCTGACACACACATCTACAGCCCTGCCTTCTGGGGACACACACATCCTACAGCCTGACCTCCTGGGAGACACACACACATCCTACAGCCCCGGCCTCCTGGGGACACACACATCCTACAGCCCTGACCTCCTGGGGCACACACATCCTACAGCCCTGACCTCTGGAGACACACACATCCTACAGCCTGACCTCCTGGGGAGACACACTACAGCCCCTGCCGTCCTGGGACACACACATCCTACAGCCTGACCTCTGGGACACACACACATCCTACAGCCCTGACACCTCCTGGGGACACACACATCCTACAGCCCTGACCTCCTGGGACACACACATCCCTACAGCCTGACCTCCTGGGGCACACATCCTACAGCCCTGACCTCTGGGGGCACATCCTACAGCCCTGACCTCCTGAAACACACACATCCTACAGCCTGACCTCCTGGGAACACACATCCTACAGCCTGACCTCAGGACACACACACATCCTACAGCCCTGACCTCCTGGGGGCACACACACATCCTACAGCCCTGACCCCTGAGGGGCACACACACATCTACAGCCTGACCTCCTGGGGACACACACATCCAACAGCCTGACCTCCTGGGCACACACATCCCACAGCCCTGACCTCCTGGGGGACACACACACATCCTACAGCCTGACCTCCTGGGAACACACACATCCTACAGCCTGACCTCCTGGGAGACACACACATCCTACAGCCCCAGCCTCCTGGGGGCACACACATCCTGGCCCTGACTCTGGGGACACACATCCTACAGCCCTGACCCTCCAGAACACACATCCTACAGCCTGACCTCCTGGGACACACACACACATCCTGGCCCTGACCTCCTGGGGACACACACATCCTACAGCCCTGACCTCCTGGAAACACACACATCCTACAGCCTGACACTCCTGAACACACATCCTACAGCCTGACCTCCTGGGGCACACACATCCTACAGCCTGACCTCCTGAGACACACATCCTACAGCCCTGACCTCTGAGACACACACATCTACAGCCTGACCTCCTGGGACACACACACATCCTACAACCCCTGACCTCCAGACACACACATCCTGGCCTGACCTCTGGGGCACACACATCCCACAGCCTGACTCTCCTGGAGACACACACATCCTACAGCCTGACCTCCTGGGACACACACACATCCTACAGCCTGACCTCCTGGGACACACACACATCCTACAGCCCTGACCTCCTGGGGAACACATCCTACAGCCCTGACCTCCGGGGACACACACATCCTACAGCCCTGATCTCTGGGGACACACACACATCACAACCCCTGACCTCCTGGGACACACACATCCTAGCCCTGATCTCTGGGGGCACACACATCCTACAGCCCTGACCTCCTGGGGACACACACATCCTACAGCCCTGACCTCCTGGGGACACACATCCCACAGCCCTGACCTCTGGGGACACACACACATCCTACAGCCCTGACCTCCTGGGGACACACACACATCCTACAGCCCTGACCTCCTGGGGGACACACACATCCTACAGCCCTGACCTCCTGGGGACACACACACATCCCACAGCCCTGACCTCCTGGGGACACACACACCCCCCCTCCTGGACAGCCCCTGACCTCCTGGGGACACACACATCCCACAGCCCTGACTGGGGGACACACACATCCCACAGCCCTGACCTCCTGGGGACACACACATCCTACAGCCCCACCTCCTGGGGACACACACATCCTACAGCCCTGACCTCCTGGGGACACACACATCCCACAGCCCTGACCTCCTGGGGACACACACACATCCCACAGCCCTGACCTCCTGGGGACACACACATCCTACAGCCCTGACCTCCTGGACACACACATCCTACAGCCCTGACTCCTGGGGACACACACATCCTACAGCCCTGACCTCCTGGGGGACACACACATCCTACAGCCCTGACCTCCTGGGGGACACACACATCCTACAGCCCTGACCTCCTGGGACACACACACATCCTACAGCCCCTGACCTCCTGGGGACACACACATCCTACAGCCCTGACCTCCTGGGGACACACACATCCTACAGCCCTGACCTCCTGGGGACACACACACATCCCAGGCCCTGACCTCCTGGGGGACACACACATCCCACAGCCCTGACCTCCTGGGGACACACACATCCTACAGCCCTGACTCCTGGGGACACACACACATCCCACAGCCCTGACCTCCTGGGGGGACACACACATCCTACAGCCCTGACCTCCTGGGGGACACACACATCCTACAGCCCTGACCTCCTGGGGACACACACACATCCTACAGCCCCCTCCTGGGGACACACACACATCCCACAGCCCTGACCTCCTGGGGACAACACATCCCTACAGCCCTGACCTCCTGGGGACACACACATCCCAAGCCCTGACCTCCTGGGGACACACACATCCCACAGGCCCTGACTCCTGGGGGACACACACATCCCACAGCCCTGACCTCCTGGGGACACACACATCCACAGCCCTGACCTCCTGGGGACACACACATCCTACAGCCCTGACCTCCTGGGGGACACACACACATCCTACAGCCCCTGACCCCTGGGGGACACACACATCCTACAGCCCTGACCTCCTGGGGACACACACATCCTACAGCCCTGACCTCCTGGGGACACACACACATCCTACAGCCCTGACCTCCTGGGGACACACATCCTACAGCCCTGACCTCCTGGGGGACACACACATCCTACAGCCCTGACCTCCGGGGGACACACACATCCCACAGCCCTGACCTCCTGGGGACACACACACATCCCACAGCCCTGACCTCCTGGGGACACACACACATCCCACAGCCCCTGACCTCCTGGGGGACACACACACATCCCACAGCCCGACCTCCTGGGGACACACACATCCTACAGCCCCACCTCCTGGGGGACACACACATCCCACAGCCCCACCTGGGGGACACACACACATCCCACAGCCCTGACCTCCTTGGGGACACACACATCCTACAGCCCCTGACGTCCTGGGGACACACATCCTACAGCCCTGACCTCCTGGGGGACACACACACATCCTACAGCCCCTGTCCTGGGGGACACACACACATCCCACAGCCCTGACCCCTGGGGACACACACATCCCACAGCCCTGACCTCCTGGGGACACACACATCCTACAGCCCTGACCTCCTGGGGGACACACACATCCTACAGCCCTGACCTCCTGGGGACACACACATCCCACAGCCCTGCCGTCCTGGGGACACACACATCCTACAGCCCTGACCTCCTGGGGACACACACACATCCCACAGCCCTGACCTCCTGGGGACACACACATCCTACAGCCCCTGACCTCCCACACACACATCCCACAGCCCGACCTCCTGGGGACACACATCCCACAGCCCTGACCTCCTGGGGGACACACACATCCTACAGCCCTGACCTCCTGGGGGACACACACACATCCTACAGCCCTGACCTCCTGGGGACACACACACATCCCCAGCCCTGACTCCTGGGACACACACACATCCCTACAGCCCTGACCTCCTGGGGACACACACACATCCCTACAACTCATATCCTGGGGGACACACACACATCCCTACAGCCTGACCTCCTGGGGACACACACACATCCTACAGCCCTGACCTCCTGGGGACACACACAATCCTACAGCCCTGACTCCTGGGGACACATCCTACAGCCCTGACCTCCTGGGGACACACACACATGCCCTACAGCCCTGACCTCCTGGGGACACACACATCCTACAGCCCTGACCTCCTGGGGGACACACACACATGCCCTACAGCCCTGACCTCCTGGGACACACACATCCTACAGCCCTGACCTCCTGGGGGACACACACACATCCCTACAGCCCTGACCTCCTGGGGGACACACACACATGCCCTACACCCCTGACCTCCTGGGGGACACACACATCCTACAGCCCTGACCTCCTGGGGGGACACACACATCCCTACAGCCCGACCTCCTGGGGGACACACACATCCTACAGCCCTGACCTCCTGGGGACACACACATCCTACAGCCCTGACCCTGGGGACACACACATCCTACAGCCCTGCTGTCCTGGGGACACACACATCCTACAGCCCTGACCTCCTGGGGACACACACACATGCCCTACAGCCCTGACCTCCTGGGGACACACACATGCCCTACAGCCCTGACCTCCTGGGGTACACACACATGCCTTACAGCCCTGACCTCCTGGGGGGACACACATCCCTACAGCCCTGACCTCCTGGGGGACACACACATCCTACAGCCATGACCTCCTGGGGACACATACACATGCCCTACAGCCCTGACCTCTGGGGACACACACACATGCCCTACAGCCATGACCTCCTGTGGGACACACACATGCCCTACAGCCATGACCTCCTGGGGACACACACACATGCCCTACAGCCATGACCTCCTGGGGTCACACATCCTACAGCCATGACCTCCTGGGGACAAACATGCCTTACAGCCCTGATCCCCTGGGGGACACACACAAACATGCCCTACAGCCTTGACCTCCCAGGGGACACACACACGCCCTACAGCCCTGACCCCTTGGGGGACACACACAAACATGTCCTACAACCCTGATCCCCTGGGGAACACAGACAAACATGCCCTACAGCCCTGACCCCCTGGAGGCCACACAAACATGCCCTACATCCTTGACCTCCTGGGGGACACACACACACACACACATGCCTTACAGCCATGACCTCCTGGGGACACACACACACATGCCCTACAGCCATGACCTCCTGGGGACACACACGCCCTACAGCCCTGACCTCCTGGGGACACACATTGCCCTTACACAGGCTACAAAGGACCCCCAGGGGGCCGCACATGCCCCACAGCCCTGACCCTGGGGACACACAATGCCCCAGGCTACAACCCTGGTCCGGGGACAAACACATGCCCTACAGCCCTGCCCTGGGGGACACACAAACATGCCCTACAGCCCTGATCTTCTGGGGACACACACATGCCTTACAGCCCTGACCCCTGAGGGACACACACACATGCTCCCCACAACCCTGGGACCCCCTGAGGACACACACACACATGCCTCACAGCCCTGACCCCCTAGGGGACAAGCACATGCCCTACAGCCCTGACCTCCTGGGGGACACACAATGCCCTACAGGCTACAACCTTGGTCCCCTAGGGGACAAACACATGCCCTACAGCCCTGTCCTCCTGGGGGACACACAAACATGCCCTACAGCCCTGATCTTCTGGGGGACACACACATGCCTTACAGCCCTGACCTCCTGAGGGACACACACACATGCCCCACAACCCTGACCCCCTGGAGGACACACACACACATGCCTCACAACCCTGACCTCCTGGGGGACACACACATGCCTTACAGTCCTGACCTCATGGGGGACACACACACACGCCCTACTGATTTACCTATACAAATACAACTACGGAATATGGCATGGGTTATAGAATAAATTGTGATCATCAGAAAATGTAAAATGATTATAGAAACTTAGTTATATTGAACAAAATGATTATCCCATCCCCCGCCAGTGGTGGCGGGGGATGGTGGCTCAAGTGGATAGGGTGGAGGGGGTTTATTATAATGCTTCTAAGAGTGCCTTTGTATGACGTCATTGATCTTTGGTCAATGAAATACTAAAGAATCAAAAAATGGAATGCAAAACCAGCAATACTCAGCCAATGAGAAAAAGAGTATATGATGTAATGCATGAACATTTAGAGTGTGGCCACTATACATACAGTACTTAGTATACTGGCTCATCGTCCTCGTGCGGCAGACCCATCGACCCTACAGGGTCAATTAATGTTATTTATTGTAAAAAATTTCTCTCATCATGGTCATACCCCCCAAAAAAATTATCAACGGATCTATGCAATTCACGCGGGTTGCCTTAAACGATGGGAAAAAACGAATAACCAGAAAAAAACGGAGAAATCACATCCATGTGTAAACAGAGGATTTACTGTATGTGTGTGTGTGTATGTGTTTGCCTCTGTCTACCCAGTAGTGATTGGTAACCCTGATGATAATCGATTTGTGGATTGTGTTCCAGTCTTCTTGGATTATTCCTTGACACTGGCTCATGCAACTCGTTAACTTAGGGTGTGGTTGTTGTGTTGGCCAGGTGGCCCTTGGGTTGGCCATCCTTGAACATGAGGGATAACCATAATTACAGTCGAGTTCATTTATTCAGAAGTCCAACTTTATTCTTGTAGATACAGGCAAACCCTGTTATTCATAGCCTCGGTATTCGTAACCCTGTTTATCCGCAATCAATTTATTGTTACCCATTTCCACTATTCGCAATGGTTGCCCCATTTATTCGCAAATTCTTACGAGCAAAAATTTTGAACAGCGCGCCTCAACCGTAGCGTAGGACAGCATGTTGTTGCTAAGAGATCACGTGTGGCAGTTACGTTGGACGTGAATTTGAAAATCCTAAAAAGACATGAACATGGAGAAGGAACGACAGTGATTGGGCGCGTGAACGGCTTGGCTCCCTCTACGGTGCATTCCATAGTTAAAAGCGCCAACAAGATCAAGGAGATGGCCGGGTCTGCAACACCACTGACAGCTACGAAGGTGACGAGGTTCCGTGATGCTGAGATGAAGAGTATGGAGCGGATGTTGAGCACTTGGATTGACGACCAGACCCAGCGCCTTAAAACACTTTTATCGCAATGCATGACAATAAGTATTACTGCATGAGATGACGGACAATACTGCATGAGGGACAACAAGTATTACTGCATGAGGGACAATATGTGAAGCATAACTGCATGAGTGACAATAAGGATTACTGCATAAAGGACAATTACATAAGTAATGTTAACCGATGTTGCACTATCATCTGAAATGTCAAGAAAGACACAGCACACTACAGGTGTTGACAGAAGAGGGATGAAACAAATGTCCAGTAAAGGCCATAAGAGTCCCAACCACACGTACATCCAAACAGAACACAGCTTTTAACAGCTTTCAAAACCAGTGAAAATTCAGTTTCAAAGTGAGAACAAATGTCAAATTGAATGGAAGGTGGCTGACGACCCTGGCAGCAAGAAGGGCGATAGTCACTCCACGAACAGTATAACCGAGTGCCTGGCTGATGACCCTGTAGTAAGAAGAGAGTGAGGTGGAGACGACCGAGCCTCCTCTACCCCAAAAACCTTGTAAAATGCCAACTTCAGCAAGCAAGCAAAACAGCACATCAGAGGTAAATTAACAGTCTATGTTTAAAACTTACCTCACACACCTATGCACAATAAGCATTCAAACACTCACAGACTTAAACATGTAAAGTATACTGTACAATAATAATAATAATAATAATAATAATAATAATAATAATAATAATAATAATAATAATAATAATAATAATAATAATAATAATAATAATTGTAATAATAATAACAATAAACAAGTTTGTTGTAAACGGTTTTGAAGTTCAGTGATTGATTTATTAATACCAATCTTCTATATAAACAATGAGGTTCAGAGTTAAATAGTTTGTGAGCAAAAGGTGAGCCTAATTCGAACAATGTTCAAATTGCATACATCCAAATGATTAAAAAAAAATTATAAAAAAAATTTGATACTTAGCATATAATAAAATACAATAGCACATATTTTATGTACAGTATCTCAAAAAAGCATGAGTCCACACTCTTGTGTGAAATAATATGAGTTAATGGATGATGGATATTAGGACATGCATTTACTTTGGTATATAGTTTAACATAAGTAATGCAAAGTGTATTTATTTTGGCATATTTAATATGATGTTCTGCTACCAAATGTAGTAGGATCAGTAAGCCACAGAGCAACGCATACCAACCCTCCCGGGACAACAAGAGTTGCATGTAGAATTTCGGAAGTCATCGGATCCATCCTGGCAGATACTTTTTTTAGATACTGCAAAAATATAAAATAGCTTCTTCCACACTCAATCCATCCTCTAGGCCAGGGTTTCTCAACTTTTTAACCTCAGCGGACCCCCTGCATCCAGTAAAATATTCCCGGGACCCCCTAGGTACGGGGCTTAGATAGGATGATATGATAATTATCTTCCCACATTTTTTGTTACGATGATCGAAAAGGTGTTTTTTTCTCATTAAGTATTTATTTTTCTCAAAAGTGTTTTTCCCAAAAAGTGGATTTTCTCATTGCACAATCATGATACAAATCAAAAGGTCTCTGAAAACATTTGCAAGAGAACAAAACAGAAAATTTAATTGCTCAATAACAAGAAACTTTAACTGCCTTTGAAACATGGTAGAATTCTATGAAATGACATTTCAACACAAAAATGAGATAAAAGCTCACTGTGGATTTTCTCATTGTACAAACATGATACAACTAAAATGGCCTCTGAAAACAGTTGAAAGAGGAAACAAAAGGTTTACTTGCTCAATAATAAGCATGTTTAACTGCCTATGAAATATGATCATAATAAAGTGGCATTAAATGAATCGACTAAAAATTTCATTTCTAATCCCTGCGTAATTTTATCATTAGACACCAAATACAAGCTGTACTTAATGTGAGACCTGCTGCTGGTGCCTAGCAATAATGTTCTCAATATGTGGGGATATCCTTGACAAACAGATCAATGCTTAACCTTGACCTATATTTAGTTTTCAGTGCTGTCATGGCTGAAAAACCAGCCTCACACAGGTAGGTGGTGCTGAAGGGTATTAACACCTTCATTGCTGCATCATGAAATACCAGGAACTCAACACACTGAGCCCAGAAAGTTTTCAGTGGGATTGCATTGAAACAAACTCTCGGGGTGCTATCAGATGATAAGTCAATGAGCTCTTCTAGATAGTTGGGATGGTGAGGCTTCTGGAAGCTTGGTCTCAATGTTCTCAGTAAAGGGGTTTACAATCCACTGGTAAGAAGCAGCTTGCTCCTCAGTTAGTTCAGAAAAAGAACTGTTGAATTTGTCTAAATTCTTTGACAGGTGTAATGTTACCTGCGGTTTGATCACATTGAAATTCATGTTTCTCTCTTGAATGAAAGCATGCATCTGTTCATCAGTGATTCCGGACGAGGCACTAATTTTCTACAACTTAAGCTTTCTTTTGAATGCCTCAACTTTTTCGTATTGGGAAATGCTGTTTGTGTTTGCACCTTGCATCATTTTGTTCAGCTTGTTTACTTCATTGAATATATCTGCAAGATAGCTGAGTTGAACAAGCCATTTCCCATCATTCAAGACCTCTGCTAGATCAGGCTTCTTCTCCAAGAGAAATGTACACAGCTCCTCCCTCAAGCTGAATAAGAGTGAACATCCGCCCGCGGGACAACCATCTCACCTCTGTATGCATGAGCAGGGAGTGGTGGTCCTTGCCAACTTCCTCACAGAGTGCAGTGAACAATCTGGAGTATGTGGCTCTTGTTTTAACAAAGTTCACGATGGTTATGGCAGTGTTCATAACTGTGTGAAGCCCAGGATCAATGTCTTTGGCGGCGAGCATTTCTCTGTGCAAAAAACATTGAGTTGAAATGACACGGGGAGCAACTTCTTTTATTCTGTGCATGACTCCTTTGTGCCTTGATGAGGATGGTCGAGTAATAAATTTGTCCATTTTATTCCCAGCTGGTGAAAAGCACAGTCCGGAAAAAAAAAACTTGAGGCCTGTAATAGTGAGGTCAAACCAAAAATTCCAGAAGACTCAATAATATCAATCATGAATCCATGACCATGACCCATGGCTCAATGCATCGATCGTGAATTTATATGACTATGGGTCAAATAATGTATATACCTGTATACATTTATAACATGATGACCGAACAAGATGAAAACCGAACATGATGTGAACACCTACCACACAGACAGTCACCAGCCTCGCCATCCACGCACTCAGCACCAGAGACAACCAGCAGAGAGAATACCGCCCCCACCCTGGGCTGAAATATTTATATGGTACACCCCCCTACCCCCCCCATCGGTAGCTAGCCAATGACAAACATTACCGGCCACTATGTAATCACAGCGGTGTGGGAAAACCACGCCCGCCGAAGCTATTGCGCCATGTTATGTCACCCCTACAGCAATGTTGCAAACATAAAATCACCCTCCTGACGTTTGTAACTGTGTTGCCAGGCGGAAAATTATCGCCTGGCCGAGCCACGGTGCGACAGACGAGGCACCTTATACACACAGCAAGCTATGTCACATGATGTTTGTTTCTCTCAAAAACACACACACACACTAAGAACAAACAGTGTTAAAGAAAATGGAAGCACTATATGGTAAACTTCGACTGATTCAATAAATTTTTCCTGCTATCCCGCGGACCCTTTAGCAGCTTTCTATCCAGCCCCCAATTGGGGTCCGCGGACCTCCGGTTGAGATCATCGCTGCTTCTAGGCAAGATGCGACGACTCAGTTCAGTTATACTGGGCAGTTACCTACACAATGAGACAAAGATGGCACCTGACGCTCTTGTTGTGGGTCGCGGTACAACAATATTCATGCACCAGGCGAAATAGTCCCGTATTCATCCGCGTTCGTTGTAGGAGTTGCGTTCGTTATAGCATTCTCAATTTTATAGGTAAAACCGTTCGTTATAGGAATATTCGTAGTAGGATCCGTTCGTTATAGCATACCCCACTGTATATGGTAAACTCGACTGATTCAATAAATTTTTCCTGCTATCCCGCGGACCCTTTAGCAGCTTTCTACAGCCCCCTTGGGGTCCGCGGACCTCCGGTTGAGAATCGCTGCTCTAGGCGATGCGACACAGTTCAGCTGGGCAGTTACCCAGCTTACTCAGAGACGTGTGGTTGCTACCATACTGCGCTGTATGTATGTATGTCATGATGTCACATTGGGGGAGAGAGTCAGGGAGCACAGCTGGGCTCTTGAACACAGTTACAGCCCACTGCCTTCACAAATACATTCACTTTACACACACATACACACCCATGTTCTTAATTTTTCTTATTTTATAGTTTTACAATACAGTGGTCCCTCGGTTAACAAACGGTTCGATTAACGAAATTTCGGTTAATGAATTAGCTCACATAAGGATCTTCAATTCGGTTAACGAACAAAACTTCGATTAACTAAATCCTTACGACAAACACGTTTTGTTGTGAGCATCAGCTGATAGGCTAGTCCGCCAATACAGTAATCTGTTCTATGTTTGCATTCGTTTCCAATGGAGTAAATATCAAGAAGGTTGTGTTCTTGAATATTTGTGCATTTTTTATATTAAAATTATTGGTCATTCTAAAATTTAGCCATCCAAGCTCTGTCTACATAAAGTTTTCAACTATTATTTTTGGCTCGATATATGTAACTTTATTCATTTATTGAAACTCATTTACATGCACACACTGTCCTAAGGACAAAGCTGTACTGTACATGTAATCAAAATAATGTACAAAATGATTACTAAAATTTTTGTCTAGTGCAAACTATTGCATGTTTGCTTTCAAATTAATCACTGTCTTATAAGAATTCAAGCAATGTAAATTATATTCTCCCCGGTCACTTCTATGACATTTTATAAGCAAAAACCAAAAACTCAATCTAAAGGACATAAATAAACAAATAAATACTTCACTAGACCTTCGGTGCCAACTGTCAAACATGTCACTGTCACCTCCCCTTCCTCCCCCCCACCCCTCCCAACAAGGGTTTGGTGGTTATACAGTAGGCTTTAAGTTTTTATCTTATATAATATCACAGACTAAAGTTAGGAGAATATAATTTGCATTGTTGGAATCCTTGCAAGACAGTGAATAATTTGAATATAAACATCATATATTTTGCACAAGAGATAAAAATTTTATTACATTTTAATAATGTTCATTTTTTCAACTGTAGTTTTGGGTAGATTTACATAAATTTCTTCATTTATTTTCATCCATTTACATGCACACACCATACTAAAAGAAACGTAAAAGAAATAAATAACCTAAGTGCAAACCTGTATTGTACATGTACAGTGGTCCCTCGGTTAACGAAAGCCTCGGTTAACGAACTGCCTCCCATAAGATTCTTAAATTCGGTTAACGAACAAAAATTCGGTTAACGAATTTCTTACGAATCGACCTCAACATGTTTTCGCTTGCACTGGCCGGGCAACCAGCTTTAGTATTAGTCCGCCAATACATTAATTGGGTCTAGGGCTTAAATTCCTTACTATTTTAGTAAATATCAAGAAGTTTATACTATTCAATAATTTTAAAAGTTTAATATTCAATTTTTTAGTCATTTTAACAATTATTGAACATAATTGAAGGTAAAGTGACTAGTTTAATGCGCGGCATCCAGCCTCTTAACACAGCAAACAGGCGTTAGTCTCTCTCTGTTTTCACTGGAGGTAACATCTTGCTTGAGACTCTCTTCAACTAAATGCTTTTTTCTGTGTTTCCAAGCAAATTATTGGTCATTTTGAAATATATTTTACATATTGACAATATATAATGCAGTGCAGTGTTGATTTAAAGAAAATAATCTTGAAATACACCAAGAGAACTAAAATTTTATGGGTGAAATGGTGCCATGGGGTGACTTCTCTTCCACCCCAATGCCTTCTCTTCTTCCTTCTCCTCCACCCCCATTCTAATTCCCATCATCATCCAGGAGCCTTCTACATACACACCTCAAAGTAAGTGAACTTTTCTACCATTTTTGTTGAATTTAGGCAATTTTCGGTGAGCTGGAACCAATTACCCAAAAACCCATTGAAACAATGGTTTCGGTTAATGAATTTTTCGGTTAACGAACAACCTGCTGGAACGGATTGTGTTCGTTAACTGAGGGACCACTGTACTAAATGATTACGGTACTAAAATTTGTATGTCTAGTGCAAATTATAGCTTGTGTATATTCAAATTAATCATTATCTTACAAGAACACCAGCAGTGTAAATTATATTCTCCCAGGTCATTTCACTGGCAATTTTACAAGAGAGAAGCTTAGTCACTTAAGGTCTGTTAAATAAACACACATGAGACCTTCAGCTCCAACTGTCAAACATATCACCTCACCTCCTGCTGCTCCCTCCCTCCCTCCCTCCCTCTCCCCCAGCCAGGGTTTTAGGCTTACAGTTTTTATCTTATATAATATTTCAGACTAAAGTTAGGAGAATATAATTTGCATTGCTGGAATCCTTGCAAGACAGCGAATAATTTGAATATAAACGTCATATATTTTGCACAAGAGATAAAAGTTAATCGCCTGTATCACATTACAGTAGTGATTTAAGAGTAAGAGTGTATATTTACGTACAGTATATATATAGTGATTTAAGGGCGATTTAGGGGAATTTTAGGAGTGTTTCTGACTTTATGTGTTTTTGGCTTTACTTTGTATATTTACTTATCTGTGAGCTGGAACCAATTACCCAATATCCCATTGAAATAATGGATTCAGTTAACGAAATTTTCGGTTAACGAACGACTCTGTGGAACGAATTGTGTTCGTTAACCGAGGGACCGCTGTATATTGTATTTTCCTTTTTTCTCAGCCACATTAGAGTATTGTAATGACTTTTCCACAACCTTTATAGTTTCATTACAATGTAACAATGGCAACATGCCATCTCACAGGCCAACGCTTCCCCAGTTTTTCCCTCTACCAGTAAGTCAAGGTATCGCTACACCAAATTTGACCTAACGTTAAGGCAGGTAGTAGGTAGTAAGCAGCTATCAAACAGGGAGGTACTACTGCCTGGGAAGATATTGGAAGCATAATGTGTTGTCTAATGGTAGAAACTGCTGCCATATGGCATCACGAAAATTATGACCAAGTCCCAGGTTGCTGATCTGTCTTTCTGCCTCATTTACACAAATTATTTCTCTTACTTGGACAACACAACATACATAATGTACAGTGAACCCTCACTTTACGTGGTCAATTGAACCCACGGCGGCCCGCGTAAAGTGAGAAACGCGTAAAGTGAACAACATAACATATGGGATTAATTGAAATAGAGACCAGGCCGACCCCCAAACTCCACTTTTTCAGACACAATACCTACGTTGTAGTAAAAATAACCCCTAAATTTTATGATGGTATGCACACACAATTAATAATTAAGAGAAATATCAATAATATTAGGTTTTTTAACACTTACATTAGTAGAAAAGATGGCTGGGCACACGGGGATGGGGGGTTGGTTCCGAGGCAGAGGGCAGATTATTGGCCCTCACTTGTATCACTTGTATCAATTGTATCACTATCCACCACAGAGGCTTGCAGGGCCTCTTTGTCAAACCCCTCAAAGTCCATATAAGTCCATATCCTCACTATCATTATCACTATCACTGACTTGGGCCGGCTGTGGTGGGTGGCGGGTGAAGAACTCGGTAATGTTTTGATGACTGGGCGACCTTGTGCGCACCCTGCTCGCGCCGCTCTCCGCGTAAAAGGGTACACACACCGCGGAAAGTGAGCATTCCGTGTTCGGCAGGGTACCGCGTAAACGTGGAAACGCGTAAAGTGGGACCGCGTAAAGCGAGGGTTGACTGTATATCGTTTCTCACTCTTGATTTATTTTTCCGTTTTTGTATTTATTTATGGTTATTATTATTATTATTATTATTATTATTATTATTATTATTATTATTATTATTATTATTACCGGTATTATTATCATTATCATTATTATTATATTATTATTATTATTTTATTTTTATTTTTATTAATTTGCTATTAATTTTATTAATTGTTGTAATGATAATAATAGATAATATTATTATTATTAATATTATTATATTTTTGCCCCCCAGGTCCTGATGTGGGTCAGTGACCTGTGCCCGGGTGGGCTAATGTAAAACACTTTTTATCGCAAAACCGAATTAACACTAAGTGCATTAACGCTAGATGTGGGACACCTGTACTTCCTTTCCCAGCATTCATAAACCATATCACCTACCTTTATGTTATTTAACAATTGTGCTACTGTACTTTAAGCAACATTTGTATACTATTTAGACAAAAAATATGCAGCTAACACCATCAAGGAAAAGCTAAATGAAAGTTTAACACAACTGCCATTTGCATAGATGCTGGCTGCTTGGCCTCCCATAGTAGCGTAGACCAGCTGGGGCGCTGCCTCTGCCAACCCCTAACAACAGGGCTCCCCACACTCCGCCTCCCTGCTTTGCATGTTACCTCTCACACACAATGAAATATTTATTCCCCTTTTTGTTTTTGACCTTATGACAGTTATTTCTTTTACTTTTTTTCACACTTTTTATGAAGGATTGTGTGTGCATGTAACTGAGTGAAAATAAATTAAGAAAGATAAGTAAATCTACCCAAAACTACGAGTTAAAAAATAACCTGGTAGCGAGAGGGGTAGGGGATATGGCAACAATGCCAAGTTAGACTCATCACTGTAGCTTAGTCCACCATCCAACTGTCTTATCTCCCACACAACAATTCACTCTCCACTTTTCATTTCTATTACTTATTTTATAGTTTTATATTTTTTGTATTTCTAAGCCACATTAGAGCACTGAAGTGGTATTTATACTGTACAGTATTATATTTTCTTTAATTTCTTATTCAAATTAGAAAATTTAAAAGATATTTCCAAAACTTTTATGGTTTCTTTTTTAAATAAGCACAATGGCAGCCAACGCTTGGCCACAAATTATGAATATTTGATTGCAAAGTATATAAAAAGAGACATGTAGTACTAGAGGTACACACAAATTTAAGAACGTAAATTTGTATTTCGCAAACTATCACAACTCCACTGTACAGTATTATATTCTTTCAAGTTCTGATGCACTTGTTACTTGTTACAAATTAGAAATTAATACATCAGAAGTATGTACAGTATTGTACAATTAAAAAATAATGAATGAGCAACAGAAGCTTTTGTCGGGTAATATATTGTAATTGTCTAAAATTTCTAGATATCCTTATGTAGATTTACATCAAATTAAAATGTGACAAAGGGTGATGACTCACTGATGAAGACAGCAGTATCCTCCCAAGCAACTCCAAGAAGTATCAGACCTCCCACCTTGCTTATTAGACCAATCAGAGCAAGAATCATATCTGGTGCTTTGGAACATAAAGGAAGAATCCCCAGTAGTGCCAAGGCTCCTAAACCATATTTCAGTGAGAAATACCAGGTGTACTTCTCAAATGACCACACAATTGGTGTATCCTTAACATACAAGTAGGAGATATCCATTTCACCTGAAACATAAAATAATGAAATAAGTATTAGAGCATTCAAAATATATGAACACTGTCATGTTATAATAAGTGTAGTATGATTGTTTTCCAAAATATTCAGTACATGCCTTTATACATCATTACACTTCCATGGGCAACAACCCTTGAGGGGATGACCCCATCTCTATACACTAAAGTATAATCAACATTAGAGTTATGGTACATAATATTGTACATTTTGAGTCTTGACCTTCAGCAGTGACTCTGACTTCTAACACTGACATTTAAATTTGTTTATCTGCAGTGAATAAATTTTCAACAAAATCACCAGCACCAGTAAAAGTTATGGTCAGCAAAGGGCAGATCTGGGGGGGAGGGGGGTCCTGGGGTCTGCCCCCCTTCATCAGAAAATTCCAATACTTTTTCTTGAATGCAGTATTGTACTCAGGCATTCTTGTATTATAAAAATTAATTAATATTGACTTCAGAATATCTCCTAATATCAAGTGTACATGGCTTCAAAATGCCCATAATATTGGTCAGATTTCAAAATAATTTCTGGGGGACTTACAGCATCTCCCTCCCCCCAACTGGGTGGCTTGCTGTGCTTGCCATGTTCCCACAACTTCTTTGCCCCCCCCCCCAAATTTTTCTTTTATTCCTGACATACCATAATATTTAACAACAGGCATATAGAAATTTCACCAACACTTTGAAAACGTGATTAACATTTGTCATACTACTGTACTTTAGCTATCAAATTAACATATAGTAACAACTAACACTTGCTCACATTGAAAAACATTTTTTTTTTTTTTTCATTATTAATGACATGAGTTACACCAGCAAATGACCCACTCGAACATTGAAGCCCAAAGTGGATGGCTTATTCAAATGACTGATGTAGCCAATAACCCCCCCAAATTTACATAATAATATCATATTTGTTGACTACAAAGCACTCTGGGAGACCCTCTCAGTATAACAATACAGTATAGGTTACTTTCCTTGAATGAGATCAAATGCTAAACTAGCAATCTACTAAGTACATGACAATCCACTAAGCACCCATATATGGAAACAGGGCCGGATTCAGGAGTGGGCAAAGTGGGCAGCTGCCCAGGGGCCTCCACATATTACAATATAGTAATACCCTGCTTAAAACGGTTTCGCTTAGCGCGATTTCACGTATACGCGGTGCCTCGCCAGAGCTGAACTTTCACTTAACGCGGGTTTTTTCCACGTATACGCGCAGAGTGTCCGGCTCTAGAGCTATTTTTAGATTCGCCCCACCCGCCACCCTGCCTGACTGCCTGCCTGCCTGTTTTAGCTCATAAAATTCATACAAATTACCCGGCCAGAATATAATTTACATTGCTGGAATTCTTACAATATGATGATCATTTTGAATATAAACATCATAGATTTTGCATTAGACATACAAATTTTAGATATAATATTTACTCTGAGTAAATATGTTATTTTTTGTGCAAAATATATGACATTTATATTCAAGATATTCCTGGTCTTACAAGGAATCCAGCAATGTCAATTATATTATCCTAACTTTAGTTTGAGGTATTATTTATTACTAAAAAGGTAAATATTCTGGTTTTCCCACACATCTGGTAGGGAGGGTTGGTGGGGGGTGGGGGGGAGGGAGGGACCGACTGACCATCTGTTACCGTGTGAAGAATATTTTTTTTTTTTTATTAACTGAAGATATTTGTTTTAGCTCATAAAATTCATACAAATTACCCGGTCAGAATATAATTTACATTGCTGGAATTCTTATAATTTGATGATCATTTTGAATATAAACATCATAGATTTTGCATTAGACATACAAATTTTAGATGTAATGTTTACTCTGAGTAAATATGTTATCTTTTGTGCAAAATATATGACATTTGTATTCAAAATATTCCTGGTCTTACAAGGAATCCAGCAATGTCAATTATATTATCCTAACTTTAATCTGAGGTATTATTTAATACTAAAAGTTAAAATTTAGTTTTTTCACCCAACCTTTCTCTTGAAGGGAGGATTGGTGGAGGGTGGGGGGGAGGGTTGGGACAGACCGCGTGGTTGGAAGAGGGGGGAGGCAAGGTGAGGTACTTTGTTGACAGATAGTGTCGTGAAGAATATTTTTTTTTTTATTAACTGAAGATATTTGTTTTAGCTCATAAAATTCATACAAATTACCCGGCCAGAATATAATTTACATTGCTGGAATTCTTACAATTTGGTGATCATTTTGAATATAAACATCATAGATTTTGCATTAGACATACAAATTTTAGATGTAATGTTTACTCTGAGTAAATATGTTATTAATTGTGTGCATGTACCATCATAAAATTAAGATGTTACTTTTACTAGAACATAGGTATTGTGTCGGAAAAAGTGGAGTTTGGGGGTCGGGCCAGTTTCTATTGGAATTAATCCCATATGTTCTGTTGTTCACTTAGCGCGGTTTTCACTTAACACGGTACCCTGTGGGTTTTATTGACCGCGTTAAGCGGGGTACTACTGTATTTTTTTTATTTGTTTATTCATTTGGATTATTTTTATTTTCATTCTTCAAAATTCATGTTTATCTATTCCATCACGTAAAACTATGTTCAGCAAGAAGCGTGATAGAAATTAGGCTAGCTACTCCTTGAAATTCATGAATACCTGGTTTTCCTATGAACCGTATATTTTTAATGAATGCATATGGCTTCAAAATTCTCCAAAGAAGTGTTAAAATTTCAAAATTTTCCCGGGGGGCTTACAGCGCCCCCCAGAACTCCCAGATGTTTAGGCTTGCTTCACTCGCCACCCCACCCTCTTGGGTAGTTATAATGAGGGGGGCCTCCACAAAGATGCTGCCCATGGGCCTCCACAGGTCTAAATCCGGCACTGTATGGAAAACTGATGTTTTGTTTTATATTGGTAAGTTTGAAGACAAAATTTACTGGTACAGTACAGTAATTACCATATGCAGTATACTGGTATTCCTAGAACTATTTTTGCTTTTCTGTTTCACTGATGTTTGTTTCCATTATAATGAGTGTAATTATTGCTCATAAATTTGAGGGAGTGTTTGTAAACAGCCGGTTAGGTTCTAGGAGGCTTGTTTGTAACACTGAAATGTCATGACTCAAACAGTTAACTAAGGTCTTTATCATATGTCAGTTGCCATACAAATTCTTGCCCTGGATCTTTGACATCGACTCCAATTTGGTGTTCTACAATTTGTTTCGTCGCTTCATGTCACTGTAGTGTGGAAACAATATAAGTCAAAGTAAGTTCAGTCACAATTTTTCAAGTGATGCAACATTCAGGCAAAGCTTCATCAAATATATCTGCTGTATAGCAGAGTTGTAAAAAGTACTGGACTTTGTTACTTAAGCTTACATTGACAAAATGTTAGTCAAGTAGAAGTAAAAAAGTATCTCATTCAAAAGTACTCAATTACAGAAAGTAAAAAGTAACAACAAAATTATTAATTGTCTCAAATATTAAATTAAATCCACAATAAATTGAGAAAAACTAGCAAACTAAAGATAAAAATAAGACACAGCATTACACATGTTTATTTGTAAATCTTTCTACTGAGACTAATCAATTACCAATGCTCAAAATTATGGCTGTCCATTCAGAATCTTTTAGGCCTAAATATAAGCCCAGCATGACCTACCGAAAGAGAATACGTTCAGTGACTCTTCTCCCTACAATCTATCGCAGGGATAGTGAACGGGCTGAAAATATATCCATCCAACACTATAATCACTTTCTTCCTTATCCACACAAGTGTCATCGACATGGACTTATGGTCCGCAGACATAATGTTGTCTCTGCTCGCATTAGGTTAGGATACAGACCTATCTGTTAAGTATCTGAGGCAGTGGATGACCCTCACTTCTCTTCCCGTAAACACTGTAACTGTCACAATGCTAACACCCTTCAACACTATTGTCTTGACTGTCCACTGTCAGGGACCTCTTACCACAGGGAGTCACTAACCACTATAGGTCACCACCTACTTATTCGTAATAATTTAAATTTAATTCTTGTATGCTATCCACGTTTTGGTGGGTACTAACTCTCATTATCCTTAAATCATATCAATATTTCTCCATATCACAAGTCATAGCATGTCCTGCGAGACACGAGAACCAGTGTACATGTATTAGTGTCTGACCACATAGTCTTATGACTAGGCTCGTCACCTCCTGGGGTGTAATAAATTAATTAAATAATAAATAATAAGTCCAACATGACTAAACAGATGCTCACAAACAGCAGATGTTAAGCTTGAGAGGTAAGTTGCATAATGTTGGGTTAAGACCTCAGTAGCTCCATTCCATCCCCTGGGCATGCCTAGTAGCTATCAAGCTCCTTCAGTTTGAGGAGTTTGTGGATGAATGTTGCCTCCATAGTGACTGAGTCTGACTACGACTCACCGTGAACTGTTCCTCTAATTGGGGTGTGGCTATAGTGACGTCACTTTTCGATTCTAATTGATGAGTGGCTGAATTTTTCGCACCACGTATCTGGCAAGTGCTGGGGGGGGGGGGCTGGGATACTTTGTTATTTCAGCAGAATTTTAAATACTCTCAGTCTCACACATATGTATAGATACAGGATTTATATCTAAGATGGAATTATGTAAAGTATTTTAGAATCACAGCCTCTTTGAAATTCATTTTAGGTACAGGTATATGCAAAGAGCAACTGACATCTAACAGGAAGACCAAGCCCCTGAAGGAAAGGTGGGGGGAGAAGAGAGGGGATTCAATAGGGAAGGAGGGGGGATAAGAGGGTAGGCTAGGTGAGGTGAGTGGTCAAGGTGCTAATGGACACAAGAAGATCAAAGGGAAAGTCCGCTTCAAGGCCACTGCCACCTGACCTGACATCACCTCACCTCATGAGACCTCTAGGTATGTGACCGCATGGTGTCTCCCCACACCGTACCCTTCACGACTCCACCCACACAACTCTTTTACTATGGCTAATAATTAATTAGTTATAAAATATATTACTGTATTTGTTTGCCACAGACATAAAAACTTTTTGTTCGTGGCATGTAATAAGTAACGATTTTTGTGTTTTTCAATTGTATTAAAGTAAAGGTATTAGAAAACCATACTTTAGTAAAAGTAAAAGCACTTAAAATTTTGAGTACAGTATTACCCCGCCTAACGCGGTTTCACTTAACGCGTTTTATCATATACGCGGTGCCTCGCCAGAGCTGAACTTTCACTTAACACGGATTTTTTCCACATATACGCGGTGAGTGTCTGGCTCGAGACGCTATTTTTAGATTTGCCCCACCCGCCACCCTGCCTGACTGCCTGTTTTAGCTCATAAAATTCATACAAATTACCCGGCCAGAATATAATTTACATTGCTGGAATTCTTATAATTTGGTGATCATTTTGAATATAAACATCATATTTTTGCATTAGACATACAAATTTTAGATAAAAATTTTTCTCAAATTAACTATGTTATCTTTTGTGCAAAATATATGACATTTATATTCAAAATATTCCTGGTCTTACAAGGAATCCAGCAATGTCAATTATATTATCCTAACTTTAGTTTGAGGTATTATTTATTAAAATTTAGTGGTTATCCCACACATCTCCTTGGGACGGTTGGTGGGGGGTGGGGGGGAGGGAGGGACCGACCGACCATCTGTTACCCTGTGAAGAATTATTATTTTTTTTTATTAACTGAAGATATTTGTTTTAGCTCATAAAATTCATACAAATTACCCGGTCTGAATATAATTTACATTGCTGGAATTCTTATAATTTGATGATCATTTTGAATATAAACATCATATATTTTGCATTAGACATACAAATTTTAGATAAAAATTTTTCTCAAATTAACTATGTTATCTTTTGTGCAAAATATATGACATTTATATTCAAAATATTCCTGGTCTTACAAGGAATCCAGCAATGTCAATTATATTATCCTAACTTTAATCTGAGGTATTATTTAATACTAAATGTTAAAAACTCTGGAAGGGAGGATTGGTGGGGGGTGAGGGTTGGGACTGACCGCGCGGTTGGAAGAGGGGGGGAGGCAAGGTGGGGTACTTTGATTGACAGATAGTGTCGTGAAGATTATTTTTTTTTTATTAACTGAAGATATTTGTTTTAGCTCATAAAATTCATACAAATTACCCGGTCAGAATATAATTTACATTGCTGGAATTCTTATAATTTGGTGATCATTTTGAATATAAACATCATATATTTTGCATTAAACATACAAATTTTAGATAAAATTTTTCTCTAGGTAACTATGTTATCTTTTGTGCAAAATATATGACATTTATATTCAAAATATTCCTGGTCTTACAAGGAATCCAGCAATGTCAATTGTATTATCCTAACTTTAGTTTGAGGTATTATTTATTAAAATTTAGTGGTTTTCCCCCAAAAATTTCTCTGAGAGGGAAGAGCCGGCAGTGTAGTGTGAGAGGGGGAGGGAGTTGAGTCCATTATTTGAATGGACATTAACTTGGCGACTGTATTTCTCTATTTCTCTTAAGTATTAATTGTGTGCATGTACCATCATAAAATTTAGATGTTATTTTTACTACAACATAGGTATGTGCCTTCAAAAAGTGGAGTTTGGGGGTCGGGCCGGTTTCTATTGGAATTAATCCCATATGTTCTGTTGTTCACTTAACGCGGATTTCACTTAACGCGGGACCCTCTGGGTTCAATTGACCGCGTTAAGTGGGGTACAACTGTACTTTTTAAAAAAGTAAATACTGTACCCAAAAATGTTACTTGAGTATAAGACTCGAGTAAATTTATTTAGTTACTTTACAACTCAACTGTATAGTGATAAAAGAATTATGATCCTGACACAGTAAAGATTTTGGATATCCAGACACCTGCACACCCAACTGCATAGAAAACAAACTCACATCATATGTTCACTGTAAATGGGAATATAAAACAAGACAATAAACATTCATATCACTTAAGTTGAAGTAAGTGGTTAGAGGGTACAATACAGTACTTGGCAAACTTCAATACTTGAACCTTAATTTATTAAAAATGTATTATTTAAAATAATCTTCCTAAAGTTTTAAACCAATTAACACATACCAGCAGTACAAATCATAATCAGCGAGGCAGCAGCAAGAAGCCACAACAGGTACTTGCGACGGTTTTCTTGCCTCTCCTTCAACACTGTTGACGCAGATTCTCTTAAGTGTTGACAAGCACAGCCACTATGAATCCAGGAGTTTTGTGGGGGATGCCTGGGTTAAAAATACATTATACATGAGCTATTAGTGAAGCTCAGTATGCGCTGCTGGAGAATTATTGTACATATGAAGCACAGCTAGAATTAATTTTCAATAGTACAAACATTCAATCTCCTCTAATTTGCCCTTCACAATAATTTGGACATTTTTGGAGATTTTGAATTATTTAGTAATTTTTTTTTTTAACTTGAAACCTAAATGCTTGAATTACACTGAAGGTGTCGAATATACCCCTTGTGTGTGTCCAATAAGTTGAAACTTGTGGTCCCACATGGAAGAAAACTGCCTTGGGCATAGTTCTAGAAGGATGCTTTGTGTGAGTGTTCTTGTGCAGGAGGGGGTCAAGTACAGTACTAATTTTTGCATGGTTCCCACATACCATTCATCATTTGTGTGGAAAAATAATGGCAAATCCCATGTCAATTGCTGAGATGCATGTTAGCTGTGCAGTGTGTCCAATGAACTAGGACAGATGTTAGAGAATTATAAAATCAAAACTACCCCACTTCCAACCCCAACCCAAAAAGCAATTCATTTACCTGGCTAAATATTCCATAGATTTATATACTTCACCATATAATGTATACTCGCATACAAGTTGACCTTTGGAGCCTCTAAAACTTCCCCTAAAACTAACGGTTATTTATATCCCTAATAAATTATTTGAACCTGGGTATAGGGGGTTTCTCTGTGCTGAATAAAACCAACTGGTACTTGCTGAATAAACTGTTAAAAGTGGCATCTCTTAGTTAAGGGGTTAGTTCCAGCTGTAGTTTTTTGTGGATAACATCCAAATTAGTGAACGGAAACAATCAATCACATAGTGTAGATGGTCATTATTTTGAATTAGATGTTTTAGTGTCTATATTTTTTACAGTTTACAGGTATAAAATTACATACAGTTTGAATCATAGAGATGACAGAACATTAAGTAATAAATTACCATGGTGATGGCAGCATGTACAGTACAGTTGCCTGTATATGTGGCAATGTCACAGTGATGGGTGAGTCATGAATTTCCAACAATTATGATGGAGAGCAATTGTGTCTTGAGTGAAAAGAAAGTATATCCTATAGGCATAATTGCCATTAGGGATAGTGTGGATACAGCACACTGTATACTAAGTCTTTCGGTACACAAGGAAGCAGCATGGCTGGTATACCATATTTGCCTGGTCCACCAGAACATAAATGGATGAAGTTACTGCTAATAAAACAAAGCTAGCTTGTTGTAATTTGTTTTTCTTTCTGTTAGTACAGTACAGTAGGGTCGGGATATATCGCGAGATAGGGTCCAACAATGTTCGCTATATATTAAATCACGATATATAATTACATGTAATCAATGGGGAAAATAAGGTTAGGTTCTGGAGGCAAAAAAAAATGACTAAACTTGACTTAACGAGTTAATTTTCTTACTAACTAAAGCACCAATGAACACTAGACTCAAGAACAACAGGCTATTTCAATATCAACATCAAGGAACACTAAACTCAGGAACACTAGACTCGGCAGCAGACACCACACTGCCACCCTCACTTAACAATCCCACACCTACATAAACGAACACCAAAAATATTAATTACAGTATTAAATCATTTCCATTAAGCTTTCCATTACCCTCACTTCACTTTTCACGTCACTAGCAACCCATTTACACTCACCTTAGAAGTCGTAATTTGCAGCAGAGTCGGCTGCTTTCTTGTCACTCACTCAGAAAGACTGAGCGGGCGAGCGTGAATGTGTGAGTGAGCAGCCACGGTGGCGCCTCTGGTGAGCAAATAACGTATTTGTTTGCCAGGCGGTACATTCGAAATATTTCCTGCCCGATTTCCCTCGCAAAATAATACAAATTACCGTTATACTGTATATAGGAAAATTTTGAGAATTTTGGTAGCCACGATATAAAAAAAAATCGTCATATAAAGTCGCGATATATCCCAACCCTACTGTACTGATGTTTTTCATGTATCATAAAGTACTGATACAATAGGGTATGCTATAACGAACGGATCCTACTACGAATATTCCTATAACAAACGGTTTTACCTATAAAATTGAGAATGCTATAACGAACGCAACTCCTGCAACGAACGCGGATGGATACGGGACTATTTCGCCTGGCGCATGAATATTGTTGTACCGCGACCCACAACAAGAGCGTCAGGCGCCATCTTTGTCTCATTGTGTAGCCAGTGCACCACTGTTATTGTTGAAATTTCGTCTTTTGATGTGGAAATAGAGTTATTTGTATAAATATTTTGTTATACAAGTGTACAATTGTGACAATGAATCGTCCAAAGCGAGTGAGAAAGCTCATAACTCTTGAAACTAAGAAAGAAATCATAAAGAAACGTGAGGATGGAACAAGCATTGCGAAACTTAGTGATGAGTATGGGATGGCTAAATCGACTATATGTACGATTTTAAAGAATAAAGAGGAGTTGAAAACAGTGCAAGTGGCTAAGGGAATCTCTAGACTTAGCAAAGCAAGGTGTAATGTGATTGAGATGGAAAATTTACTCTTAGTGTGGATAAAGGAGAAAGAAATGGCAGGTGATAGCATTAGTAAAGCTATAATTTGTGAGAAGGCCAGACAATTGTTTGAGGACCTTAAAGCCAAGACTCCCAGTGCAAGTGATAGTGATGTGCCAGTGTTTAGGGGTACCAAGGGGTGGTTTACTGGTTTCAGAAGGAGAAATAAAATACATAGTGTTGTGAGACATGGTGATGCTGCTAGTGCAGATAAGGAAGCAGCTAAGGAACACCATGACATTTTTTTTAATATTATTAAAGAGGGAGGCTTTGTTTCTCAGCAGGTATTCAACTGTGATGAAACTGGACTTTTTTGGAAAAAAATGCCTCGCCGTACATACATTACCAAGGAGGAAACTTCTGTCCCTGGCCATAAGCCAATGAAAGACAGGCTTACCCTCCTTCTTTGTGCTAATGCTTCTGGTGACTGCAAAATAAAGCCACTCCTTGTGTACCATGCAGAAAACCCCAGAGCTTTAAAAAACACTAGGAAGACCCGCCTTGGTGTTATGTGGCGGTCAAACCCAAAGGCTTGGGTGACCAGGAATTTATTCTCTGAGTGGGTGATTGAGGTGTTTGGACCCAGTGTTCGGGAATACCTCAGGGAGAATAATCTTCCACTAAAAGCTTTGTTGGCTTTGAAGAGTCAGAAGAAGAGGCTGTTGTTCATGAAATTGTGGCTCTGGGCAATTCCATGGGCCTGGAAGTGGATGATGATGATGTTGAGGAGTTGGTGGAAGAGCACAGTAAGGAACTGTCCACTGAGGAGCTGCTTGAGCTTCACAAAGAGGAAAATGAGACACTGAAGCGGAGCTTAACTTCTGAGGAGTCAGGGGAGGAGGAGGACAAGGAGGAAAGCCGCATCATTCCAGCCAAAGATCTCAAGGATGCGTTCTTTTGCTGGAGCAAACTGTCCAAACTTGCTGAGGATTATCATCCTGATGTTGGTTCTGTGCAAAAGGCCATCAGTGTGTTTAATGACAATGTTATGAACTACTTTTGGAAGGTCCAGAAATCAAGGTTGAAGCAGCCAACCCTGGATTCCTTCTTTACAAAGGTAACAAAAGAACCTACAGACAAAGTGCCTGTGAGACAGTCACCAAAGAGGGCTAGGAAGGATGACTCCTCTCCTTCCACCTCTTCTCCATAATTCTCTCCTCCCCCCTCCCCCTCTGCCTCCTGTCCTGCATGCCGAACAACACTAAGGTAAGATAAAGTACCGTATTTTTTACATTTTCCACAGACTTTTTTCAGTGTTAAGTGGTTGTATTTGGGGGCCTGGAACGGATTAATCCTATAACGAACGAATGCTATAATGAACGAGGTTCTGGAACCAATTAGATTCGTTATAGCATACCCCACTGTAATTAGAATAGCTGAAGTGTATATAATTTGTACCATGGGGTAAAAAAGCATTGTGATAAATCACTAAAGTGGTGACTACATGTACTGTACTGTGTTGTGTTTGGCATGGTATCGGTAGATAGCCAGAGCTTCAGGGGTAGAATTATAGAGTGAGTATTGGCCCAAACATGAATTTTGAGCTAAAAAACTGAAGATCAACTTATGTGCCAGCTGGGCACATATGCATTATCTTAATATATCATGATTTTTTTTTAAATTAATACAGTACACTTTTTCAGTACAACTGTAGAATATGTGTTTCAAACAAACAAATCATTCCAGACACCACTAGTGTACAGATTGAATTTTGAACACCTGTACTGTATATGAATATATGGTGGGTTTTTATAGAAAATAGTAAGTAATTTACAAAATATATTGATATACTATACTGTACAGTACAGTATTTTTTAATAAAATGTGCTGGAGGGAACATCACTGTAATTACTTTAGGTAAGCTTTGGTGTGTCTACACATACATGCTTAAGACAGTGATTAGATTTATCTTTAAATGTCTTAATACTGTACTGAAGCCCCTTAATCATAGTAAGCTGAATTTCTTCATACCATACAGTATTCAATACCATATTGATGTGCATTGTGATGGTCAAAAATAATTTATTAAATTTTTATTATACTTTATGTATAGTCCTTGGGGCTGGGAGGAGAAAACCCCTCCATTAAGGGAATCCTCCTAATAAGGGACAGAGCTTGCATGAATTAGTCTTGTATTAGGAGGGTTTACTGTATCTATTGGCAAATGCAGTAAGTGCATGATCCAATCCAAGCATTTACAAACCTTGGCAGAATGTTGCGGACACATGTGATGATGTAGAAGACAACTGTTGCATGACATGTCAAAATGAGGGTGAAGGTGGCGGGTCTTCCACCAATTTTCTGAACCCATCCCCCAAGCACTGGTCCTATAGTGCCACCAATAAACACCATACTCTCCAAGATTCCCACACGCACTGTTCTGGTGTTGAAGCTGCTGGCCTGTTGATATAAAATTTCATAAAATGTTCAAGAGTGAATTATGAAAATTATGATCCATTTATTAATACTGTACACCATGATTAAGAAAAAAAGCAAATAACTTAACCTCCATAATTGTAAGTTTAAGTTTTTGTAAACTGCTAAATGTACACCAATTCATGATTCATAACCCATTGGCTTCCAGCATTTTCAAATTTGTAATCCCCATATCACCTCTCATCCAACCTACCACCAGGAGGGGGCAGATGTTGATGTTTGGGTTATCTGCATACCATAGGGATGCAACTATGTACACCTGCTCTGCATGTCATTCTCAATCAGTAAAATGGGTACAAAATATAAAACATGGATACTCAAAACTGTGGCTCATAAACCTGTGGTTGGTGCAAGATTAATGTATACTATTGATATCCCAAGTGTGTTGTTCTTCTCACTCATAATACAGTCAACCCTCACTTTACGCGGTCCCACATTCCGCGTTTCCACGTTTATGTGGTACCCTGCCGGAACCCAGGATGCTCACATTCCGCGGTGCGTGTACCCCTTTACGCGGAGAATGTCCGGCTCGACGCTATTTTTAGATTCGCCCCTCCCGCCTGGGGCTGTAAGGTCGGCAGTGCATGTCTTCCGTTATCAGTGGCGTCATATGACGTGTCGGACTGTGATTGGCCGGTTTATGATTGGCCATTGCATCTACCTCCCTCCGCTGCTAGCTGTAATTGGTTTAAAAGTAATATAGCGTGTCCGCAGAGGGAGGAGGGAGAAAAACGGCAGCTTGACCTGGCAGCGGCAGTTCATCCCTCAGGCCACCGTATGTCGATGCATCATTGTTCTGTAAAATGGCTTCCGCCAGACCACCGCCCCAGAAAAACCTTTCCTTGCCTCGGACCCAGCCGCCCTGGCCAAGAAGACACGGCCGTTCCTTAAGCTCTGATGAAGTACAAGGTATCAGAGTTAGAAAGAACAGACAGGTTGATTTGAAAGCGCGCCAGCATGGTGCCAAGCAGAATCTCGATCCGAGACGATAAGAAGGATGCAGCCAAGATAAAGGAGCACATGAAAGATCACAAAGTCTGGTGCTTCTATGATCAAAACATTTCACAACCAGGTTAGCTATAAAGGCGGAAAAATTGCTTGTGAGCTGCAGTGCGTCAGGCGAAGACCGGAACATGGCGGTCGACCACGAGCTCTGTTAAGGAATGCGCCCGCGTGGAGCACAACATGCTGCAGTGTCATGAAAGATCAATTTAGAGCCCAAACCCTTTAATGCTTCCTCTGGGTGGTTGTAATAGGCCCTATCTCCATCAACCAAGGCATATTATATAAATGGGTCAATACATCTGATATTATATTCCAGATTCACCACCCTGTAACTTTCCACTGTCTATAGGTAAAGACATGAGATTGACACGTGAGCAGACAGCACTCCACCCAGGGCAGACCACTAAGCATTTCTGTAAGCCGCACTGCGATGCCCTTAAGCTTCAGTGATAGCTCACCTCAACTCATATCGTGGGGCCGTGACCTAGCAGTTTATTCATACTTAAGCTCACCTATGCACTCCCCACCTGGTCTTCCTCCCTAAATGCCACTGGCGTAAACACCTAGAAAAAAAGTGCAAAAGGGCGCATGCAAGATTATTCTTCCCTTCCTACTCCCACACATCAAGCGCTCAACACACACTGACCCTTTCGCTCTCACTGACCATCCACCACGACCTCATCTACAAATTTGGTAAGAAGCGCTACACCGTCGACACCGGCTCCTACTACCACCTGACATCCCCTGTCAGGTGCTGTTCGACACCACAACCGCATCCAGCCCATACATTGCACAGACGGTGGCTGCAAGAACAGCCCAGTCCAACCATTGTAAAAATTATCAATAACATGTAATAAATCAGTGTATTCACTCGGTAAACACTGCTCCTTACCACTGTCACTATGTTGGGAAATGAACTGTAGTTGAGCTGATCCCCATCTAAGTTATTATATGTCTTATTTGTGTCACTTATATTTACTTGTGTATATTATTTGTAATTCGTAACCCATTCCCCAAATATGTAACTGTAAATTTTTCAGCCTTCTGGCTGCCAAAGCTCTTCAATAAACGTTAATTATTATTATTATTATTATTATTATACATAAGCGCCGTCCCCTTCTCATTCCTCTAAGACAGTGAGACTTACAGTTGATATACGCAAATTATATACAACCTTTTATATAATAAAACAAAAGGAACTACCGTTTGGGTTTTGAATTTAGCAAACTAAATATAAATATATGTGAGCGGACTGGTTAATTGGACAACCTTGAATTCATATAAATTAACTTGGCAGTGTGTCGCAGTTCTTCAAACTGGTAGTCGTATTATCACCGTCTACCAATGTTTGTGAAAAACAAAACCACACAACAGTAATGGCGTTACTAATCCAGTGTTAAAACTATAACCCGTATTGAGGCTGTGATATTTGGTAGAAACTCCTTATCTCTATTACATACAAATCGTGCAGAATTAAGTAATATACATATATTACACGGCCTGTTAGTTACATATCCAGATTGAGCGGTTGAAATAGAGCCACTCAGCATTTTCTAGACATTACAGTGTTGCAGTGTTGAAGAAGGTTTAATAACCTGGACCCAACAATTGGTATTACTTCTTAGCTGAACCAAACATTGTTGTGTCGTCAGCGTGAATTACGAAGTTCGATTGACTCATCATGATCCTCCATATATCGTGGATTGTGAGACTTGGCACATGGCAGTTTAAGCAGCAACAGCAGCGAGCAGTGTGATAACCAATGTAGCAGTTTTCTGATGTGGCAGATACCCCTAGTTCAAGTGGACTCGTCTCTCACCCAAAACGAAAGCGTCTTCTGCGTTGCCAAAGAAACCAGCAGCAGAGCCGCATCCTAGGAAGAGCCCCACCCACCTCCACCCTCGACTCAGACCTCTTGAAGGATCACATTTCTATACAGGCGTACTACTCTGTATAAATAGGTATTTAAATTACATAATTCTACACATATGAACCACGTTCGAGATATCTTCACTGATAGGTTCGTCGGGATGGGATTATTTTCAATGATAAAGTGTCGAATGTAAGATTAATGTGAAATCCTATAATTTACAGTGGTTTGTAAGTGTCTGTCTTCTTATTGTTAGTTTAATGATTAACTTTACAATTTTATATTCATTGTCTTATAAATGAGGCAGTGATCTACTTACATTAAGTATTCATTGACCCAAAGAGGGGCTAATAGATAATTTCAAGTTTCCCATGTCTAATGTAGATGAAATCGAGCGTACTGTTTCTTATAACCAACTCATTGATAATTAAACAGACTGACATAGATTTGAGTATGGAACACAGTTAAATGAGTCGGTAAGAAGTAGTGAAAGTTATGAAGCGAATCATTTGGCCTGACTTAAACCCGTCGTGCCCTACGGTCTGGTAATCACTATAGTGCCTCACCTAGAATATACTAAGCAGTTACCCCTGTTACAGGTGATGGTATTTTCGTCGGTAACAACCTTATTAACCAGCCTTCTGTTGGGAGTAAGAATACTAACTTGTATCACTAACACTATTAGTCCTCTAACCCCTCACCTAAATGATAATGTTATTAATATCATGCAGGCAGCGGTGACTATGTTCAAAATTTTCACAGGACAAGACGATTACTGGTGCACATTTATTGGGTACGTATGAAATGCTTATGCGCCCAATAGTCACCTCTTGACTAATGAAAAGCATATGCGTTCCCCATATAGCATGGAGTTCCTATGCAGGCAGTCGTTTAAATGTGTTTGGTTTTGCAATACACAAATATGAAAGGATTCATGAAAGCAGCTAATTGGGATTTTTTGGGGGTAGGTCACAGCTGGGCCAACTGCAATGGATCTTCAAATGGTTGGATACATGTATTCCCAGGTATCAAAACAACGCCTGTTAGCGCTGTTGACGGTACGGTAGAGTTACCGCCAGGACATATAGCGACCTTCTGGTCCTCGAGCTGGTACAAGCTCACGGGGTGATATACACGGACAATAGGCATTGATGGCGACTCATAAGTTTCTTCTTTCAAATCCGTGGTTACCAGAAATAGCGGGCACAGGAAGTACAGTATAGACCTGCTTGGATATGGTGGAATACGCCAAACAAGCTCTGTCCCCAGGCTACGGAGGCTGCACGACAGCCTCAGTCACTGGCCCCCAGCCCGTCTCCAGATGCATAGATGCCTGCTCCCAGACTCCTTATGCGACACACTTTAGCTCCGTTTATACTCCCTTAAAGTAAAGGGAGGATGTTTAAATACAGAGGTAATAGTGCAAATAAAAGCCACACACCGGTGCAAAGCCATTCTCAAAGGTCCAAACGGTGAGGCCGTAACTCTCTGCAGAAAGCGGCGCCAAATGGTGCGCTCTTCACAAATCAACATCTCATAGTTCGCCGAGTGCGATGTGCTAATAAGGGCTAGAGTGGACCTTAGTAAAATGAGGGTGTAAATATAGCGCAAGCAGAAATGTCCCTGGACAAAGTCATCGAGGGAAGACCAGCGCACACCACAGCGCGGAGGGATAGATGGGGTAGTTCACCTCCTCACAACGCACTTCTATAAGCCTCATTAGTAGACTTACAGCAAAGTGGAAGTGTTGTGTCAGTGCGGTGAGAGTGGATAATACCAGATTGGCTCTTGATATAGATAGGGTGCTTGGCAGCTAATGTGTTGGCGCCCGACATCATATGGGTTAGTAGTTTCCCTCACCGCAGAACCAAATGGAGGCTGGTAAGCTGAGCTCGAAGGGTTCAGGTACTCAGCTGAGCATCAAAGGAATGGTGGCGTTACCACTCCAGATTCAAGGCGTGAATGCGCCCTTCTCTGGCGGACTTTATATAGTTCCAGCAGTTCAGTTTGCCAGCTAATGGTTGCGGTCTACCGCTCTTCGAAGAACATGATAGATGTTCATCACGTAATAATAAGTATTCGTTTAAGGTGTTTCCTACAGCAATGGCAGATGTTCTCTGCACCTATGCTCCGCTAGGACGAAAGTGTTGTCTACCAATCCTATTAAGGAAGGATCATGGAATAGAGATACCTCGACCTCAACCACACACTTTCCCAGCGGCTGGTGCGGCAGCAAGAGTTGGATGATGCGTACCAGCAGTGTTGAAAAGTACTCTCCATTACCAAAATGAGAAATCACCAAAGCAACTGTCGAACTACCCGACTTGTACGGGCACAGATGTTGTGTGTCTCTCCTGGAAACATGCAAGGTAAAGGGCTGTCATGTGAATCTACCTGAGCACTATCGCCTGGTGGTTTTGACAATAAATACTGACTCATCCAGACAGAGTTCATGAATCTTAAAGAAGGAATATTTGTGTGATTTTCTAGTATATCACAACAATGTCGAGTGCAACAAATAAATTCCCAATTCGGTATTGTTGCGGTGCCCAACAGACTCGACTGGCCCAGAGATAGATCAAATAAGCGCCACATATTGCCGTTGATCGATCATCCTCCAGAGTGAAGACTGCGCCTGTTAAAGGCTGCTAGCCGACTATAGACATATAGTAGCCTTGCCAGGGGAAATGCTGAGTCAGACAGATTTAACATCCACATCATATAGCGTTAAAGGAAGAACCAACCCTATTTGCATTTCAGCTTATAGACTTTTCACCTCACTTAGCCAGCGGCGCTGTGGTACAAGATATGGTGGGGTATGTTGAAGTAAAGATGTCATTAGACACTCAAATCCTTTAATATTACATTATTCTGTCCCGAAAAAGGATGGTGGATGGCGCCCTGTCTTAGATTTTTCAGGCGTGTAAATGATCAAACAATCCTGATGGAGTTCCCAATGCCTATCATAGGTGACATGTGCAATCCTTAGGCAAGGATAATGCGGTGTTAGCAACTTAGATTTGTAGTGGGTATTGGCAAATACCACTTTCGATGAAAAATCTAAGAAATCACGACATTTAGCACGCCTCTAGGCCATTTTGAGTTTCTCTGCGGAGAACCTGTAACACAGTCTCGCTTTGTGGATATGATCTAGTCAGTAGGCGTCGATTCCCATCGTTAATTCTGGCTTTCCACAGCAGGACTCAAAATAAAACTCTCAAAGTGCGAGTTTTTAAAATCCAGAATCCATTTCCTTGGTCATGTAGTCGACGGTGAGGGCATACACACAGTTAATGATAAAGTAAAAGCTGTATCTCAGTTCCCGCGTCCTACCTCAAATGATCATGTGCGTAGCTTTCTCGGATTATCTGGTTATTATCGTTCCTTTATCAAGGACTATGCAACATTAGCATCGCCCCTAACGAGGTTGCTCAAAAAAGATGCAGTGTTTATATGGGATGCTGAACACGAGGAAAGTTTTACGGCATTGAAGACAGCGCTAACCAATGCCCCGGTTCTAGCATTCCCAGACTACACTCAACCTTTCACTCTCTGTACTGACGCTTCCGGAATTGGAGTCGGAGCAGTGCTCATGCAAGAGGACACGCGTGGGAAGTTTAGAGTGATAGCATTTGCAAGTCGCAAACTAATCGATGCTGAAACACGTTATTCGGTGACGCATTTAGAAACGTTAGCCGTTGTGTGGGCACTTAAGAAGTTCAAAGACATTATCTTTGGCTACAAGATAACTGTTTTTACTGATCATGCGGCAGTCACCGAACTGTTCCATGGCAGAAACTTATCAGGCAGATTAGCACGCTGGTATCTGACAATTCAAGAGTTTGACCCCGAATTTAGGTATTTACCTGGGAGGGCGAATGTTGTCGCCGACGCTCTGTCAAGAAATATAGCACCAGTTATGCCTGTATCAACATTCACTCTTTCGCAACTGGAAGATGAGCAACGACGCGACCCATATTGGTCAGCTGTTATTTTTGCTCTCGAATCGGGCGAGGATGTTAAACTCCCCAAGTTATTTCTTCCCTTAAGTCAGTTTGAATTACGACATAACATACTCAATAGGACGAGAAAATCTCCTGAGGGTAATGTGTCTCAAATAGTCGTACCTGACACGTTGCGCAAAGCAGTAATGACATTGTTCCACGATGTCCCACAAGCAGGTCACCAAGGTCGTGATAAATGCTTAGCGGATTTACGAAAGAAGTATTTCTGGAACACTATGAAGAAAGACATAGAATTACACATAGCTAATTGTTTGGCATGTGCTCAACATAAAGGATCAACAGGATCACCTGCCCTGATTCTACAATATTCTACACCAGACCGTCCGTTTGACACAGTCGCTGTTGACTTGTTACAACTCCCAATGAGTCATCAGGGATCAGGATACGTCTTAGTGTGTGTGGATCATTTTTCCAGGTTCGTGGTCTTGGTCCCACTAGAAAGCAAAATGGCCGAAGCAGTAGCCTATGCATTAGTGATGAATCTCATATGTCCATATACTACGCCTAAAGTTCTACTCTCTGACAATGGAACAGAGTTCAAGAATGAGCTAATAGAGCATATACAGTATGTGCACAATATGGAATTAAACAAACTTTTGTGACAGCTTATCATCCACAGGCTAATGGCCTTGTTGAAAGAACCAATCGTAAAATCCTAGAAATACTGCGTCCAATTGTTAGTGGTTTTCAATACGCATGGGAGGATTGGTTACCACAGGTTGCAGCGTCGATAAATGGGTCAGTTAATAGCTCTACGGGCAAAACACCCTACTATATTGTCTATGGTACAGATAAACGTCTGCCTTACGACATCCTTACAGAGGCGCCATACCCGGTATATAATACGGATGATTTTGCGGCAAAACAAATTCATGTCTTTACAGAAATTCATAACCAAGTACGATCACAGCTAGCGGCGTCACGCGCCGAAATGATCATCAAACAACATAAACATGCTAAACCTATCGCACTGAACGTTGGGGACGCTGTTATGTTAAGAGAACCTGAAAGGAACTCCAAACTTTCGGCGAAATTTTCTGGTCCATTCCGCATAATCTCAAAAGAAGCAGGCAACAAATTCAAAATATGGAAGCCTAATGCACAGATCGCAGATGTCGTGCACGCGGATCGTCTGAAGAAGACCCAGATAAATGTCTTACCTCCAGTTGATGATAATGTGATTGATACATCCTTACAGACTGTTCAGAAGCAAAATGTCCCAAATGACTATTGTATGAAACTACGTTCTGCGAGTAGAAGTTAACTCGTACTTTCGCGTCAGATGGAAAACGTCGACGGCCAACTACAATCAGCATTGGACATTCTTCATGGTCTCAGCACAGCTTCGATGAATTCGACAATAGTTTCATGAACGTTGTCGTTCAAGCTGTATCTCAACAGAATCGTGTTATTTCTCAAACCTTTCACGCGATTACTGCTCTAGAATCAAAGGTTAATGCAATCATAATGGAGTCTAACCAAGTTTCGAGGATTGTTACTAGGTTACAGAAAGCAATCCCGACGTTAGAATGGCTCCTTTACTTCACAGAATATTTGCATGCTGCTGAAATTTCAGTTCATAAAATTGTAACCTCTAAAAATGAACTAATAGACAGCATTGTAGATGCCGGGATAGGACGTGTGGACGCGAAGCTTGTGCCTGTGCAGACGCTTCTTGAAGCTTTAAAAATAGCCAAGTTGCAGTATCATTTAACTCCTATTTTCAATGACAATGAGGTTCAATATTATTACCCACTGTTGGAGTCAACCCTCACGCACAATGCAATTCTGATCCACATTCCTATGCGAGGGCAACATGAGTTTAATGCATGGCATTTAGAACCCTTCCCCTGGTTTGTGAACGACACACTGTATACCCTAGATAGGCCTAAAGAACTTTTCTTAGTAGATGAAGAATATTCATTGTTATCAATAGAGGATTCTGAGGTACTGTCACGGTGTAAGTCGTCTTATCTACACCTACACGTATGTCCAGCCTACATGTTTGCATTTATTCCTGCTGCAGAGGGAATATGTGAATTGGCAGTCATACAACCAAATGTACGCACAGCGTTAGCGCAATGCAGTTATAGGCCAGTTAGTCTAAAGACTGTGTTCCACGCTCACCTTCACAATGTGCAGTATTTGTTCTTTCCAAATCTCACTACTGTAATTTTAAAATGCCAAAATGGTGTTAAGCAGCTAGTTGTGAAAGGGCATTACAAGGCTCCTGATTACTGTGAAATCACTTGTAGTACATTACGGACCTTGCCTACTCATCAGCATTTTGCGTTAAATCGAAAACTCAAGTCTGCTTTAATTCCACTTCCTATAATGAATTTCACTATCAAGGATATTCAAATAGTATCAGAGAAATTAAAAGTTTTAGCTTTCTTGAACGAGACACATTTTGCTGATTTGAATAATAACTTGCCATTTTACCTGTCACGGGAATTTGCACTACCAAGTCTTACGATTCCCTCTATTTTGTTAATACTGGCAATTATGTTCCTGTTCTGTTATTACAGGGCAGTATCATCCAAATTCAACATTGTTCATAACATACTAACCCGTACGACACAAAAGTCTAGGTCCCCTGTAGTAGAGAATACCCCTACAGTAATTTCCCCAGCTTAGTGTCTACATATCTGTTTATAACATGGTTAGGGTTGTCTAGGATGTACTGTACTCTGTGAGTTATTTAGGCCTCACGGAGCTCGGCTGGTAGGTGACCGAGCGATGTAATAGGCCCCTGTCTCATCAACAGAACGTATTATATAAATGGGTCAATACATCTGATATTATATTCAGATTCACCACCCTGTAACTTTCCACTGTCTATGAGTAAGACATGATATGGACACGTGAGCGGGCAACTCACCCAAGAGGGCGAGACCCATAGCTCAGCATTTCTGTAAGCACGCACTGCGATGCCCTTAAGCTTCAGTAGCTCACCTCAACTCATATCGTAAGGACGTGACCTAACGTTTATTATACATAAACGCCGTCCCCTTCTCATTCACTCCTAGACAGTGAGACTTACGGTTGATATACACTCAGGAATTATATATACAACCTTTTATAATAAAACAAAGGAACTACCGTTTGGGTTTCGTTACTTAAAACCCAAATATAAATATATGTGAACGGACTGGTTAATTGGACAAGCAGCCGATTCATGGTTACAGAGGATTAAGATGCGGAACAAGATCACCAATATCAACATTGGTGGTGAAGAAGCTAGTGCTGACCGTGCTGTGGCTAGGGAATTTCCTCCGTTTTTACGTGAGATTATGGAGGAAGGACAGTACACCAACGACCAGGTGTTTAACATGGACGAATCTGATCTTTTGTGGAAAAAGCTACCTTCCAAGACCTTCGTTGTGAAGAATGCCAGCAAGATTCGGGGCCGGAAGTTGCAGAAGGAGCGCATCACCGTCCTGTTTACCACCAATGCCTCCGGTACCTGTAAGCTCAAGTTATCGGTGATCCACACAGCCCGCAAGCTGCACGCCTACAAGAGCATGGACATGACCAAGCTAAATGTCCACTGGCTGACCGCACGTAAGGCTTGGATGTTCTCTACACTGTCCCTCTCCTGGTTTGATGACTGTTTCGTTCCCGATGTAAAGAAATTCTGTGAGCAACAGAATGTGCCATTCAAGATTTTGTTGCTGCTGGACAACGCACCAGGACACTCGCCCCTACTGTTAGATCGTCACCAACAACGTAAAAGTGGTCTTCCTTCCTCCCAACACTACGTCTATATTACAGCCCATGGGCCAAGAGTTAATCTGTAATGTAAAAGCTGCATTCTCAACAAAAAAATTCAAGCTCCTGAACGACTACACCAACACCAGGGAAGAGTTGCGTAACCTGAGTGACACCACCACCGATAGCAAGAGTGAAGACGACGAGGATCAACAGTTGGCAGAGCAAAAAATACTTTTCAAACAATTCTGGAGAATATTCAACATCAAGAAAGCATGGGATCAGCTGTCTGTAGCAACTGTTCGTCACGCATGGAGACATGTGTTGCAAGGCATTCCGGCCGTTAGGCAGAGTCAATCTGTGACTGGTGAGGTTCAGACTGTTGCAGTAGCAGTGGACCTTGCCAGAGAAGCTGCGCAGAGTGTTACAGCTGCAGGCTTCTCCGAGACCACCAATGACGACATCCTGGAGGTGAAAAGGGATCCTGATATGACTACCGACGAGATGGCAGATGATGATGACGTTAGTGAAGAGGCAGGTGGTGCGTCATCCCAAGAAGAACACCGCTTATCCCATAGTAATGTTAGGGGTGCCATCGAGTGTATCGAGAAAATCAAGCTCCTCCTTTGACGACCCTGACGCAAACAGGTATGAAATCTTCACTACCCAGCTGTTGCAGACTATGGAGCCCTACTTCAAGGTTTATCACGACAACATAAACACCAGCCGTCAGCAAAGCATAACAGAGTTCTTTGCCCGCAACCCACCACAGCCAGCCCAAGCCAGTGATAGTGACAGAGGTAGAGACAGTGAAGATGACTTTGAGGGATTTGTCAGGGAGGCCCTGACAAGTGTGGATGACAGTGATGGTGACTCACCTGAGGGCCAGTAGCCTGCCCTCTGCCTCGGAATCAGCCTCCATCCCCGTATGCCGACCCATCTCTTCTACTAACGTAAGTGTTCAACCTAACTTTTAGTTTTCCTAACCTAACCTTTATTTTTCCTAACTTAACCTTTATTTTTCCTAACCTAACCTAACCTCTTCTATATTAATTGTGTGTGTATACCATCATAAAGTTAAGATAAAATTTTTACTACAACATAGTTGTGTGTCGTCAAAATGTGGAGTTTGGGGGTCGGCCCGGTCTCTATTTCAATTAATCCCATATGTTATGTTGTTCACTTTACGCGTTTCTCACTTTCCGCGGTACCCTGTGGGTTATATTAACCGCGTAAAGTGAGGGTTGACTGTATACAGTACTGCCACATTGGGTTTATTAGGAAACAGTACTGCCACATTGGGTTTATTAGGAACACACACTAATTTTCCCTCCTGTACAATTTATTAAGAAATACTAATATATACTGAACTGTATCTTAAAAATTACTTCTGTATTTTCAGTACAAGCACACCAGATACTCAAATATTTAACCCCTATAGGGCTTAGGCGATTAAAGGTATTATCGTCCAATAAGAAACGTCCTGTGTGGGTTGAGACGAGTATGCTCGTCACTCGCTAAATCACGCTAAATTTATTCTGGAAGGTTCAAAAACCATCTAGCATCAGTAATCTCCCTGTTACTGTTAGACAGAATCCCTGATCCCTGGAACTCAGTAATAACCGGAATGGAAATTGGGCCGGAAAAAATCTGGGAAAACTCTCTCCATTCCTGGTCTGCGAATAAGTTTTCGAAAATGAAAGTCAGACACATTTTCCTGAAAAATTCATAGAAAACCTCTCCATTTTGGGTGTGGGAACAAATTTTCTTGGAGTTCCGAGAGATTGCTTCATGCTCCGGCACGTTCCCATGTGCCAAGCGCGTGGTTGGCCTAGCTGCTTGGATCGCTCAGTTCATATGCTGCTGCCATTGTAAAAGATTGTTCCCTTGTTAATTGCTATTTGTACGTACAATTTGTGTTGTGCAGTACTGTACATTACTGTACCAGGACACTACCAGCCAAGAATACAGTGTTACAAATGTAAAAAGTGATTATAGTTATGTATACTGTTCTGTACATTCAGTAAGTGGGAAACACTGAAGCACCTTAGCTTTCGTCTTTATTCAATACATCTTCAGGTCATGAGAACCACTAATCCTCCACCCCAACAATGGGTGACCTGACATTGCATCAGAAGGTCAGTAATATGGGACCACTAATCCACCACCCTACCCCCACTGCAAATGAGAGAAGAGTTTATAAACAATAGGTGACCTGACATTGCATCAGGTCAAATCAGTAACATGAGACCCACTAATCCCCAAACAACCTCCATCGCAAGTGTTAAGATGCAAAAAGTTATTACAGTTACATATTACATTCAGCAGAGTGGACAGTGTATGCCAACCTAAATGTAGGCTCAAGACGACAGCATCTGCTGGTGAGTGCAGTACAGTATATTTAGTACAGTAAGAGTATACAGTACATGGTTTTGTTTATTTACAGTATATTACACATGCACAGAGGTGTTTGCAAAAATAAATACAGCTCAGTGAGAGATGCATTGCTTAGGCTCTGGGAAAATTTCCCCAGTGCAGGATGGAAAATTCTACTGTTTTGGTGTGACACATAGCTCCATTCACGCCTCGCATGCCCATATCTTATAGATTTTTTTTTTAATATTTATTTAACCAAACTTTTAGATAAGCTCTTCATGATTACTTTGGTAAAAAATGGTATTTCTAACTTGAATAGAATTGATTTTATAAACTCCAGTACTTATCAATATTTCTTATGTTTTTTCATAAAAGAATCGAGTCCCTATTACTGTATTATATTGTTGAAATAATTTGTACAGTATACATGCAACACAGTTCAGCCGGGCAGTCACCAAGCTGTCTCAAGAGACGTGTGTGGCTGCTGCCATGAGTAAGGAATTGATTTCTTTTGAATTTTTACATTTCTGTAATGCTGCAGTTCTTAAAGGTGCCAGTTTTCTGGTTTCCTGATATTACCATAAACAGTAGCTGATTTCTGGATTTCAGAAGTCATTATAAATAACACTAGATGTGTATGCCTGTGGCAAACTAATACCCCCACATTCTAGGTAGCACAAGTGACCTTGTCCTTTGATTCTCTTAATCCCAAAATCAATAGGAGCTTTCCACAACCCAAGAGCAATGTACCAGCAAAATTTTCATGGTTAGTTCATCAAAAAAGCTAAACCTTACATCTATGAATACTGTAATATTAAACCTTCAAAATTCTGATCCGCAAAGCAACATCTTCTGAATATGTATACAGTACTCTATTTGTAGTTTCTGAAATCCCCCTTTTTCACTTTACTTGGTATAATCTAATAAAAGCTTACCTGTGCCACATAACTCATGCATGTCATGATACATGAGGTGAAGCCTCCACTGATCCCAGTGATGAATGATGCCAGTAGAATGAGAGACACATGAATCTCATACAACCGAACACTCATCACAATGTAGAGCAAACTGGCAAACATTGCACCTGATGAATGCAAAAGTCAAAATCATTTATACTATACGTATATACAGAACATCTCTAAGTACAGCCACTCCTCGACTTACGGCAGGGTTAGTTTGAACCAAATCCAGGTTGTAAGTCGAAAATACGAAGATTATACATAGAAAATCTAAAATGGGTGTCTCTTTTTCTTCTCAGCACCACAAAACTCTCACTTTTAAGCATGCCAACCATTTTAAAGGGAATTACAAACAAAAATTTTGTCAGTACACAGCGCAATCACTAATGTCGGGACTCGAAAATACGTAATTTGAAAAAATTTTGGTACGACTGGGGCGGTCGTAAGTCGAGGGGTAGCTGTAGTTCACCAGTATTCAAAGAATTTTAATATCTGCACACCATACCAATTTTATATCATTGCAACTAGACAAAATGTGGTACATTATAGTTCCTTCAGAAAAGATTAAGATATATCTTAATTGTATTTTTAAAATAATAGTAATCCAGGTGCAGATGCAGGGGGGGGGGGTTCCCTGGGGATCCAGAACTCCTTTTCATCAGAAAATTCCAATACGTACTTTTTCTTTTATGCAGTTATTGTATTCAGGCATTTTTGTATAGTGAAAAGTAATTACTATTGACCTCAGAATATCTCCTAATATCAAGTGCATATGGCTTCAAAATGGCCTAAAAATGCCAATGATATTGGTCAGATTTCAAAACAAACACTGGGTGGGCTCGCTGTGCTCAACATGTTCCCCCACCCACAACTTCTTGGACCCCCCCCTTTGATATTCCTGGATTTGCCCCTGTAATTGCTTATGATTTACTGCACAACTTTATTTTACTATGTTGTCCATAAAATTAGTATACTGTAATCAATATAACACTGCTAGTTCAAGTTAAATAAAGTAACTATACTGTAGAAGAATTAAATCCATTTCATTTCATGACTGAGATAAATAAAAAACTCACCTGTGAGAATCACTCCAATAGAACATACCCTTACAGAGCCTGCTTATTCCTGGGAGCTTTCTACATTCTATATAATTTGCTGCATAAACAGCTACTTATCCAGGTAAACAGGTCTATAAAGAAAGCTAGAAAACTCCATCTGTGCTCGGAGAATGTAGCAGAATGACAGCTACTGTGGGACAGACTCTGGAGCCAGTTTACTGAACTAAACCCTTCTGTCTTGAACTTGGGTTCCAAACTTCACACTTCATATTTTTCTACTAATAACAAAACATTCCTAGGGAGGAGGGTGGGCATGCAGGTCACTTGTTTCTTTCCCTCAGGCAAAGAATGAGATTTTGTACTTCATTTTTTTTTTATCTTATGACCTACAGTACAAGTCTTTTTTTATTATATATTTTTTTCCTCCTTGCTTTGGGGGTAATCACTTAAGTTATAAGATGACATGAATGGTTAAAAAAAAAAAAAAACAGTATTTATACTGCCCAAAAAACTACTGTACAGTAAACCCTCGATAGCTCGACACATACCCGGTATGGGGCTCTGGCCTTGCCGAGTTATCCCAAATTTCGACTTATTGAGGCACTTCCCCCTCCTACAAAAATAAAACAATAAATTTTTTTGACCCATATGTGTACAGGTAATAAATAAATGTAAAAAAGTAAGAGTTATCAGCACTGCAGGCGAAGACTGAACATCATAGTAGGTGACACTGATGCATGGTAGGTGACACAGAGGCATGTTAGGTGTTGCAGGTGGCCAGATATGCCGAGATTTTCCCAGATAATTTTACATATCACGGCATTTCCCGAGTTATACTAATACATTCCGAGACCACATCCATGCCGAGTTATATTAAATAACGAATTATCAAATGCCGAGTTATCAAAGGTTTAATGTACCGTATATCACGGCCTATAAGACGAAATTTGAACATTAAAAAAATCTGCCCAAAGTTAGGGGGTCGTCTAAACCACCAAGTTTAAAATTCTTACCTCTTAAATATTGTGGTTTAGTGTGTCAAGAGTGGTGATGAAAACATCGTAAGCCACTCACAAGGTCTTACCACTAATTATTTTATACTGAAACTTACGTTTGGCAAGCTGGATTCAAATTAAGATTACCGGTATATTAAAATAATAAAAATGTATTATAAACCTGTCTAACATACCGTAAAAGAGATTTATACCCCTATAATAAACACAGCTATCATCACACACCCCTCCCCACGCCCCCCCCCCCATTTGCCAGTGAGGAGCCGTGGAGGTGGTCAGTAATGCATACCGGTATCGGTATATTTACTCATAATAATATTTATCTCCTATAAATAATTGATTTAAATTTTATTTTTTTCCAAAGAATATTCAGTAAATGAGTGCATTAATTCTTGAAACTATCGACGGTTAATTACAGACGCTCAAGTGACGTCACTAGTGTTTACACTACACCAGCTGGTAATATTTGATGCCATTACTTGAAGTGAATTGGCCTTATTTTAAGTAACTAACTATAAATAAATACAAAAATTAAAAAAAAAAGATCAAAACTGAGAAATAATATACTGTATGTATGTTGTGTTGTCAAAGTAAGAGGAACAATTGTGTAAGTACGTAATATTTTTTCACTCAAATCCTAATGAAACACTACTGGAGAACATTCCTTTGTCGCAAAACAGTTTATAAATTAAAGAAAATAATTACAGTGTGTTTAATATATTACAGTATATTATAAATAAATAAATAAAACAAATAATTCGGTAAATCTATTTAAAGTAAATGGAAAATAAGCAAACATGTTATTTACCAAGACCCTTCCGTCTGGCTCAGGGTGAGATGTAGGGGAGATAAAGAAGGCTATTTATAGCCCATCAGAAGTGACCAGTACCCTAATGCACCATAAATAATTCATTGAACATTCATTTTTTGTACATAGTATATTCAGTATATATATATATATATATATATATATATATATATATATATATATATATATATATATATATATATATATATATATATATATATATATATATATATATATATATATATATATATATATATATATATATATATATATATATATATGTGTAATAAATGTATGTAGTAAGTACATACTGGTAACCTTTTTCACTCAAATCCTAATGAAACACCACAATTAGAATACGGTGGTTGCTGTTGAACCACATGTTGTATAAATAGTCACACCACCGAGACGAGGGAACACTCCCACCACGCTTCAGTGACGTCACTAGTGTTTACACTACACCAGCGGGTATAATTTGATGACATTACTTGAAGTGAATTGGCCTTATTTTAAAAAATCAAGGATGGTTGGTAAAGGACTACTGAGTCAGTGGGTAAGTGTCACATTTGGGGTACTGGTCTTATACAGCAAATAGAGCTCAAAAGCTACTTTTTAAATGGAATTTTGGGGGGGCGTCTTATGCACCCCGCCGCCTTATAGGCCGTGATATACG
>NW_024722227.1:10770178-10855178 GCF_018991925.1 Homarus americanus
CCCTCTATTTTGTTAATACTGGCAATTATGTTCCTGTTCTGTTATTACAGGGCAGTATCATCCAAATTCAACATTGTTCATAACATACTAACCCGTACAACACTAAAGTCTAGGTCCCCTGTAGTAGAGAATACCCCTACAGTAATATCCTCAGCTTAGTGTCTACATACCGGTATCTGTTTATAACATGGTTAGGGTTGTCTAGGATGTACTGTACTCTGTGAGTTAGTTAGGCCTCACGGAGCTCGGCTGGTAGGTGACCGAGCGATGTAATAGGCCCCTGTCTCATCAACAGAACGTATTATATAAATGGGTCAATACATCTGATATTATATTCAGATTCACCACCCTGTAACTTTCCACTGTCTATGAGTAAGACATGATATGGACACGTGTGAGGCAACTCACCCAAGAGGGCGAGACCCATAGCTCAGCATTTCTGTAAGCGCACTGCGATGCCCTTAAGCTTCAGTAGCTCACCTCAACTCATATCGTAAGGACGTGACCTAACGTTTATTATACATAAACGCCGTCCCCTTCTCATTCACTCCTAGACAGTGAGACTTACGGTTGATATACACTCAGGAATTATATATACAACCTTTTATAATAAAACAAAGGAACTACCGTTTGGGTTTCGTTACTTAAAACCCAAATATAAATATATGTGAACGGACTGGTTAATTGGACAAGCAGCCGATTCATGGTTACAGAGGATTAAGATGCGGAACAAGATCACCAATATCAACATTGGTGGTGAAGAAGCTAGTGCTGACCGTGCTGTGGCTAGGGAATTTCCTCCGTTTTTACGTGAGATTATGGAGGAAGGACAGTACACCAACGACCAGGTGTTTAACATGGACGAATCTGATCTTTTGTGGAAAAAGCTACCTTCCAAGACCTTCGTTGTGAAGAATGCCAGCAAGATTCGGGGCCGGAAGTTGCAGAAGGAGCGCATCACCGTCCTGTTTACCACCAATGCCTCCGGTACCTGTAAGCTCAAGTTATCGGTGATCCACACAGCCCGCAAGCTGCACGCCTACAAGAGCATGGACATGACCAAGCTAAATGTCCACTGGCTGACCGCACGTAAGGCTTGGATGTTCTCTACACTGTCCCTCTCCTGGTTTGATGACTGTTTCGTTCCCGATGTAAAGAAATTCTGTGAGCAACAGAATGTGCCATTCAAGATTTTGTTGCTGCTGGACAACGCACCAGGACACTCGCCCCTACTGTTAGATCGTCACCAACAACGTAAAAGTGGTCTTCCTTCCTCCCAACACTACGTCTATATTACAGCCCATGGGCCAAGAGTTAATCTGTAATGTAAAAGCTGCATTCTCAACAAAAAAATTCAAGCTCCTGAACGACTACACCAACACCAGGGAAGAGTTGCGTAACCTGAGTGACACCACCACCGATAGCAAGAGTGAAGACGACGAGGATCAACAGTTGGCAGAGCAAAAAATACTTTTCAAACAATTCTGGAGAATATTCAACATCAAGAAAGCATGGGATCAGCTGTCTGTAGCAACTGTTCGTCACGCATGGAGACATGTGTTGCAAGGCATTCCGGCCGTTAGGCAGAGTCAATCTGTGACTGGTGAGGTTCAGACTGTTGCAGTAGCAGTGGACCTTGCCAGAGAAGCTGCGCAGAGTGTTACAGCTGCAGGCTTCTCCGAGACCACCAATGACGACATCCTGGAGGTGAAAAGGGATCCTGATATGACTACCGACGAGATGGCAGATGATGATGACGTTAGTGAAGAGGCAGGTGGTGCGTCATCCCAAGAAGAACACCGCTTATCCCATAGTAATGTTAGGGGTGCCATCGAGTGTATCGAGAAAATCAAGCTCCTCCTTTGACGACCCTGACGCAAACAGGTATGAAATCTTCACTACCCAGCTGTTGCAGACTATGGAGCCCTACTTCAAGGTTTATCACGACAACATAAACACCAGCCGTCAGCAAAGCATAACAGAGTTCTTTGCCCGCAACCCACCACAGCCAGCCCAAGCCAGTGATAGTGACAGAGGTAGAGACAGTGAAGATGACTTTGAGGGATTTGTCAGGGAGGCCCTGACAAGTGTGGATGACAGTGATGGTGACTCACCTGAGGGCCAGTAGCCTGCCCTCTGCCTCGGAATCAGCCTCCATCCCCGTATGCCGACCCATCTCTTCTACTAACGTAAGTGTTCAACCTAACTTTTAGTTTTCCTAACCTAACCTTTATTTTTCCTAACTTAACCTTTATTTTTCCTAACCTAACCTAACCTCTTCTATATTAATTGTGTGTGTATACCATCATAAAGTTAAGATAAAATTTTTACTACAACATAGTTGTGTGTCGTCAAAATGTGGAGTTTGGGGGTCGGCCCGGTCTCTATTTCAATTAATCCCATATGTTATGTTGTTCACTTTACGCGTTTCTCACTTTCCGCGGTACCCTGTGGGTTATATTAACCGCGTAAAGTGAGGGTTGACTGTATACAGTACTGCCACATTGGGTTTATTAGGAAACAGTACTGCCACATTGGGTTTATTAGGAACACACACTAATTTTCCCTCCTGTACAATTTATTAAGAAATACTAATATATACTGAACTGTATCTTAAAAATTACTTCTGTATTTTCAGTACAAGCACACCAGATACTCAAATATTTAACCCCTATAGGGCTTAGGCGATTAAAGGTATTATCGTCCAATAAGAAACGTCCTGTGTGGGTTGAGACGAGTATGCTCGTCACTCGCTAAATCACGCTAAATTTATTCTGGAAGGTTCAAAAACCATCTAGCATCAGTAATCTCCCTGTTACTGTTAGACAGAATCCCTGATCCCTGGAACTCAGTAATAACCGGAATGGAAATTGGGCCGGAAAAAATCTGGGAAAACTCTCTCCATTCCTGGTCTGCGAATAAGTTTTCGAAAATGAAAGTCAGACACATTTTCCTGAAAAATTCATAGAAAACCTCTCCATTTTGGGTGTGGGAACAAATTTTCTTGGAGTTCCGAGAGATTGCTTCATGCTCCGGCACGTTCCCATGTGCCAAGCGCGTGGTTGGCCTAGCTGCTTGGATCGCTCAGTTCATATGCTGCTGCCATTGTAAAAGATTGTTCCCTTGTTAATTGCTATTTGTACGTACAATTTGTGTTGTGCAGTACTGTACATTACTGTACCAGGACACTACCAGCCAAGAATACAGTGTTACAAATGTAAAAAGTGATTATAGTTATGTATACTGTTCTGTACATTCAGTAAGTGGGAAACACTGAAGCACCTTAGCTTTCGTCTTTATTCAATACATCTTCAGGTCATGAGAACCACTAATCCTCCACCCCAACAATGGGTGACCTGACATTGCATCAGAAGGTCAGTAATATGGGACCACTAATCCACCACCCTACCCCCACTGCAAATGAGAGAAGAGTTTATAAACAATAGGTGACCTGACATTGCATCAGGTCAAATCAGTAACATGAGACCCACTAATCCCCAAACAACCTCCATCGCAAGTGTTAAGATGCAAAAAGTTATTACAGTTACATATTACATTCAGCAGAGTGGACAGTGTATGCCAACCTAAATGTAGGCTCAAGACGACAGCATCTGCTGGTGAGTGCAGTACAGTATATTTAGTACAGTAAGAGTATACAGTACATGGTTTTGTTTATTTACAGTATATTACACATGCACAGAGGTGTTTGCAAAAATAAATACAGCTCAGTGAGAGATGCATTGCTTAGGCTCTGGGAAAATTTCCCCAGTGCAGGATGGAAAATTCTACTGTTTTGGTGTGACACATAGCTCCATTCACGCCTCGCATGCCCATATCTTATAGATTTTTTTTTTAATATTTATTTAACCAAACTTTTAGATAAGCTCTTCATGATTACTTTGGTAAAAAATGGTATTTCTAACTTGAATAGAATTGATTTTATAAACTCCAGTACTTATCAATATTTCTTATGTTTTTTCATAAAAGAATCGAGTCCCTATTACTGTATTATATTGTTGAAATAATTTGTACAGTATACATGCAACACAGTTCAGCCGGGCAGTCACCAAGCTGTCTCAAGAGACGTGTGTGGCTGCTGCCATGAGTAAGGAATTGATTTCTTTTGAATTTTTACATTTCTGTAATGCTGCAGTTCTTAAAGGTGCCAGTTTTCTGGTTTCCTGATATTACCATAAACAGTAGCTGATTTCTGGATTTCAGAAGTCATTATAAATAACACTAGATGTGTATGCCTGTGGCAAACTAATACCCCCACATTCTAGGTAGCACAAGTGACCTTGTCCTTTGATTCTCTTAATCCCAAAATCAATAGGAGCTTTCCACAACCCAAGAGCAATGTACCAGCAAAATTTTCATGGTTAGTTCATCAAAAAAGCTAAACCTTACATCTATGAATACTGTAATATTAAACCTTCAAAATTCTGATCCGCAAAGCAACATCTTCTGAATATGTATACAGTACTCTATTTGTAGTTTCTGAAATCCCCCTTTTTCACTTTACTTGGTATAATCTAATAAAAGCTTACCTGTGCCACATAACTCATGCATGTCATGATACATGAGGTGAAGCCTCCACTGATCCCAGTGATGAATGATGCCAGTAGAATGAGAGACACATGAATCTCATACAACCGAACACTCATCACAATGTAGAGCAAACTGGCAAACATTGCACCTGATGAATGCAAAAGTCAAAATCATTTATACTATACGTATATACAGAACATCTCTAAGTACAGCCACTCCTCGACTTACGGCAGGGTTAGTTTGAACCAAATCCAGGTTGTAAGTCGAAAATACGAAGATTATACATAGAAAATCTAAAATGGGTGTCTCTTTTTCTTCTCAGCACCACAAAACTCTCACTTTTAAGCATGCCAACCATTTTAAAGGGAATTACAAACAAAAATTTTGTCAGTACACAGCGCAATCACTAATGTCGGGACTCGAAAATACGTAATTTGAAAAAATTTTGGTACGACTGGGGCGGTCGTAAGTCGAGGGGTAGCTGTAGTTCACCAGTATTCAAAGAATTTTAATATCTGCACACCATACCAATTTTATATCATTGCAACTAGACAAAATGTGGTACATTATAGTTCCTTCAGAAAAGATTAAGATATATCTTAATTGTATTTTTAAAATAATAGTAATCCAGGTGCAGATGCAGGGGGGGGGGGTTCCCTGGGGATCCAGAACTCCTTTTCATCAGAAAATTCCAATACGTACTTTTTCTTTTATGCAGTTATTGTATTCAGGCATTTTTGTATAGTGAAAAGTAATTACTATTGACCTCAGAATATCTCCTAATATCAAGTGCATATGGCTTCAAAATGGCCTAAAAATGCCAATGATATTGGTCAGATTTCAAAACAAACACTGGGTGGGCTCGCTGTGCTCAACATGTTCCCCCACCCACAACTTCTTGGACCCCCCCCTTTGATATTCCTGGATTTGCCCCTGTAATTGCTTATGATTTACTGCACAACTTTATTTTACTATGTTGTCCATAAAATTAGTATACTGTAATCAATATAACACTGCTAGTTCAAGTTAAATAAAGTAACTATACTGTAGAAGAATTAAATCCATTTCATTTCATGACTGAGATAAATAAAAAACTCACCTGTGAGAATCACTCCAATAGAACATACCCTTACAGAGCCTGCTTATTCCTGGGAGCTTTCTACATTCTATATAATTTGCTGCATAAACAGCTACTTATCCAGGTAAACAGGTCTATAAAGAAAGCTAGAAAACTCCATCTGTGCTCGGAGAATGTAGCAGAATGACAGCTACTGTGGGACAGACTCTGGAGCCAGTTTACTGAACTAAACCCTTCTGTCTTGAACTTGGGTTCCAAACTTCACACTTCATATTTTTCTACTAATAACAAAACATTCCTAGGGAGGAGGGTGGGCATGCAGGTCACTTGTTTCTTTCCCTCAGGCAAAGAATGAGATTTTGTACTTCATTTTTTTTTTATCTTATGACCTACAGTACAAGTCTTTTTTTATTATATATTTTTTTCCTCCTTGCTTTGGGGGTAATCACTTAAGTTATAAGATGACATGAATGGTTAAAAAAAAAAAAAAACAGTATTTATACTGCCCAAAAAACTACTGTACAGTAAACCCTCGATAGCTCGACACATACCCGGTATGGGGCTCTGGCCTTGCCGAGTTATCCCAAATTTCGACTTATTGAGGCACTTCCCCCTCCTACAAAAATAAAACAATAAATTTTTTTGACCCATATGTGTACAGGTAATAAATAAATGTAAAAAAGTAAGAGTTATCAGCACTGCAGGCGAAGACTGAACATCATAGTAGGTGACACTGATGCATGGTAGGTGACACAGAGGCATGTTAGGTGTTGCAGGTGGCCAGATATGCCGAGATTTTCCCAGATAATTTTACATATCACGGCATTTCCCGAGTTATACTAATACATTCCGAGACCACATCCATGCCGAGTTATATTAAATAACGAATTATCAAATGCCGAGTTATCAAAGGTTTAATGTAGTAGAATATCATATTGTGCATGGCTGAACATACAGATTTTCTTTATATTTGGCTTGGTTTTTTATTTGCTGATTTAGCTTTATAAATATTTGGAGGAAAATATGGTAAGTTAAGAAAAATTAATGCACCCAAAACGAAAGCGATAATCAGAAATATATATATACAATATGTCACATCCAAGAGGAATAAATTACCTCTACTACACCTGAATTTCAACGTAATCTAGCAAGAAGTTATGGAGAAGTAGGATTTTGAAAATTGATAAGAATATAAGGGAAAAATCAGGTATCAGGGATTAGGAAGAACTGATTCAGGGGTATAGCAACAAGGTATCTGGTGTCCTTAATTGCTGACAGGAAATTGATATTGATTGATCAATTATTAACGAATTTTGTGCTTCAACTGGATGCTCCCCTTAATAGTGATTAATCACGGCATCTAAAGCAAGTGGTGGTGTGGAGAGAAAGCATGTACATTTATCTGTTGTGCAGAAACTTGAGTTAATAAAGAAGTTAGTCAGGTGTGTCCGTGGCTCACTTGTCTGTGATGAATACGGTGTGAAGAAACAAGCTGTGTCAAACATATGTAAGGCGAAGGATAAACTTACTGCATTTGCAATGAAGTATGATGTTGATGGTGCCAGTGCAGGTAGTGCAAGGAAGCATATGAAAGTGCCAAAGGATAAAAAGCTGGAAGAAGCATGGTACAAGTGGTTTGTTCTGCAGTGTGCATGTGGGGTTAAAGTTCGTGGCGTGGAGATAGCTGAAGCTGCTAATAAGCAGGCTAAGCATTTGGGAATTCTATTCAAAGCTAGTGATGGTTGGCTGTGGAGGTTACGGAATTGCCATGGCATATGTAACAGGAAGTTGCACAGTGAGGCTAGGAGTGCTCAAACTGAAGAAGTTGAGCAGTTTAGGCTGAAGTTAAACCAACTCATCAAGGACAAGGAGCTGAACTGGGCACAAGTTTATAATGTTGATAAGACAGGGTTATTTTGGTGGTCACTCCCCAGCAACACCCATGCCTTTAAATCATGAAGCATCCACACCAAGCCACATAGTGAGTACGGAGCACATTTCTGCATTTTGCTGTGCTAATGCTAATGGTATGTGGAGATTTTCGGGGTACTTGGTTCTAACTACAGGAGCGAACATAAACACCTGTAGAGTTTTGTAGGTTCTTATTAACGGAAATATACAGGCGTGCGCTTACAAGCGCAGGTAGTCCTTACACTCCTATATGGGTCAACTGACCTCTCTCTGACCTCTCAGGCGACATGTGGTAAGTGGTACATTAGCAGCTTCCAGATGTCGCCAGGCACATTTATCTAAGCATGTGGTGACATGAAACAGGGGCATTGCCACACGCTACTGACTAGAGAAGTAATGTATATATATAGAGTACATACAGTATGCACCGCTTAAAGTTAGCTGTCATTGGCAAATCTGTGCGCCCATGTGTGTTAAAGGATTGTATGCGCCAGTTGCCAGTTATCTACTACCATTCCAAGAATGCATGGTTTAATGGTGAGATCTTCAATGACTATTTTTTTTAGCACTTCATCCCTCATGCATGCAAGTAGCAAGAAGAGGTGATGAAGCTGGATCCTGAAGACGTCAAAGCAATTCTGCTGATTGATAATGCGCTAGCTCACCCTAGTGCTGAGAAACTGGTCAACAGTGATGGTAAAATTCGTGCCCCGTTTCTGTTGCCCAACAGTACATGTGTCATGCAAGAGGCTGTACCAGAGGAGGTACCTGGATGAAGTGCTGGTAGTGCTGGAGGACGAAGATGTTGTGAATGACACAAGAGGGCGATGTACATTAGTCAACATCAAGAAATACAATTTGAAATCAACTATATTCAACTTTGCTACTTCGTGGAAGGACTTCAAGATATTGTTACGAACCACGCCACCAATTGTCATGATCTACCTACCCAGCACTACGAACCACGCCATCTATTGTCCTGATCTACCTACCCAGCACCACGAGCAACGCCATCTAGGGACGAGACACGAGTATGACTCGTCTTAGTTACCACTCCGGGGTTTCCCTTCTCCATATCCTGGTTGTTGCGTCACCTCCTACAAGTCTTCTTCGTCAGCTCCAGTTCGAGGAGAGTTCAGTTCACTCTGGGAAGTGACCACAGGATCACCTATCCTGGAAACCTACGGCAGTGACTACCTACCGTCTTCTACAATACTCAGCCTTACTCGTCAGCCATCTCAGCTCCGCACTTAAGTATTTGTAATCTTATATTGCCTACCCCACCTCCACTTGCTTCAAATTATTTTATGTTGTATAAATATGTATATACTGTTAATGTTTAGGTTAAGTATGGTTAAGGGTAAATTATAGAAAGCTGAATATTTTGTTAAGGAATTTATGGTACTTTATTATACACAACAAAAGCTCGCATCCTTTGTCTACCCTTTTATAGTCCGATTGTCTTTGTTTTTTTATTGTTGTTGCCTGTTGGGATCTGGGTAGACTTTTAACTATATTCTAAATCCCCAACTCGTAACAATATCTACCTTAGATGACAGCTGGAAGAAACATCTGCTTGACACTGAGCCTGAACTCAACTTTGAGGGATTTGAGGTAACGGATTTTCATCGTGTGTTACACCGTGGTGGAGAAAATAACATAACTATGGAGGATGTGGAGACGTGGTTGGAGGAGAATGAGGGTGATCCAGATTACCAGATGCTTTCGCCTGAGGAGATTGCCGATGCTAACCACGCTGTTAACAAAGAGGACGACGACACGGAGAGCAGTGACGGAGAGGAGTCGCCTGTGAAACTGCCTATTGTTAAGTTGTCTGCTGTACAAGAGTTGCTCGACACTATCTTAACTTACATTGATGGCACATTCAATCCTTAAATGCACCTCTGTTAGGAACACCTTCGGACTCTTAGAGAACTTATTATCAAGGAGCAGTACAACGCAGGGAAGCAAATTAAGCTGGACTCATCCTTCAAACCTGTTACTTGCGCCCCTCCTGCCTCCCAGCCAAGGCAAACTGAGGGGCATCCCTGCTCCTCTGACTCAGAATAATAGTTGCTCTGAGTCCCCACTATATGATCATGGCAACATAAACTCATCTATCCACTGCAAAGTAAGTGAAACTACAGTACTGTATTTTTAGTGTTTTTTTTATATCGTTTTTATACATTCTGTACATTCGCTGGAAAATCCGGACAATTAGCTTTTTCGGACAGGTGTCCCCCCTTTTAGTCCGAATCTTCGAGGGTTCACTGTACTGTATATATATTTCATATTTTTTTATAAATTTATGAGTGTTTTTGTATAAAAATTCATCTGAATTCCCCTTAATACTGTTATGCCAAGGCATAGGTGGTTTGATTATTTTCTATTCCAAGCAGCAGTTATTTTGGCAAGTTTGGGGAGATTTTCTTGTATACAGTATATTGATGTATTACATCTATAAAAATTTTCCAGAATGTTTTGCATCATTTTTGTAACCCTAGCTCGGAGAAGATCATTCTAGAACTTTCCAGGCGTATCTCGTTCCGACCTGCAATGCCTAGATGGAGCTAGGATTCTTTAGACGTGTGGGGAGAGGTATTTAAACACCAGCGAGGTGTCCGGTGGGCAGTTGTTTGTGTGGGTTTTTTTTTTTATTACGGGGAATAGCCCACCCGGGCACAGGTCATCGACCCACAACAGGGCCTAGGGGGGCAAAAAAATAGGAGTAAAAAGAAATTAAAAAGAGAAGAGAAAAAGACCATATTAATCTACACCACGAAGATGCTGGAAAACCAGCTTCTTGAAGTGAGATAGATCGTAAGAGTTTGGAAACACAGAAGAAGGCAGAGCATTCCACAGATTAGCTGTGTGAGTTAAGAAAGATGTACTATAACGGGTTATTCTAGTGTGACCGACATCCACAGAGAAACTGTGGGCACCGCGGGCAAGACTAGTGTTACGAGCCCACGTCCTTGCTGGCGGTACACAGGATGCCAAATCCACCGAACAGTGCCCGTTAAAGTACCTGTAAAAGAGAGAGAGTGAAGCAACATTGTGGTGAAGAGAAAGAGAAGAAAGATTATCAACTAAAGGAGGAGAGTCAATAAGACGAAATGCCTTTGATTCCACACTATCTAATAGTTGGACAGAAGAAGAGCCACCCCAGATATGAGAGCAGTACTCCAAGGTAGGACGAATGAATCCCTTTTAAATTTGAAGCAACTGCTCAGGAGTGAAGTAGCTACGGCATCTGTACAGCATTCCCAGCTTTCGGGAGGAAACTTTAGCAATGTTGTGGGTGTGTGGCTTCCATGACATATTAGAGGAAATGGTTAAGTACAAGCCTAGTGACAGCTAAAGATAATTGTTGTTCAAAGTATTGTGGAAATCTTGTGAGCTATACAAAGTGAAAAGGAATTGCACATTGGTAGTGTGCTGACTATATATATTCAAAGTGAGAAGTCCAGTTTTTGTGAAGATTTAATAATTCTCAAAGAAGGCTACAGTTCACAAGAGTGTTTCTGTGACCTGGTGGAAATTTACCTGCCAGTTGTTTTGTCTGCACACTAATACCGATCATCGGGAAATTACCGGAGACTGGCGGGACAGCTAGTAGTACAGTCATCCCTTTGTTATAGCGCACTTGATTATCGCGATTTTCGTTATCACGCTTCCATCAAAATCTGCACACCTGCCGTTATAGCACATTTTTCAGGCCGAGAATTTGGTTATCACGCATTTGCCTCCAGGTGTAATGTTACCCCCTTACTTCACCTACATCTATTGAGGATAAAATCTTTCACCTACAAATTGACAATAACACATTTTCTGTAATCAGACATATCTAGTTGCCTCAACAGTTGCAACTGGGGTTGCAATTGGGGTTGCAATTTCAAATTCTGTCATTACTAAGGAATAACGAAGTCTCGGGTGCACTCAAAGATTGAGAGAAAACGGAGGACTCAGGCTTCCGGAAGCGATGAGAAAACGGACTCCTATGATGGGGGACTCAAATAAAGAAAGCATAGCGACATGTTTTGTGGACTACAGTATTGAGCGTACCCTTTTCATCACTTTGTAATAAACCTAGCCATGCCTGTGTGTGTTTCTGATATTTACCATAACATTATCTATACAGTGCTCCCTCGGTTAACGAACGCCTCGGTTAACGAAATTTCGGTTAACGAATTACCTTCCATAAGAATCCTCAATTCGGTTAACGAACAAAAATTCGATTAACGAAATCCTTATGAAAATCACATTTTGTTGTGAGCATCAGCTGGTCAGCTGATGGCCCAGTCTGCCAATTCAGTCCTCTGTTCTAAGTTTAAATTCGTTTCCAATGGATTAAATATCAATAAATTTCAGCTTTTTAATATTTTTTAATGTTTTATATTAAAATATTTAGTAATTTTAACATTTATTTAACATATTGATAATATATGCAGTACAGGGAACTAGTTTGTTGTGAGCCCATTAGATGCGTGAGTCGGCTACAAGGCGTCAGTTGGGCTTTTAAAACAGTGGAGAGAGCATCTATTTTGTTGGTGTCTTGAATATTTTTTTTCATTTCCCATTGAAATTATTGGTCATTCTGAACTTTAGTTAACATATTGATAATATATAGCACAGTACAGTGGGGTATGCTATAACGAACGGATCCTACTACGAATATTCCTATAACGAACGGTTTTACCTATAAAATTGAGAATGCTATAACGAACGCAACTCCTACAACGAACGCGGATGAATACGGGACTATTTCCCCTGGCGCATGAATATTGTTGTACCGCGACCCACAACAAGAGCGTCAGGCGCCATCTTTGTCTCATTGTGTAGCCAGTGCACCACTGTTATTGTTGAAATTTCGTCTTTTGATGTGGAAATTCGCGTTATTTGTATAACTATTTTGTTATACAAGTATACAATTGTAACAATGAGTCGTCCAAAGCGAGTGAGAAAGCTAATAACCCTTGAAACTAAGAAAGAAATTATAAAGAAACGTGAGAATGGAAGAAGCATTGCGAAACTTAGTGATGAATATGGGATGGCTAAATCGACTATATGTACGATTTTGAAGAATAAAGGGGAGTTAAAAACTGTGCAAGTGGCTAAGGGAATCTTTAGACTTAGCAAAGCAAAGTGTAATGTGATTGAAGAGATGGAAAATTTACTCTTAGTGTGGATAAAGGAGAAAGAAATGGCAGGTGGTAACATTAGTGAAGCTATAATTTGTGAGAAGGCCAGACAATTGTTTGAGGACCTTAAAGCCAAGACTCCCAGTGGAAGTGATAGTGATGTGCCAGTGTTTAGGGGTACCTGCATGCTGAATAACACTAAGGTAAGATAAAGTACCGTATTTTTTACATTTTCCACAGAATTTTTTCAGTGTTAGGTGGTTGTATTTGGGGGCCTGGAACGGATTAATCCTATAACGAACGAATGCTATAACGAACGAGGTTCTGGAACCAATTACGTTCGTTATAGCATACCCCACTGTACAGTGTTGTTTTAAAGAAAATAATCTTGAATTACACCTAGTGACTTAAAATTTTATTGGTGAAATGACGGCATGAAGCATGGGTCCCCTGAAAGGTGATTTTTCTCCATACCACTTCCTTCTTTTCTCCCTTCTCCACCCCCACTTCTAATTCCCATCATCATCATCAGCCAGGAGCCCTCTACATACACACCTCAAAGTAAGTGTACTTTACTGCATTTTTTTTTACTTTGTAGCCTATGTACTTTTGAGCTGGAACCACTTACCCAATATCCCTTTGAAACAATGGATTCGGTTAACGAACGACCTTCTGGAACGAATTGTGTTCGTTAACCGAGGGACCACTGTATCTTTAGTGGGTCTAAATGGTCGTAAAATGGGAAAGTTGGGGTTGGGTCTTGGGTGCCTAGAACCAATTAAAATAAATCCCATAGGTTCTGTACTTTCGTTATCGCATTTTTCATTATCACGCACTCAGCGCGGTCCCAATTAGGCGTGATAACCAATAGATGACTGTAATTCGACAACACTTGTGATATATCTACTGCTTCTGTATACCTCTATACAACCTGACCGCTGGTAACCAGCAGTGGAAGCTGGTAAGCGGCAAAAGGGGTTCGTAACAATAAATTTTTTCTTATGGGAAAATTAGTTTTGCATATAGCAATTTCACACAGGGTTTTCAGGAATGGAACCCTTGTGATAAACAGAGCGTAACTATGTAAATAAATGGTAAATAAGTGTAAAGTATGGGAGTTAATGTATTACTGTATACATTTATTTAAGACTCTAATGACAACTGTGGTAAAAACCCTTCTGCATGATTCCATAAGTATTCTTTTCTAGGACAAAGTAAGCATACAGTAAGTATACAGATAAATGATCTACTTCATGCATAAAAAGGGTGGCAGAGCCAACTACAGGTATAAATTATCACTTCCCGTAAATTGAGAGGCAATCATTAAGTTAATCATCAAATTAAACATTGACATTTGCACAGTGAACAAATAAACAAAATACAATTCACTGTGTGGCGGAAGGTTACAAAGCCAAAGTATGAAGAAACACAGCAAATAAATCAATAAGCCTGCAAATTCCATGAAGTGGATAACACAAGTTGATAGTAGGCTAACAAGCATGGACCTGTGAGAAGTAAAATTCAGAGTCCAGGCTTATGACTAAGGGGTTAAAGTCATGTAAATGCACTCCTGGTGTACCTACTGATATCTTAAACTTTCCAGAGTACAGTACAGTACACTCAGGCTGGGCTTGAAGCTTATTTTAAACACCCCAGTTCACTTGAACAAGTACCAGTACATGTTTATGCAACAATTTACAAATATCCCTAAGGACAAAGCTGAATGAGCTGTAGGTTATGACAAAAACAGTGACGATAATGTTTCACAATACTGTATTAAAAAACAGTTTTAGACTCACCTACTGGAGGTAAAAGCATAGGAATTTTGCGTCCATATGTATCACTCCAGGATCCTAGGAATTGAGCTGTGACAATGGATGGAACTGCTAGCATGATGGTAGACCCTTGTACCCAATGTGAGGAATCCGTCTGGACAGTGTCTAGAGCCACATGGTTTACTGGGTCATGTAAATTATCACATATCCTTTTGCTGTAGTCCTTTAGACAAACCTGTAATATTTAACCGATTTAAATATTCTTAAAATCACACACACACACACACACACACACGTGTAAAATGCCAACCAAAATCATGTCAAGGGGCAAAATCTTAGTACTGTATAGGTAATATACTAGTTGATCTTTATACAGTACACTATACCATGGAACCACCAGTGTTATTTTTTATTTTATTTTATTTTATTTTTTTTATTTTTTTATTTTATTTTATTTTTTTATTATTTTTTTTTAGTATGGAAACACAGAAGAAGGCAGAGCATTCCACAGTTTGGCTGTGTGAGGAAAGAAAGATGCACTATAATGGGTTATTCTAGTGTGACCGACATCCACAGAGAAACAGTGGGCACCGCAGGCAAGACAAGTGTTACGAGCCCATGGCCTTGCCGGCGGTGCACAGGATGCCAAATCCACCGAACATTGCCCGTTAAAGTACCTGTAAAAGAGAGAGAGTGAAACAACATTGTGGCGAAGAGAAAGGGAAGAGAGATTATCAACTAAAGGAGGAGAGTCAATAAGAGGAAATGCCTTTGATTCCACACTATCTAACAGTTGGACAGAAGAAGAGCCACCCCAGATATGAGAGCAGTACTCCAAGTTAGGACGAATGAATCCCTTATAAACTTGAAGCAACTGCTCAGGAGTGAAGTAGCTACGGCATCTGGACAGCATTCCCGCTTTTGGGAGGCAGCTTTAGCAATGTTGAGGATGTGTAGCTTCCATGACATATTAAAGGAAATAGTGAGACCTAGCATATCTATTTTAGAATTTGGCAGAATGATAGCGTCCTGAAATGTGATTGGTGGGAGATCATCTAATTTGGAAAACATAATTGGTAAATACTGAGTTTTATTAATATTGAATTTAACCAAGTTTCTGCCTCCCCATTCGGAGATGCTGCACAGATCTGCATTGATAGATGAAATGATATCAGCTCTAGAAACAGATCTAGTTTGAGAGTTAGGGGGAAGGGAAAAATGTGAAGAGTAGAATCATCAGCATAAGAATGGATACAATTTGTCGTAGCGTGAAGTAAATCATTGATAAAAAGAAGGAAGAGAGTAGGTGAAAGAACAGAACCCTGTGGGACACCACTATTGGTAGAGAAAGAGCGAGAGGTCGATCCCTCGACAACAACTGCCATGGATCGGTTCATAAGGAAGCTAGAAATTAGAGAACAAAGTAAAATCACTTACCTTTATCCGACTGAAAGCCTTTTCTACCACACATTTACATCACAGCCCCACTTGATGCTTTTCCTTACTTGGTAAAATTTTGCATGGTGTGACATGGATAACTTGTAAATTTAGACAAAAAAATTAGAAAATGAGATCAAACTGGGAGTTGCCTGTATGACCATAATTTTAATTGAGAGGATGTGGTTTCATAAGAGTTTCCAGCCACAGAAAAATAAGTTTGAAAAAAGCAAAGCAAGAGTAATATGAAAACTGCTCTTGGGGGTTATTGAAGTGAAAGTTGATCATGAAGAGCTTTAAGAGGCTATTAACTGCAAACATCCAAAGCACTATCAAACTACTACTGGTGCCAGTATTCAGATACCTCACCAAGAGATATTAGAATGGTCACAGTTACCTAGTTTATACTATAGAAGGGCAAGATATGATTTATTAGAAGTTATAATTGCTTTAAAAGGTATCATCCAGTTAAATGTATAAATTTGAAGTTAGCAGGTGGCTGTCACACAAGAGTTCACAGGCTCAAGTTATAGATGCTAACAGTCAGTGGTGTAGTGCTAAATAAAGAAGTGAGGGAAAGCAACGAGCCCATACAGCTAGGGGTCCTGGGGGGGGCTGTATGCCCCGAGGAAAATCTTTTGAAATCTGACCAATTCAGGGATATTTTGAAGCCATATTAACTGGATATTAGGATATATTCCACAATTGAAGATGTAATATTTCCAGTGTCATTACATTAGATATACGTATAACGTCCAGTACGATCAGTAATAATAGCTAACAACTGGAATGATTAATTAAAAAGAAAGTTAACAGCTGGTGCTCATTGATGACTGTTTCACCAGATGTAGGCCATTCAATCGGCTAACACGTCTTACACTACACACAGCAGCATATGGATGGAGTAGGCAACACAACAGTAGGTTTGTATCTTAATTAGATGGTGAATGTTTAGATCAGAGATTTGTTCCCAGCCCTTTTCAACTTGTTTACAAACTGATATTTTTGTGGACAACAAATAAGGTACGTGCATAATCATACCTATAATATAGGCAAGCATTGCCTCAGTTGAAGCTAAAAGAAAAGATAGAGAATAATTCTTTCAAATGTTTCCTCTTGGGGTGGGAATTAGAATTTCATGACGTTAGAAATTCGTAAGTTTGGATTTATTTGATATAGTGAGGGAACGTCGTTCTACAGTACTTACCAAAATAAGTAAGGGAACACGGTGGTTCCCATGCATTCTCACAGCACTATACGTCTGTTAACAGTACACAAAATTGTCAGCGCTAATTTCTTTGAAGTAAGAGATGTGACAACACCATGTGTAAAATCTTTTAAGTCAACAAAGAACAGACCATTTGTACAGACAGCGAGTAAGCTGACAAGTGGTATAGAAGATAAGAAAATACCGGTAATGTAATTTTTCCTAAAGATATATACCTAAGAAGTTAACTTTGATAAAGACTGATTCATTAAAGAAAAAGACCCTATGGAACTGAACCTCTTTTCCATTGAGGGCCTCCAACAGCAGTCGTTACCTTGGTGTAAATGAGATCCTGCAGGGCTGGGTATAGCATAAACACTGACAACATGTACAAGAACAGCACAGGTTCTACCGTAATTTTGCAGTCAATCGCCATGATTTACACTCCCTGTAGAAAGAAACTATGAGCTTCAATTAATATACATGTCACAAAAGATCATGACAGAAAATAATAATAGACCTAATCTAACTTGGCAAAGCTCTAGCATTTGGGAACAAACTCTGACTTAACATTAAAACATACAAAACAAATTTATCATATCCAACCTAATTTCACTTTACCTTCTCTTCTACTTTGTAAAGGAAGACATCATAAATGCGGTATTTCACTTATTGCCACTAAACGTATCCCGGGGATTGTATACGACCATAGTGGCAATTGGTAATTTTGACAATTCTAAGACACTTTTCTTCAATGGCATTTCTGGCACAAATTACGTTTAAGCGAGATATTTAACATTTTATTATGTACCGTATGTTCGTACGTGGCGGCACACACCCAGAACATTGAACGACGTAGCGGTACGGGGTATGCCCATTTCATCAACACTGTTTTCAACCCGTTTCATCACCGCGTTCATTCCCATCAATACATACGGGTACACGAAAATAACTGTTGCTTGGGAGAGAAAATAATAAAAAAACACTAAGACAATTTATTTAAGACGGAAATATAAAATAAAAACATTGTTAATACGCCTGCAATCATTTCACTTAAACAATAATCATTATATACACGAAATTAGCTGTTGCTTGGGATAGAAAATAATCAAAAACACAGTACTGTATGTGAAAGACTAAAATTAAAAAAAATAAATAAAAACATTGTTAATATGTCTGCAATCATCTAACTTAAACAATACTGTATGTGAAAGACGCAACAGGCTATGTGGCCCGGTAATATCTATCAATGTTTAATCAAAAAACTTAGTTTACAAAATTGTATTACGAAATTATGCCTCGGCATAACAATACATTGGATCATGCAAGCATCTCACTAAGACAAATTATTAAAGACGAAAATAAGAAAATAAAAACGTTATTACTCGTGCAAGTGTAGTGGACACTCTTCCCTACAACTGATCTCCCGTCTTCGCCTCAGTCAATCAGCAGCGAGTTCCATACCACAGCCCCCGCTCCTGAACTGCTCGCTGATTGGCCACTTGCCGTCCTTTCCTTAGCCAATCACAGCGAGTTCCAGACCACAGTTTCTGCCCCCGAGTTGCTCGCAGATTGGCCAGCTATCACCCTCACCTCAGCCAATCAGCGGCGCCTTTCATTTTGCATCTCTGGACCTCGCTTTGAAGGTCATTCTACTCACGAGCTCTCAAACCAGCAAGACCTCCTCTCAACAAGCTGTTCTACAACACAGCAACTCCCCTGCATCTTACTGCACTGTACACACAATATATGTAAAGAGAACATTATTGCGAGTTTCCTTTCTCACCTCCATCCTGAGTATGTGATCTCCTTTATGTACAGTATATGTGAATGTAAGCCTAAGAAAGAGAAAATTGATACCCAAGAAAGAGAACTTTGAATACTGACCACATCCACTACGCTACACAAGCATCTCACTTAAACAATTCATGATAGACTAAAACGAAGAAAAAAAATAATATACCTGCAATCATCTCTTAAATAATATGTGAAAGACCAAAATTTACTCATGTAAGCTTGGCAGAAGACAATGACAATTTTCTTAGGAAATTAGAAGTGGTGATATTTTTTCTTCATATTCATCCCACAGCTTCCATATATGGACTTGTTTGTCATGATTTGCTTTTCTTGTGCATGATTTTAGCTTGTGCTCAGCATCTAGTTGTAATTGCAAATCAACCATTGAGGCTTCTCTGTGAAGAAGAGGGTAGAGTGTAGATTGTTCTTTGCTGCTTGGTGGTTTATGCACTGGTGCCAAATCACCTTCATTTGTTCTGTATTTGTTTATTTACCAATGTTTTAATCGTTTTCTTTATTAAATAATTAATATTCATGTATAATAATAACACAATACTGCTCGAGTCGTCTGTATACATGTATAATTTCTATTCGTGTAAAGTAATAACTTACAATTTGTCACTAATATCAGCGACTGTTAGTGGTGAAATAGATTTGATATTGGTGACGAAATGGGGTTTTGGTGACGAAATGGTGTGTATCCAGCGGTACACACCCAGAATATCGAGTGACTGTGAAGCCCCCCGGTTAGGTGAGAGTCAAAACTGTTTTCCAATGGGTTTTGATGTGTTTTGAACACTTTTTACCTTGATTTTTATAGCAAATCTCTAGATTCTGAGATGAGAGGGGGGCTCATCTCAGAAACTACTGATTTGCACCAGATATTAAGTTCAAATTCATTCACAACACATCAAAAACAACCAGAAAAACATAATTTCAACCTAACCTAACTTAACCTAAACCTCTCTCAGACGATGGCAGCTTAAAAGTCTAAAATTCACTGGATAACCAAAACGATAATACTGTAATACCCATTACCTCTCTATTCACGGTCCGACTAATTACCCAAATGTACCCAAATGTAGCTGCAATTAAGTCAAGTAATGGGCCTACATGAATAAATCGGACTGCCAATCACTTCTCGACTAGTATTTGGTGTCACAAAGTAAAAAAAAATTGGAAAACTTACTTTAATCTGAGTTAATAGATAGCATGCATGTACCGAGGGAGCGAGTAATTACCCAAATGTAGTCGCAATGAAGTAAAACGATGGTCCTACAAGCGTAAATCAGGCTGTGAATCACTTCTCGATTATTATTTGGTGTCATAAAGTCACAAAAAATTGGTAAACTTAATTTAATCTGAGTTGTGTTAGGTTAGGTACATGCACTCGATCTATTAACTCAGATTAAATTAAGTTTACCAATTTTTTGTGACTTTGTGACACCAAATACTAGTCGAGAAGTGATTGGCAGTCCGATTTATTTATCTAGGACCATTATTTGACTTCCTTCCGGCTATATTTGGGAACATTTGGGTAATTAGTCGGACCCCTCTATTCATGCTGTTTACAGAATGTTTTGGTGGGATCACTGCATGACTGCAGAGAGCAATTAGCTACATATGATCTTTGAATGATGGGGAGGAATATTACAAGGAAATCATATAAAAAAAAAGTTTAGGTGAAGCTCAAGTACGGACAGGTTAGGTTAAAAAAAATTGCACAAACTACGACAGTCCTCTACAAAACACACTGAAATTTTGGCGTTTTTATAATCGTTTATTATGTAAAATCGCTGGTAGGTCAGTCATCAATAATTACCCACATGACTTTACACCTGTTAATACACGATTATCCCATATCTTTATCAATAATTACTGGCTAATATGGAGGAATTCACAGCCATTTCCCCCAGTCTCGGTATCAATAAGCTCGCCCATGGCAGGTGTTAAATTATGTTATGTTAGGTTAGGGTTGTTAGCTTAGATTAGTTTAAGGTTAAGTTAGGTTAATGTTAAAAGTAAGGTTAGGTTAGCTTAACTTTAACTTTTAAATAAACACGAACACATTTGCCATAACTACGAGTGTCCACTTTATATAAAGCGGTGAAATTGCGGGGTTTTAAATTCGTTTTCTATGAAAAATCAGCGACTTAAAAGAAAATAATCACCTAATTATTAAATCCTCATGATTAAGACGACTTACCTTAGCAAAAATTTTATAATTATGACTGTAGACTCCTTAACGTGGCTGTATGGTGCAACAGTTTCTCGCGATGGCCAAAAAAAAAATAAAAATCATGTGACAACCTTAAACTTAGCTAATTTTTTCCACTTTTACTCATGGCCCATCATTATGACATGACATTACTCCCACATGCTGGAGTTAGTGTTTTATAGATATGCCACACCCATCAGCTGCACTGTAGTGTGTTGACTGTCACCTTGACGATATGTAAACAAATGATCAGCCTTATAGAAATGCGAAAACAAAATAAACTAATGAGAGGATTTTTATCTATCTTTTTGTTTAGTCATTGTAACGGTCAATCTGTTCTTTCTTAGTTTATGACTTATATTTTCCAGTGTTAGTACAGAAGGAAACCGGAGTACCCTAAAGAAATGTTTTGTGAAATGGTAGGGTCCATGGAAAACTCCCTTCTCACATCTGTCCCGGACCAGGGATTGAACTCAGGACAAAATAAGAGCGATATCTTTGACTTTTATTTTTGCTTTACTTTTATCCTCTTCGCCACTGATCGGCTTGTTAGCCGCTTGGGCGATCGGTCACGACTCTTTTCCTTTATATTCTTCACCAAAAGGTCGGCTCGCTAGCCGCCCGGGCGATCGGTCACGTCTCTGTCACGCACACTGTTGGCAAATACTGGGCATGCACCGGCTCCTGAATGTACCTGAACCCGCTCCAGTGTTGGTCAAGTCTTCTCTTGAAAGAGCTCACACTCGGTGCCGTCACAACACTTCTGGTAGATTGTTCCAAGAGTTTACAACCCTCACTCCGAAAAAGTTTGCCCTCACGGTTTTCCGGACTTGCGGCTTCTTCAATCTTGAGCTGTGACCCCTTGTGGGGCGAGCGTCCGCCAGCTCCAAGTAAGGACACTCAACTGAGTAGTGCCCCCTGAGATGCCTATAAACCTCAACTAGGTCCCCCCTTGCCCGTCTGTAGTATAAGCTAGGCAAGTTCAGGCGCTCCAATCTCGCAGGGTAGCTGAGATGCCGAAGTGCAGGCACCAGCTTGGTGGCCCTCCTTTGAACATTTTCAACCAACTGACAGTCCCTAGCATATCTCGGGGACCAGATGGGGTGACAGTACTCCAGATGGGGAAGCACTTCACTCCTGAAGATCGTCACGAGGGACGGACCGTCTAGATATCTGAACGACCTTCTTATAAGACCCAATAATTTATTTGCCTGATTTACCTTCTTCTCACAATGGCCCGAGAACTTCAGCTCATTGTCAACATACACACCTAGGTCCTTCTCACACACAGTCTCAACTAGTACATTTTCTTCATCCCGTTGGGACATATGGTACGCCTCCTTACCGTTGGTACGCCCCAGGTGCATCCTCTTACACTTCGTGACATTGAATCTCAGCAGCCATTCCTTCGACCATTCCTGGAGCCCACAGAGGTCCTTCTGCAGCTCTTCACAGTCCGCTTGGTTCTTAATTTCCCGAAATAACTTGGCGTCATCGGCAAACATTTGTATGGAGGAGTGTACAACGTCAGGCATATCATTTATGAAACAAACAAACAACAGCGGGCCCAATACACTACCCTGCGGTACCCCACTTGTTACAGGTAAATATTGTCGATATTACCACCCCGTTCTAGAATATGGGTCCAAATATCAATACCTTGAGCAAGTCACAAGAGCGCCCGGCATAAAACCGTGTTGGCAATCTTTTACAGTTCGTAGATGTTCCATCGCTGCATCTCTGATAATACTCTCAAGTATTTTTACATATTATGCTGGTCAGGCTCACCGGTCTATAGTTGTTCGTGGAGTGCCTACGTCTCTTCTTGAAGATAGGACTCACATAAGCCACTTTCATTCACTGGACCATTTGTTCATCCAGGCATTTACAAAACAGAATCTTCAGGGGCTCTGCAAGCTCGTTGCACAGCTCCCTAGCACCTAGGATGCACCATGTCAGGTCCAGGACTTTATGGACCTTTAGCCTGAACAGTTTATTTCTAATACCCTCTTCTGCACAATGTGGGTCAGTGCTGTGTCGAACCGTCTGTCCTCAAACGCAGGAAGGTTAGTTGCATCCTCTGTGAACACTGAGGAAAAGAAGCTGTTTAATGCCTCAGCTTTATCCTGGTCAGAATCTGCGTAACTACCATCTTCAAGCCTCAGGTCTGATACTCTCACTGCGTTTTCAATTTCGACTTTGCATAGCGGTAAAACGCCTTTTGGTTTGACTTGACCTCGCGTGCAACCAGCCTCTGGAACTCCTTTTCAGCCCTCCTACACTCTATCTTTGCTTGGTTTCTGGCTCTTGCATACATCCTCCAGTCTTGCTTATCGTTTGACCCAACCCACGTCTTGAATTTCTGGGTGTTCTTCTTAATTTTGTCGACCGCCGCATGGTTCATGTGTAGGGATCCCCTCGTATTCCTAGAAGCACTGGGTTTGGTCTTGGGTATATATTTATCGATCAAATGGGTCATTTTAATTAGTTATGATATTCAAAGTGCAGGTTCGCGTTCTGTACCGCTGATAGGCTCATTAAACGCTTGGGCGGTCGGTCACATCTCTGTTACACACCGTTGGCAAGTACTGGGCATGCATTGGCTTCTGAATGTATCTGAACCTGCTCCAGTCTTTGTCGAGTCTGGTCTTGAAAGAGCTCACACTCGGTGCCGTCATAACACTCTGGCAGATTGTTCCAAGAGTTCATAACTCTCACTCCGAAAAAGTTGCCCCTCACACATTTCTGGACTTGCGGCTTCAACCTTGAGCTGTGACCCCTTGTGGGGCGAGCGTCCGCCAGCTCCAGGTAAGGGCACTCGACTGAGTAGTGCCTTTTGAGATGTTATACACTTCAATCAGGTCCCCTCTTGCCCTTCTGTAGTATAAGCTAGGCAATTTCAGGCTCTAATCTCTTAGGGTAGCTGAGGTGCCATAGTGCAGGCACCAGTCTGGTGGCCCTCCTTTGGACATTTTCAATCAACTGACAGTCCCTAGCATATCTCGGGGACCAGACGGTGTGACAGTACTCCAGATGGGGAAGCACTTCACCCTTGAAGACCTAATAATTTAGTTGCCTGGTTCACCTTCTCGCAATGGCCCGAAAACTTCATCTCATTGTCAACATACACACCTACAGTAGGTCCTTTTCACATTCAGTCTCAATTAATGCAGTTTTTCTTCCCGTTGGGACATATGATACGTTTCCTTACCGTTGGTATGTCTCAGGTGCAGTCTTTTACACTTCGTGACATTGAATCTTAGCAGTCATTTCTTCTACCGCTTTTGAAGCTCATAGAGGTCCTTCTGCAGCTCTCCACAGTCTGCTTGGTTCTTAATTTCCCGAAATAACTTTGCGTCATCCGCAAACATTTGTATGGAGGATTATACAGCGTCAGGCATGTCATTTATGAAGCAAACAAACAACAGCAGGCCCAATACACTGCCCTGTGATACCCCGACTGTTGGTAAGTACTGGGCATACACTAGCTCCTGAATGTATCTGAATTAAGCTTAGATTATTCTAGAGTCTTCAGGGAGTATCTCGTTCCAACCTGTAATGCCTGGATGGTGCGAGGGTGTTCTGAGCACCTGAGATGTATATAAATGCCAGCTAGCTACCTAGGGTGGTCAGTCGATCGTTTATGTACAGAGTGTGAAGTATAATTGTTGTTGTTCAAGTATTGTGGAATTGTTGTGAGCGATATAAAGTGAAAAGACTAAGAAATTGTACACTGGTAGTGTGTTGACTGTATATATTCTGTGAGAAGCCCAGTTGTGAAGACATACCCTGTGAACAGTTTTGTGAAGATCTAGTGATTATTAAAGAATACTACAGTTCACAAGTGTGTTTCTGTGACCTGGTGGAAATCTACCTACCTGTTGTTTTTCTGGACTCTGATACTGACCGTCGGGAAATTACCGGAGACTGGCGGGGCAGCTAGTTGTAATTCAACTACACTTTGATATACAGTATCTACTGCTTCTATATATACGACGTGGCCGTTAGTAACCAGTGATGGAAGCTGGGAAACGGCGAAAGAGGGGTTCGTAACAATACTATAGTACTGTGTGAGGTTTATTAACAAGCTGGCCCTGTTTCTTGCCACAGTCCCCACCATGGAACTCTTCAGGGAGTTCCTCAAGAAGCCCTCTTGGAAAAAGGTTTACTGGGAAGACCAGCTGCAGGCCAAGTTCCGTCAGGCTCAGGACACCATCTGCCAGCTGGTCAGAGATGGTCTAGTTTATTATGACAAGACCAGACTCATGGCCGCCGTCACCGACTGGAGCAAGGAAGGAATCGGTTTCGTCATCCTCCAGCAACCCTGTACCTAGTCCTTCGCCGACACGCCATTCTGTTGCAAAAGTGGGTGGCGCCTCGCTCTTTGTGGCAGCCGCCACCTTACCCCCGCTGAGGCAGTCTACGCTGCTGTGGAAAGGGAGGCACTGGCAGTTGTATGGTGCCTTCAAAAGGCCCGGTTGTTCCTGCTGGGGTGCCCCACTACCCCAACCTCATCCTCGTCACCGACCACCGTCCTCTCGTTAAGCTTCTCGGGGACAGGGCACTTGCAGATATTGTCAACCCCAGGCTCTTTTGGCTCAATGAAAAGACCCTACAATATAACTTTCAATTTAAGCAACTGCCCGGGAAGGGAAACTTTGCTGCCGACTTCCTGTCGCGCTACCCCGTCCTCCAGATATCCCCTGACACCCTCGACGCTGACCACGACGAGGACATGATGGTGGCCATGGCATGCGCTGCCGTCGCTGCATTAGACATGGAAGGCCTCGACCCAATTTATGAGCTGGTGGTGGCCAGGGTCCTATCTGACGACTGGCACCCTCACAAGTCTCAAGCAATTGCCTGCCTCCGGCCATTCTACAACATCAGGGAGAGGCTGGCTGTAGCCCAGGGCCTGCTCACCTACACCTTTGATTTGGGCAGTGTCTGCCTGGTCATCCCAGAAGGCCTACGCCACCAGGTAGCAGCCAACGTACATGCTAGCCACCAAGGATTGGACTCCATGCTGCGGAGGGTCAGACAGTCAGTTTACTAGCCCGGCTTAGAAGGCGACCTTCAGTTCCACAGGTCTTCATGTTCTTCCTGTAATACACGTGCCCCATCGCCTGAAGCCCTGGTTCTCACACCACCCCTGGATTATCTCTTCCAGCAAACGGTGATCAACATGTTTCAGCTTGAGGGGCACATGTACAGTAGCTAAAACAACTATCTGTGCATACTTTGTGGGAAATAATATGAGACCAGGGGCGATAAATTTTGGTATATGAGGGCTGTCAATAGTCACACGTAAAGTTTCGGAGCATATCGACCCCCACCTACACAGATAGCTGTTTTAGCTACTGTACATGGCCTATGCTGAAAGGTTAACTGGTTGGTTAGAGGTGGCCCACTTCCCCAACGGTATCACTTCCGCCAGGATTACGTCCCAGCTCAGGAACTTCTTCACCAGGTGGGGGGCCCCTGGACAGGTCTCCACTGATGGAGGCACTAATCTTGTGAGTGAAGAGATGACCAGCTTCTTCAGACGATGGGGTGTGTCAGTACGTCTGTCCTCCCAGAACCCCCAGTCCAATGGCAGAGCGAAAGCGGCTGTCAAAACTGTCAATAGGGACATCAGGGCCAACAGTGGTGGGGGAGGGAGCCTCGACACCGACAAGGCATCCATGGCCATCCTACAGTATTTAAACACCCCACTTCACGGAACGAACAAGTCCCCAGCTCAATTGATCACAGGGAGGCAGATACGTGATGGGGTCCCTTTGACTAGACGGCACTACAAGGTGGACAGGCACTGGCATCAGACCCTCCGCAACAGAGAGTTTCAGTTGGCCAGCAAGCAGCAGTCTATTCTTCGTCAGGGTACCGGCAGGAGGTTGGTACCTCTGACGCCAGGCGACCGGGTCCAGCTACAGAACCAAGCCTCTAACCTGTGGGACAGGACGGGAGTCGTGACGGAAGCTTTGCCACAGCGTTGGTACGTCCCAGGTGCATCCTCTTACACTTCGTGACATTGAATCTTAGCAGCCATTTCTTCGACCATTCTTGAGGCTCAAAGAGATCTTTCTGTAGCTCTTCACAGTCGGTTTGGTTCTTAATTACCCTGAATTAATTGGCATCCTCCGCAAACATTTGCATGGATGAGTGTATCGCTTCTGGCATGTCATTTATGAAATAAACAAACAACGACGGGTCCAATACACAACCCTGTGGTACCCCGCTTTCCACAGGTTCACATGATGATTTCATGACATTAATCACCAGACATTGCTTGCGATCGAGATGTGATTGGGCAGAGTACCACGACGAGCAGGAATAGTCCAAGCGATATTGTATGAGCGCCAAGTAAAGGGTCTTACGGGTAAAATTTGATAAGTAAATCAGTATATTTGCATTATTTTTTTGTTTCCACAGCGAAAAGATAAAACTTTGATAAGAAACTTCAGTTAGATTTATATATTGAATCTATTCGGCACTTGTCAGCTCACTAGCCGGCTGGACTGTCTGTTCTATGTAAAATGCTGCAGCTAAGTACAGGCCCTTATATGTGGAACAGATCATTTAGGCATGAGTACGATCGCCATATAACTTTTACGAAGATCGTAGTCATATCTAGATGGTCTGTCCCACATACCTTCTTCTCACAATGGTTCCGATAACAATCAGTTCGTTGTCAATATACACACCCAGACTTTTTCACAGATTGGTGTCAGTGAATGATGTTTCTTCATGAGGTTGGGACAATGATATGATACACCTCCTTAATACTGGTACGACCTATTATAAGAGTCTAGGACCCTCGATGCAACTTCTTGCATTTCGTAACGTTGAATCTCAGCAGCCTTTCCTTTGACCACCCTTGAAGCCAACAGAGATTTCCCTATCACTCTTCACATTCCGTTTGGTTCTTAATTTCCTTGAATAGCTTAGCGTCGTCCGCAGCCATTTGTACGGAGGAATGATTAGCATCTGGCATTTCATTTATGAAGCAAATAAACAACATCGGTCCCAGCACACTGCCGTATGGCACACCACTTGTCACAGGTACACACGACGATTTAGTGCCATATATCACCACACATTACTTCACCGCTGATCGGCCTGTTAGCCGTTTTGCACCGTCGGCAAATACTGGATATGCACTGGTTCCATAATGTACCAGAACAAACGTCAGTGTTGGTCGAATCCGTCCTTAAATGAGCTTACACTATGTGCCGTCACAGTACGTTCTGGCAGGTCATTCCAAGAGTTCACAACCTTTACTCTAAAGAAGTTCGCATTGACAGTTTTCTGTACGAGTGGCTTCTTTAACTTAAAACACTCACCTCTTGTTGGGAGGGCATCCGCTAGCTTCAGATTTTGAACTCGTGGCCGAGTAATTTTCTTCGTTGTACTTATAAATTTAAATTAAATCACCCCTTGCCCGTCTATAGTATAAACTATAAGGGCAGTTAGTATTTAATATATTTCCGGGACCAAACTGATACGCAAAATCGAAATTAAAAACACACGTAGACATAATTATCAATACTGAGACTTGAAGAAGGTAGTTGCGCAGACTCCGATCTGGACAAGGCAGAGGCGTTCAACAAATTATTTTCCTCCATGCTCCCAAGAGAGGATGCGAGCAATCTCCCTGCGTTTAAAGAAAGACGGTTTGACACAGCACTGACGCATATTGTGTTCCCAGATTAATGTGTATTACAAACAAATTGTCAAAGCTTAAGGTTTATAAGAGCCCCGCTGGCCCTGTGTGTGCATCCCAGAGCGCTTAGGGACTTGTGCAATGCGCTTGCTGAGCCCCTTAAAATCCTGTTCTGCAGGGGCATGGGGGAGCAAAAGGGCCCCAGCGACTGGAAAATGGCATACGTGAGTTCTTTATTCATGTCGTTCTTCTGTGACTTAGGTCCAATGGTCTATGTTCTAAAGTAGTGGATACTTGATATGTCCCTCTTTACTTTCTTCCAGATTTTCGTTTTTGGCCCAAGTATACAGGCAGTCGTCCCCGGTGGTCTCACTTGAAAAGGGTCATGTCTAAACACCAGGTGTTCAAAAGAACGACTTAAGATCTTTTGACTCTCGGATTCATACTTTGAAGTCAGTCTGCATGATTTTATACTTTGCCAATGTTCTTTATAAGCAATCGGGAGTATAACTACTTTCATTAATGTCAATTATAGAAAAAAGTGTATTTTTTGTTGGCAGGTTAATAAAACGTTCCGTTGAAAAAGAATGTTTATTTAGTACACACTTGTCAAAGAAAAAAAAGTCAGGCTGGGGTTACATTTATAAGTTACATGTATAAAGAAATTCATTAACCGCGGTCAAACAAAATAGACTTTCTTTACAGCTATAAAGGATTGGAACAATTTGCCTGATCATATCAAGCAGTCCAAAGCTAAAACTAAAGCATACATAGCCGATGAAGCCACAGCAAGAAAAGAGTGGTTTTCTAAATTATTAACCATAGAATGTTGTATTGCTAAAGCGAATGGTATAAGCACATTGTAATTGCTTGTTATAGTTTTCAACAAATTACAATTTCATTATTTTATATTTGCTATTACTAATTATTAACCAAGCCTAAGCAAAGAACCCTCCAGGAAATAAGCACCTGATGGCTTTGTTGACTTTCCTTGGTGGAATTGCCTTACTGTTTACCATTATGTGTATACCTGTAACTGGAAATTTTATATTTCGCATTGTCTATATGTACTGTATACTGAACTACTGTATATACCTGCATTGTCTATTTACATGTAGATCTAATTATGAACGTATATGACGATTTTACTGAATAAATATCTGTCTATCTAGGTATCTATCTGTCTATCTAGGTATCTATCTGTCTATCTAGGTATCTATCTGTCTATCTAGGTATCTATCTATCTCTTCTATCTATCTATCTTTAATAAAACAGAAAAAAAAGGGAAGACAACTATACTTGTGCACCGGTTAAAGCAGAGAACAATATATTATGATAACAAACTTGAGACTCATTACAGATGAACTGACGCTAGTATTATGCATAAGGCTACGAGCCCAACGAATATACCAGAAACTAGCAGTAGTGTTTAGGGAAAGTTCAATAAAGTGTAGTTTTGCTATCATCCCCTTGTGGCTCCTGTGTCTTATATACGTATAATATAATGCTACGACTCTACGCTATGGGTACCAGACGCTTGGGAAACTAATGTGGGGATCTGTTTATTGTATCGTGAGCTGCTCTGTGTCCTCCTGTTGCCAATGAAACCAGGAAAATATAAACATGTATAGTCTGTTTCTTAAGATTTTCTTTTATTTTTCATTTCTGAGCCGCTCGTTAACTGAAGCTTCTTTTGTCTTCTGTTCTTATGAGGTACAATTTAGTTCTATTTTTGGCTTAAATGACCACATCAGTTTCAGTTTGACTTTATGGTTTGGACACACTCTAATGTCTTTGATAACTTTCACTTTATGTTATCTGTTGGAAATGTCTTCAAGTGACCTTAATGTTTAAGTGAGTTTTTACTTTTTCTTCTCGGCTTACAAGAGGTCATAAATGTACTCGAATGTTCTGTTACTATTGATAGCAACTTCAAGTTCTGAAGTTAACTATGCCAATCTTTTGTTTACTGTCTATCTACCTACTTCATTACGGGAAGAGCAGCTTCCTTCTTTGAGTGAGTATCTCTGCCTCTGCCATCTTAAAAAAAAAAAAAACTTAAGGTTTTTAACTTGTAATGTTTTTTTTTTTTTACCAATAACACTTGACATACCCATCATCCTATCAGACACTGCCAAAATTACAACGTCTATTTATTTCAGATCCGCCACATAAATGCTCCAGTTGTAGATAATGTGTGTATGTATTGCTTACTCAGGAAAGAAACAGTGGTTTTATATTAAACTGTCGTTATTTTTTGTCAGCCAAATCAAAATTTATTTTCAGTCTATTAGTACTATTGATCAGATTTTCACTTAGTGAAGTAATACTTTATTTACACTAGTTGACAAGGGTTCGGTAACATGGATCACATACGCTGCACTTTATTAATTTTGGGATGTTGATTTCAAATATGGCAATAAAAAATGTCAGTCACGTAACATTTTTATGATATATGTGTATATGTAGTGTAGGAATGTAAGATACGTACTTGTGTTGGTAGGGTTATATTAAATGCAAGGTTAGCAATACCGAACAGCAAGTGGGAGGAAATGCTGTCGCTAACCCCATTCTACAATATGCAGGATTCCCTCTGTGTGTGTAGTGATGTAGATGGACTGATGTCAGGGTTGGGAGAAAAACATGACCCAAAGGAATGGCGGATGTTCATAGATTCCTCCAAGTTTAGTCTGAAAACAGTATTGTTGCATAATGGGAACCAGAAGTCCTCAGTTCCAGTAGCGCATTCTGTAGGTTTGAAGGAAACGAATGATAGTTTGGAGAAATTACTGACCGCTATTAAATACAAGTAGTATAGGTAGCAGATCTGCGGCGACTTGAAGGTTATAGCCCTTCTACTCGGCCTTCAAGGAGGGTTCACGAAATATTGCTGTTTTCTGTATTTATGGGACAGCAGAGCAACAGAAAAACACTACAACACAAAGGACTGGCCAAAGAGAGAAAAGTTTGTGCCAGGAAAAAGCAACGTTAAATATACTCCCTTGGTAGACCCAAACGATGTACTTCTACCTCCTTTACACATCAAGCTGGGACTAATGAAGAATTTTGTGAAGGCTATGGACAAACAAGGTGATGGGTTCGTGTACTTGAGGGGAAAATTCCCACAGCTCAGTGATGCAAAAGTCAAAGAGGGTATCTTTGTTGGCCCACAGATAAGAAAGTTACTTCGTGATGACGACTTTGAAAACAACCTGAATGAAAATGAGTTAGCTGCATGGAAATCCTTCACATCTGTAGTCAAGGGGTTTCTTGGGAACAAGAAAGAACAAAACTATTCCCAACTTGTAGAGAAATTCTTAAAACACTACAAAAACTTAGGATGCAGGATGTCCCTGAAAGTCCACCTCCTACACTCGCACTTTGACTTTTTTCCTGAGAATCCGGGGTCGGTTAGTGATGAACAGGGAGAGCGATTTCATCAGGACATTAGACGTATGGGGGAAAGGTACCAGGGTAGATGGGATCCTGCCATGATGGGGGACTATTGCTGGTGTTTACAATCGGAGGACAATACAACACATAAAAGGATGAAATAAAATAACAAATGCCCATACAGTGGCTAATTTATTACTTTTTGTGTCTTCTTATGATTTATTTCATTCTTTATTGAATTTTAGTGTGATGATGTGGAAAAAAGTAACAGAGATAACAAGAAAAAAAGTATTTTTTCAGTTTTTTGTAGTTGTAAGATTTATTTTTTGTATAACAAATAAACTCTACGTGCCAGATAATTTTTTTGCCAGATTTTAAATCAGCACCTCAAAATTACCGATAGGAAGCTGCTCTGAACCATGTTACGGATTTTGCTTGTTATTTAATTTGGTGCCAAGTGTTATTATTGATATATAATTTTCTTAATGTCAGCAATCATACATGTATTAACAACTGTATTTCTTGACCAGAGTCAGCTCATACAGCTCATGGGAAACACTATAACAATAAAAAATAAATACAAAATAATGTAAACGAAAAATTTAGAAATATGAACAAACAAGTTTTTATACGTATAAATGTAAATCTGTTTTCTACAAATTAATTAAAAGTTTATATCCACACTATTATTCCAAGCGCCAGATTAAGAATGCATTCATTCAGCTACAGTCCTTGACGACCGACGATACCTTATATCACGAGACAAAAATATAAATGACACAAAAGATCGTCTTGTGTAGGGCGGCTTATCAGAACTTCAGTCTCTGATGTGAATAGTAGTGAAGAATTTGCTTTTATAGAGGCAGGAAGCCAACAGACGGTACCTATAGATAACCAGGGTTAGGCCAGGGCACTAGCGGACCTTTTCCAGGCCCTGGGAGGTTGAAGGGAAGGTGCTGCCGTAAGCCGGTGTGTATCCATCGCGCCCGGCGTGGGAGAAGGGCGTGAGGACAGGACTACCGACAAAGGCGTGCTGCAGATCCTCTAGTGTGCGCCCCCTGGTCTCAGGCAGGAAGAGGAAGGCCAACAGAGCCAGCAAGATTTCAAAGGAACCGAAAACCATGATCGCATTTTCAAGTCCGATGGCGACAGTCAGGTCAGGGAACACCTGTGGCAGAAAAGTTCAATTATTTTATCTGCACTGATGATGCACACACCTGGGTTACAGTCGGCAGCTCAGAAGACCTGCCAAAGAATAATACTGAAAATTGGTAAATTATGGCAGAACCAGTGAAATATTACGTAACTACAAAATCTTTAAATTTCCTTTTATTTTTAATGTCTTGCAGAAATAATGGGATAGATTTGATTCACTGTATTTTAGTGTGATGACGTGGAAAAAAGTAACAGGAATAACAGGAAAAATTATATTTTTTCAGTTTTTGTATTTGCAAGATTTAATTTTTGTATAACAAATAAACTGTACGTGCTCAGGGTGTAACAAATGAAGGCTAGATTGGTTGGTACTTGCTTCACCACGAGCCTCCCTGTTGGTGCAAACTTACTGGCTCATGATATTACACCGAAGATAAGCCTTGCGTCAAGCTACCCACACATCAAATTTGAAAGAAAAAAGTTTGTGTGATGATGATTATAATCTGCGTGAACAAACGACGGAGAGAGCAGTCAGTATATAGCTATCGCCATCAGTCCAGTACCTTCAGCAGATACATGAAAATACCTAGAAATTTTCCAGTACAATACCTGTACTGTACTAACATTTTCAAAGTTGAAGGGTTTGGGTACACCATATGTAACATGTTAAAAGAATTTATAATCGAGTTTGGGTCGCCGCCTTTTTTACGTAAAAGGTTTTAATAACTAACAGGCACTTCAGTCCTGTTATAATAAGGGAAATATCTGGGGCGTCATTTATTTTTAAAGTTCTAGCGACTAAGTTGGTCGAGGCGTCATGATATTCCCGCCCAACACAAAAGAATGTGTTCGACTCTTGTGATGAAAATCTTGGTCATCATATAAAAAAATATTCGCGTAAAAGAACTTCGAAAAACATGAAACGTTAACAGATATTAGGTATGCTGGGGTTTATTTACATGAGTACTAATTAGTAATAGTTTTTCTAATGTGTTTTAAGAGGCATATCGTTGAGGTTACTTCACCGTGATCTTTCTTCTCTCAATCTGAAATAATGAGATGGATGAAAGACAGTTCGGAGTCGTTCATTTATAGACAGAACTGTGTGCATGTGTCTCTGTCTTTAGAAAATTTATAGCTCTTTTAGGCATGCGAAGTCTTCTGTTTTACATTAGATTTAGATGAATCTTAGTAGGAAAATTCTTGTAAGCACTCGGAAGGGATTACATACGGGTCTGTAACATTTTATGATTTTTTATGAAGTTGAGAGACAATTTCCTTTCGGTAATTATCCATGCGTTTAAAGTGTGAAGTCGACAACTAGGATGGATGTCACTATAAACGTGTAACTAATAATGTATCAGTTGTAAGGTCCTAAGAGAATATTTCCAATGGCTTATATATGAACATTGGAACAGAGGCTGTATTTAATGTGTCATTGTCCATGTTTTGTTATTTGAACATTGAAAAAAAAATTATTTCTGTTTACTTAATGTTTATATTTCGTGCGGGTCGGGTCGTGTTGCGTCTCTGTAACAAAGCGTGGTGGCATTCGGGCCTGTTTTTTGCATTTTATCCCTTCTTTCTACATCAGTTCACTGCTCGTTATACGCTTCATGATCGGTCACGTCTCTATTTCGCACTGTTGGCAAATACTGGGCATGCATCGGCTCCTGAATGTACCTGAACCTGCTCCAGTGTTGGTCAAGTCTTGTCTTGAAAGAGCTCACACTCGGTGCCATCACAACACTTTCTGGTAGATTGTTCCAAGAGTTCACAACTCTCACTTCGAAAAAGTTTGCCCTCACAGTTTTCTGGACTTGCGGCTTCTTCAATCTTGAGCTGTGACCCCTTGTGGGGCGAGCGTCCGCCAGCTCCAAGTAAGGACACTCAACTGAGTAGTGCCCCTTGAGATGCTTATACACCTCAATTAGGTCACCCCTTGCCCGTTTGTAGTATAAGTGAGGCAAGTTCAGGCTCTCTAATTTCTCAGTGTAGCTGAGGTGCCGAAGTGCAGGCACCAGTCTGGTGGCCCTCCTTTGAACATTTTCAACCAACTGACAGTCCCTAGCATATCTCGGTGACCAGACGGGGTGACAGTACTCCAGATGGGGAAGCACTTCACTCTTGAAGATCGTTACGAGGGACGGACCGTCTAGATATCTGAACGACCTTCTTATAAGACCCAATAATTATTTGCCCGATTTACCTTCTTCTCGCAATGGCCCGAGAACTTCAGCTCATTGTGAACATACACACCTAGGTCCTTCTCACATTCAGTCTCAAATAATGCAGTCTTTTCATCCCGTTCGAACATATGATACGCCTCCTTACCGTTGGTACGCCCCAGGTGCATCCTCTTACACTTCGTGACATTGAATTTCAGCAGCCATATCTTCGATCGACCATTCTTGGAGCCCACAGAGGTCCTTCTGCAGCTCTTCACAGTCCGCTTGGTTCTTGATTTCCCGAAATAACTTGGCGTCATCGGCAAACATTTGTATGGAGGAGTGTACAACGTCAGGCATGTCATTTATGAAACAAACAAGCAACAACGGGCCCAATACACTCCCCTGTGGTACCCCGCTTGTGACAAGTACAGATGATGATTTAGTGCCATTAATCACCACACACTGCTTGCGGTCATGTAGAAAGTCTTCTATCCACGCGAGGACATTTCCCCGAATTCCGTATCCTTCCAGTTTGATTTTCAGCCTTTCGTGGGGTACACTGTCGAAAGCCTTGGCAAAATCTAGGTAAATATTGTCGATATTACCACCCTTTTCCAGAATATGGGTCCAAATATCCAATACCTTGAGCAATTGTGTTAAGCAGGAGCGCCCCGGCATAAAACCGTGTTGGCAATCCTTTACGAGGTTGTTTCGTAGTAGATGTTCCACTGCGGCATCTCTGATAATACTCTCAAGTACTTTACATATTATGCTGGTCAGGCTCACCGATCTATAGTTGTTATATAGTTGTTCGTGGAGTGACGATCGCCCTTCTTGAAGATAGGACTCACATAAGCCACTTTCCATTCACTGGGGACCTTTTGTTCATCCAGGCATTTACAAAACAGGATCTTCAGGCTTCCGCAAGTTTTGGCAGCACAACCTTAGCACTCTAGGATGCACCATGTCAGCTGGACTCTTATGGACTTTGGCTTTGACAGCTTATTTTCATACCCTCTAGAACACAATGTGGGTCAGTGCCGTGTCGAACCGTGTCCTAAACGCAGAAGCTGCCATCAGCTCTTCTTGTGAACACTGGAGAAAAGAAGCTGTCTAATGTCCTGGTCAGAATTTTTTTTACGGGAATTAGCCTACCCGGGCACAGGTCAAACGACCCACAACGGAGCCTGGGGGGCGAAAAAAAAAAGAACGGAAAGAAATTGTAAATATAGAAAAAAAAGGTTATACTGTATTAATCTACACCACGAAGATCCCGGAAAACCAGCTTTTTAAAGTGAGACAGATTGTAAGAGCATGGAAACACAGAAGAAGGCAGAGCATTCCACAGTTTGGCTGTGTGAGGAAAGAAGGAGGTACTATAACGGGTTATTCTCATGTGACCTACATCTGCATAACTACCATCTTCAAACCTCAGGTCTGATACTCTTACTCGCGTTTTTAATTACGACTTTGCATAGCGGTAAAACGTCTTTGGGTTTGACTTGACCTCACTTGCAACCAGCCTCTGGAACTCCTTTTCAGCCTTTCTACATTCAATCTTTGCTTGGTTTCTGGCTCTTGCATACATCTTTCTGTCCTGCTCATCATTTGACCCAACCCACGCCTTGAATTTCTGGGTTTTCTTCTTAACTTTGTCGACTGCTGCATTGCTCATGTGTAGGGATCCGCTCGTATTCCTAGAGGCACTGGGTTTTGGGTATATATTTCTCGATCAAATGGGTCACTTTACTAGTTATGATATTCAGCTTAGTGTCTGCGTTCCTGTGCCTTAGTGAGTCAGGCCAGTGGATACCCCTCATTTCTTCCCTCATCCCGTTGTAATTTTCCTTGTAATATTTGTACTTTGGCCTGGCCTTATCTTGAACTAACAGTTATATCTGAATGACAACACTATATGGTGACTGGTGCCAACTGGGGCAAGGTGTTCCAGTTTGGCCACCATACCCTCCTCGTTTGTTATGATGAAGTCTAGTGGCTTGGGTGTTTGCTCCCCTACAAGAAGAGTAGCAGGGTTATTCAGTCATTTGGGGTGAACTCGTTTCTCCAGTCGATGTCGCCATAGTTAAAGTCCCCCATGATAAGGAGGTGGCTAGGGTTGAGCATCGCCGCATTGTATATTAAGGCTCTTAAGTTCCTTTGATTTAGTGGGCCACAGTTTGGGGATCTGTAGATACACCCGACATAAAGTAAGTCCCTTCCTTTTAGTTTAATTTTACACCACTTGGACTCTTCAAAAGCATCCTCTCCCTGTACCCTCGCCTGGCTGGCTCTAAGGTCTTGCCTAGCATAGATAACCACACCCCTCTTGCAAGTTTCTTGAGAAAGGTTCGTAAATGAGTCTTATCCAGCAGTACTGAACTCACATTCCTCTGGGTCGATTCTCCTGTTCTTGTACAGCAGCTCTACAACTCCTACAATATCTGGTTGGTGTACCTTCAGTATTGTTTCAAACTCTTCTCTCTTATCAAGAAACGTGTCAGTATTAGTGTACATGACATTCAAGCTAGAATTTGTTCTCGGTAACGTCTCTGCTCTAAGTAGTAACCCCCCCATTCTCAGACGCTGCAGCATTTGCTAAGTGCACTGTATTTTTCAGGGTGTGGTTAGAAATGTCGTTGTTTACAAGGCGCTAGCTTCCTCCCGGCTGATAGGCGGAGCTGGTGCCACCTCCCGGGCAGGGGGTAGAGCGGGTGGAGGGGGTGCTGCTGTCCCCTGGCCCTGTGTCGGCACACTTGCTTCCACCACCCTCTCCCTGAATGCAACCCATGTACACCTGTCCCCGCTCCTCTTCGACTCCTCCCTTCTCTGCTTCAAGCCCTGCAGGAGCTTCCTGTGCTGTTCCCTCTGCATTACTGTGCAATCTGGGTGAATGAATACACTCCGAGATGCCTCGCTCCTTGCTAAGTTTTTTGCCCGCCAAATAACCTCCCATTTCTCCTCCTCACTCACTAGTGTGATTCTGAGGGGGCAATGCTTGTCCCCCTGCTTTTGTCCCAGCCTCCTCACATCCTGAGGGGTTGATGGCATCTTCAGAACCTCTGTACAAATATTCTTAAACTGCATCTTGACTATTTGACTATGCAGTCAGGGCAATACCAGCAACAGCCTTCATGCTTTACTGCAGTTAGCATCTTCCTAAACGTTGCATTGATCAGGCCTGTATCATCCATATCCGTCATCTCCCCGCAGTAGTCACATATCATATATCATCATATCTCTCATGGTTAAGGGTGTAGACTGTGTATAGATCTACACCTATTTAAAAATAAAGAGGAAAAAACAGTACTTAGCTGCCCTCTGTTGGTTTTAACCTTCCCTGTTGCCTTTAGGGTTGTCATCTGTTAAGAACATAAGAACATAAGAATGGAGGAAACTGCAGCGGGCCTATTGACCCATACTGGGCAGTCTCGTTTATACCCAACCCCTATTGCTCATATAAGCATCCAACCTATGTTTGAAGCTATCCAGCGTATTCGAGTTAATGATGATATTTGGTAACTTGTTCCATTCATCCACTACTCTGTTTCCAAACCAGTGTTTACCTATTTCACGCCGAAATCTTAATTTGTCTAATTTAAAACCATTGTTACGAGTTCGCTCCTGGTTGGATAGTTTGAGTACCTTTGTAATATCCCCTTTGTTTAACCCTGACTTTCATTTATACACCTCTATCATGTCGCCCCTCGCTCTACGTCTCTCGAGGGAGTCCAAATTAAGATGCTTTAACCTGTCTCTGTATTCAAGGCTCCTAATGCCCGGGATTAGTCTTGTCATTCTCCTCTGGATTCTTTCCAAGGATTCTATATCCATTCTGTAATACGGTGACCAGAAATGAACTGCGTAATCCAAGTGAGGTATTTATGTGCTGGATCTACAGTATGTACACTGCATTTTGCTATGAATAACGGATTTTATACACCCACTCAGTCCTTTTGAAACACAGAAAAATTAAATATAACTCTTTGGGGGCGGTAATAGAATGCCTTTTAGGATAGCCAAGCTTGTTGACTTTTTTTTTTAAACTATTATTTCCTTATATTTTTTTCCCATTCTCATCAACGACTATATCTCTTTGTGCTATCACTGTGTACACTGTATCTCCCTGTGAATGGTGTATTATAGGCACAGTTTCAGTCCTTTAGAAAGCCCCCAAACAACTTAAAATTAAAAGTCTCTGTGGCACCTATGACACGACTTGATCTCTGCGAGCAGTGGTGCCTTACCAGCTTGCCTGCCAGTTTGTATTCACTTTAATTTATTTACAACCTCTTCCGCGGTCACTGATGACACTATGAACTGATTTACCTAAAATCACAGTACTACACTCCCTGGTTGGCCTTTATCACAGCCGTGACCACAACTCCGTAAAAAAATAAAATAAAAGCTTTGTCATATGACAATGATTTTGTGGTTGTAGGCCTCTTGACCTGGATTGTACCTCCAACTCGGTGGAAATTAAGTTTTCAAAAATACAATTGCGTCTAGCATTAAAAATCCTACATCGATTTACACTTTCACATCACTAAGACGATCTTGATGTTCTTATGTAATCACTGTCCAATTCCTGCCGCTCAACAACGAAGGCCCGAATGCCGAACGCACTTTGTTACAGAGACACAACACGATCCGACCCGCGCGCCTAACAGCGGCAGAAAATGGACAGTGATTACATAAGAGCATGAAGACCGTCTTAGTGATGTGAATGTGTAAATCGATGTAGGATTTTTAACGTTATTCGAGATTGTATATTTGAAAATCACTCTCCACCGACTGGAGGTACAGCCTAGGTCGGGAGGCATACTGTAGTGGATTCCTCCCCTACAAACGCCGTTTGTCACTGAGTAGCCAACCCTTTTCGAATTCCTCAGCCTACGCCTCCAGCGTCGCCTGACGGAGCGGGGGTCAACTATCAATCCACGCCTACCCCCGCCTTATAAGACCTCACCCCGCTGTGACCACGCTCTTTCTACCTACTGCCACCAGCAAGCAACACCTCCTCCGCTCCAGCCTGGCGGCTCCCGCTCCCGCCGGCGACCTTGGCGTCCCTCAAGCCGCGTGCCCTCCTCTGGGCACCCTCACCAACCAGCTCTCTCTACTCAACGCTTGTAACCATGCTGCCTACCCAGCACCAAGCTGCATTGTACATCCAATACAATATGTATACAAAGAGCACATTGTGAGTTCCTTTCTCCAACCCATCCTGAGTGTGAACCAATATCTCATAACTCTACAATACAACGACAAAATCATTGGCATATGACAAGATTTACCCGGATTTTTTTTTTAGTTGTGTTCATGGCTGTGGTTGACCATCCAAAGGCCAACCAGAGAGTGCAGTATTGTGCCTTTAGCTAAAACAGTTCATAATGACATCAGTGACCGCGGAGGAGGTTGTAAATAATTTGAAGTGAAGAACAAATTGGGCAAGAAATCAGGCACCACTGCCGGCAGTAACCAAGTCGTATTATTTTTATTGGCGCCACAAAGATTTTTTTTTGTGTGTGTGCTTTCTCAAGGACTGAAATTGTGCCTACAATCCATCATTCATAGGGAGATACAGTGTACACAGTGATAGCACAGAGATATATTCGTTGATGAGAACGGGAAAAGAGAACATAAGTAAACAATAGCCAATATTATATATATATATATATATATATATATATATATATATATATATATATATATATATATATATATATATAGAGAGAGAGAGAGAGAGAGAGAGAGAGAGAGAGAGAGAGAGAGAGAGAGAGAGAGAGAGAGAGAGAGATATTATTACATAAAGTTTTTAAATCACATCTTAGAAGGTTTAGTGTGTTTATTTGTGAACAACAATGAAAACAAAACAAAACCAGAGCCTAACCTGCGCGATGGTGAATAGGGTGATGACGAAGATGCTGGTGACGATGGAGGCACCCAAGGAGCGGACGGGTGTGGGCAGCAACTCTCCCAACAGGATCCAGGGCACAGGTCCTGCCCCCAGCCCGAACGACGCCACGTATACCATGACGGCTGTGAGGGGCACCCAGCCTACACCCTGGTCCTGTGTGTACAGCACCCCACCTGTAGGAACACCAGGGCTTATTGTATCACTTATCTGCCTGTCATACTACCACCTGCATCACACTACCTATGCCACACTGGTTCCTGCCCTCGAGTGCCCTGACCTGGAGCTGGCGGACGCTCGCCCCACAAGGGGTCACAGTTTAAAGTTGAAGAAGCCGTAAGTCCAGAAAACTGTGAGGCCAAACTTTTTCGGAGTGGGAATTGTGAACTCTTGAACAATCTGCCAGAAAGTGTTGTGACGGCACCGAGTGTAAGCTCTTTCAAGACTAGACTTGACCAACACTGGAGCAGGTTCAGGTACATTCAGGAGCCGGTGCATGCCCAGTACTTGCCAACAGTGCGTAACAGAGACGTGACTGATCGCCCAAGCGGCTAACGAGCCAATCAGTGGTGAAGAGGATAACAAAAAAAAAAAAAAAGTAAAAGTAAAAGTGTCACATTACCTTTGTCTGCACCACTATCAAACTTTATCACCACATTGTCACACCACCACCATTCCACACCATCACGCCCCACCATACCATACCACCACTACACTATCACCTCCACTATCCCATCACTCTCACCATCGCCACACCCCCACCACCATCATACTACTCACTCATTCTTCCTTAAACTAACGTAAGTAGCTAACACACCGGTGACGAAGAGCGCGATGCCACAGATAATGGAGGAAGTTATCAGTAAGGGTCGTCTTCCCAGCTTGTCGATGATCGTAGCGGAGATTAATGTGAAGACGAGGCGACAGACACCCAACAACACTGAGCAAGTGAATGGGTCCAACGTCACCCCGGCGTTCTCGAAGAAGAATACTGCGTACATGAAGATGACCATGGCTCCACCCAGCTCCCTCAAGATGAAGATAGCTGTCACCAGAAGCACCGGGCGGTAATTACACGGCTCCTTCAGCGCCTTGAACTGTGGATAGGAGGGAGAGAGGCGCCTACTTAGACATTGTACGGGAAGGGGTGTATTTTATTTTCTCTCTCTCGTTCTTTATGCTCTGTCTGTGTAGCTGTCTTACTGTGTGCTCCCTGTCTGTACATGTCTTACTGTGTGCTCCCTGTCTGTACATGTCTTTGTGTGTGTTCTCTGTCTGTGTAGCTGTCTTACTGTGTGCTCCCTGTCTGTACATGTCTTTGTGTGTGTTCTCTGTCTGTGTAGCTGTCTTACTGTGTGCTCCCTGTCTGTACATGTCTTTGTGTGTGTTCTCTGTCTGTGTAGCTGTCTTACTGTGTGCTCCCTGTCTGTACATGTCTTACTGTGTGTTCTCTGTTTGTGTAGCTGTCTTACTGTGTGCTCCCTGTCTGTACATGTCTTACTATGTGCTCCCTGTCTGTACATGTCTTACTGTGTGCTCCCTGTCTGTACATGTCTTACTGTGTGCTCCCTGTCTGTACATGTCTTACTGTGTGCTCCCTGTCTGTACATGTCTTACTGTGTGCTCCCTGTCTGTACATGTCTTACTGTGTGCTCCCTGTTTCTGTAGCTGTGTTACTGTGTGCTCCCTGTCTGTACATGTCTTACTGTGTGTTCCCTGTTTGTACATGTCTGTATGTTCCCTTTTCTTGCATCGAAATTTATACTTTTCGGTTTGCTTATCTGTATATTCACTTGTTTGTATACCTTTCTGTGTACTCACTGTTTGTGTGTCTGTGTGTGTCCCCATTTGTCTATGTATCTTTCTGTATCCCCAATATACCCCATTTGTGTGTGTGTGTGTGTGTGTGTGTGTGTGCCAAAGATTCACTCAGAACACCTGTGTGTCAGTAAACAAAAAAGGTAACGAGATGAGACAGGTGAAGGTAGGACGCACCTGCTGGACGATGGATGCGTGCTGGTTCTGCTGGTTGATGGCATCGCGGATGGTGCTCAGTTCAGCGTCCACGTCGTGCTCGGGTGCTCTTAGCTTCATGAGGGCCCTACGACAGGGGAAATTTTCCTGAGTAAACTTTGTTAAGTTTTTACAGGTGGGAATTATCATTTCGTCCAAGCGATACATAGTCATCTCGCTGAGAGAACTTTTGAAGATTTTTTCCTGCCACTGTGAGCGAGGCCTTGCTCATTGCTGCCAGTTATACATTTTTATTGCTGTCATAACATATACACTGTCACCATTGACCTCTGACATATAAATCATTTGCAACTAATACTGTCTATCTGAAGTCCATGCGCGTTTGATTTCATTGAAGGTCTTCGGAAGATTGCCCTGTAATTCCCATTAGCTCCCGTGTGAGAACCCCTGAGAGTTTTAATCTTCGTCAGAAAATCCTTTGGACTTTAGTGTACACACATGAGAGCCCCGTCGGTCCACATTTCTAAACTAAGAGTTCCTTACGACTCTAACCTATCATCTTAAAACCTAGGATCCATTAACTTGGCGACTTTATGATCCCTTTAGGATCCCCATTCCTCAATTAAAAGCCTTTACGACTCTCGAAATCATCTGCGATCCCTTCCAAGACTCTCAAATCATCTGAGAGTCCTTCTAGGACTCTCGTTTCTAACTTGACAACCCCCTAGAACCTTCCACCCCTTACATGACAGCCCTCTAGGAATGCTGCGTTGGGTCCTACGCCCACTCACCTGAGAGCCATCTTTTCTTTGCCCTTCTTGAGTAGCCAGTAAGGCGACTCGGGGATAAAGAGGACCCCGACGGTGACAGGGAAGAGGAGGATGCCGCAGATGAGGGTGGTGCTTTCCCAATCGAGGAAGCGAGCCAACACGTACACCAGCAACATGCCCACGCTCACCATCATTTCAGGCAGCGTCGATAGCAGCCCACGAACGTCCGCTGTGCACATCTCTGCCAGCAGGGGCTGTAGGAGGTCACAAAGAGTTCACGAAGGGAGAAACATATAGTAATATAATTATAGTCAGCACGATAAGGGAGGATCATGATTGCCTCCACAAACTTCTTGGCTCTCTTTATTGACATTTTCAGGTAAAGAAGAGAAAGAGAGAGAGAGAGAGAGAGAGAGAGAGAGAGAGAGAGTGTTTGAATAAACAAATATCTACTTCTATCAGGCTCTTATTGATTACAGCACTGTCCTACAATGTTGTTGCAGTTAGATTTCTTAGAGTAAAATTTATTATATAGAGGTAAATAACTGACAACACGCTATTGGTTGGCACCAGTCATCACGTAACGTTGTCCCTCATATTTAACAATTATTTGGTTCATGACAAAACTAGGCCAAGGTTCAAATATTACAAGGGTAATTACGGCGAGGAGATGAGGGGTATCCACTGGCCTGACTCACTAAGGTATGAGAACGCAGACACTACACTGAATATTATAGCCAGTAAAGTGAACCATTTGATCGATAAATATATACCCAAGACCAAACCCAGTGCCTCTAGGAATACAATGAGACCGCTATACATGAACCATGCGGTGGTCGACAAAGTTTAGAAGAAAACTCAGAAATTCAAGACGTGGGTTAGGACAAACTATGAGCAAGACAGGCAGATGTATGCCAAATCCAGAAACCAAGCAAAGTCAAAGTGTAGAAGGGCTGAAAAGGAATTTCAGAGTCAGATTGCAAGCGAGGTCAAGCCAAACCCAAAGGCGATATACTGCTATGCAAAGTCGAAATTAAAAAGGCGAGTAGGTATATTGGACCTAAGGCTTGAAAATGGTAGTTAAGCAAATTCTGACCAGGACAAGGCGGAGGTGTTGAACAGTTTCTTTTCCTCAGTGTTCACAAGAGAGGATGCGAACAATCTTCCTGCGTTTGAGGACAGACGGTTCGACACAGCACTGACCCACATTGTGTTCTCAGAAGAAGTTATAAGAAATAAATTGTCAAAGCTAAAGGTTCATAAGAGTCCCGGCCCTGACATGGTGCATCCTAGAGTGCTAAAAGAGTTGTGCAACGAGCTTGCCGAGCCCCTGAAGATCCTGTTCTGCAAATGCCTGGATGAACAAAAGGTCCCCAGTGATTGGAAAATGGCTTACGTGAGTCCTATCTTCAAGAAGGGCGATCGTCACTCATTGAACAATTATAGACCGGTGAGCCTGACCAGCACAGTATGTAAAGTACTTGAGAGTAATATAAGAGATGCCATGGTGGAAAATCTACTACGAAACAACATTGTAAAGGATTGCCAATACGGTTTTATGCAAGGGCGCTCCTCGTTAACACAATTACTCAAGGTACTGGATGTTTGGACCCAAATTCTGGAACGGTGTGGTAATATCGACATATATACCTAAATTTTGCCAAGGCTTTCGACAGTGTACCTCATGAAAGGCTGAAAATTAAACTGGAAGGGTACTGGATTCGGGGATGTGTCCTAGCGTGGTTCGGAGACTTTCCGTATGATCGCCAGCAGTGTGTGGTGATTAATGGTACGAAAACGTCATGTGTACCCGTGACAAGCGGGGAGTCCACAGGGCGGTGTATTGGGCCCGCTGTTATTTGTTTGCTTCATAAATGATATGTGGACGATGCTAAGTTATTTAGGGAAATTAAGAACCAAACAGACTGTGAAAAGCTGCAGAAAGATCTCCGTGGGCTTCAAGAATGGTTGAAGAAATGGCTGCTGAGATTTAATGTCACTAAGTGTAAGAGGATGCATCTGGGACGTACCAACTGTAAGGAGGCGTATCATATGTACCAACGAGACGAATAAACTGCATTAATAGAGACTGAATGCGAAAAGTACCTAGGTCATTGCGAGAAGAAGGTGAATCAAGCAACTCAATTATTAGGTGGTCTTATAAGAAGGTTGTTCAGATATCTAGACGGTCCACCCTCATAACGATCTTCAAGAGTGAGGTGCTTCCCCGCCTGGAGTACTGTCACCCCGATCGGTCCCCGAGATATGCTCGGGACTGTTAGTTGATTGAAAATGTCCAAATGAGGGTCACCAGACTGGTGCCTGCACTTCGGCACCTCAACTACCCAGAGAGATTAGTGCGCCTGAAATTGTTTAGCTTATACTACAGACGGGCAAGGGGTGACTTAAATGAGCTGTACAAACATCTCAAAGGGCACTACTCAGTCGATGGTCCATACCTGGAGCCGGCGGACACTCGCCCCACAAGGAGTCACAGCTCAAGGTTGAAGAAGCCGCAAGTCCAGAAAACTGTGAAGGTGAACTTTTTCGGAGTGAGATTGTGAACTCATGGAATGACCTACCAGCGCCGAGTGTGAGTTGTTTTCAAGACGAGACTTGACCAGCACTGGAGCAGGTTCAGATACATTCAGGAGCCAGTGCATGCTCAGTACTTGCCAACATTGCGTAACAGAGACGTGACTGACCACCCAAGCGGCGAACGAGCCGATCAGTGGCGAAAAGGATAAAAGTAAAAAAAAAATAAGTGTTGGGTTGATAAGAGCTGCAGGGTTAGAGGGCAGTTGTGAAGTTGTTTATATGAAAAGGATCTGTAACAAATTTCGCTGACTAGAAATAAGGAGAGTGCAAGCCTTAGCGGGTATCTCTAGCGTCAGGTTTATAAGGTAGTGTGTGTATTTCACTCAGTAAAAGGATTTTAAGAATAGTAATAATGGCTTCAGGCAAGTTGCGTGAAAACAAAATAATGTTGACTTCAATGGAAGTCAATATTCTTGTATCGCTTTGACAGACCGTAAAAAGCCTTCAGCACTTACCTGGACCACAGTGGTGAGCATAAAGCCTACGCCACCGGTGATGATCCTGCCCACATAGATCCAGGGGAGGGAGTTTGAGGCAGCCATGAGCACCCAGCCCACCGTGGCGGGCAGCAGCACGAAGCTCAGTAGACGACACGGACCTATAGCTTCCACCAGTACCCCGCTCCCTGCTGTAGTGAAGATGGCTACCACACCGGCACACGACACTGTGGGCACATGTATACACTGATACCACCTCCATACACAAAACTGTTGGCACATGTGTACACTGACACCACCTCCATACACCAAACTGTTGGCACATGTGTACACTGACACCACCTCCATACACCAAACTGTTGGCACATGTGTACACTGACACCACCTCCATATACCAAACTGTGGGCACATGTGTACACTGACACCACCTCCATACACCAAACTGTTGGCACATGTGTGCACTGACACCACCTCCATATACCAAACTGTGGGCACATGTGTACACTGACACCACCTCCATACACAAAACTGTTGGCACATGTGCACACTGACACCACCTCCATACACCAAACTGTTGGCACATGTGTACACTGACACCACCTCCATACACAAAACTGTTGGCACATGTGTACACTGACACCACCTCCATTCACCAAACTGTTGGCACATGTGTACACTGACACCACCTCCACACACCAAACTGTGAGCACATGTATACACTGACACCTCCTCCATATACCAAACTGTAGCACATGTGTATACTGACACCACTTCCATACACCAAACTGTACACTGACACCACCTCCATACACCAAACTGTGAGCACATGTATACACTAACCCCACCTCCATATACCAAACTGTGGGCACATGTGTACACTGACACCTCCTCCATATACCAAACTGTAGGCACATGTGTATACTGACACCACTTCCATATACCAAACTGTCGGCACATGTGTACGCTGACACCACCTCCATACACCAAACTGTAGGCACATGTGTATACTGACACCACCTCCATACACCAAACTGTCGGCACATGTATACACTAACCCCACCTCCATATACCAAACTGTGGGCACATGTGTACACTGACACCTCCTCCATATACCAAACTGTAGGCACATGTGTATACTGACACCACCTCCATACACCAAACTGTCGGCACATGTGTACACTGACACCACCTCCATACACCAAACTGTGAGCACATGTATACACTGACCCCACCTCCATATACCAAACTGTAGGCACATGTGTACACTGACACCTCCTCCATATACCAAACTGTAGGCACATGTGTACACTGACACCACTTCCATATACCAAACTGTAGGCACATGTGTACACTGACACCTCCCAACACATCTCATCATGGGAACACCGCTGGGACACACACATCTTCAGGAGTATGGGATACAGACCAGACGTTACTTATAATAATGCATGGTATTATTGAGTCAATTTATTTTATAGTCTGCGGTTCCAGTACTGTAAAGTTGAATGATCATTGACCTGACCGTCGGCCACCACGATGATAACTATGGTTGATAATTACACGTAGAATATGTTTTACCTTGTTTACCTTATTTTAGGACTAGAATTCATCCCGGTGGCCTTCATACTGGCGTGGAGTATACTGGAGCTGGTCTTGAGGTGCTGAATATTCATTTATGTAATTTCACTACAGCCTTGACCACCGAAGGGTCAAGACGTACCTGGCGCTCCTCTCGGAGCAGCCAGGTCAACTGTTAAGTTGGCCCATACCAACCCCCTCCCCTGAACCCTCCTCCCCACCGGAATATCAACAAGTTCTCGCCAGAAGTTACAATTTCATTTAGGAAAGGAACGGAACCAGTGTTAAACAGAGGTGAACAATGGTGAACAGTGCTTAAGTCAGTGAGAACAACTCAACAGTAACAGTCGTACCCAAGTTAACCTTCACACAGTGAGGTCCCAGGTACCCAGTGATAAAGGCCCATGAGACCCAACAACAACCAGCTATGTGTTAATTCGTCTACGATAGGAAGGCCTAAGACCACACCTCACTCATATAACACAATCTGTGAGGGAATTACTACACCACGTGAGGTCCCTCATAACACCATCTGTGAGGGAATTACTACACCACGTCAGGCCCCTCATAACACCATCTGTGAGGGAATTACTACACCACGTGATGCCCCTCATAACACCATCTGTGAAGGAGTTACTACACCACGTGAGGCCCCTCATAACACCATCTGTGAGGTAATTACTACACCACGTGAGGTCCCTCATAACACCATCTGTGAGGGAATTACTACACCACGTGAGGCCACTCATAACACCATCTGCGAGGGAATTACTACACCACGCCAGGTCCCTCATAACACCATCTGAGGGAACTACTACACCACGTGAGTTCCTTCTAACACCATCTGGGAGGGAGTTACTACACTACGAGTTTGCTGTTCAACACCTACATTAATCTGTATGTTCACTGTATGTTCCTTTACCTTTCTCTAATGAAGGCTTTTGTTAAACCACCAATGTATGTAATAAGTCATTTATGTCCAATGTATATTTTCAGCCTTCGGGCTGCAGAATTTTTTCAATAAACCGTTAATTATTATTATTATTATTATTATTATTATTATTATTATTATTATTATTTACACACACGTCTGTATGTGCACATACAAGTTCCGTTGCAGTAAGCACAATACAGCTTTATACATGGAAACACCCTATAATCAGGATTAGAAAGAATAAATCGAAATTTTAAATTCAGAGAGCGAAGCTGTATTTGTTGATATTATTTCGAGGGAATACTATCAGGGTTTGACCTACTCTGGGCTTGACTTGACCTAGCTAATGCACCTGACCTACTGTATGTTCAACCTAGTGTAGGCTTGACGACTTGGCCCTTAACCTTGTCTGGGCTTAATGTGTCCTAAGCTTGGCATGATCAAGGCTGGACTCAGTTTGACCTAACCATGGTAGAGTTTTAGCTGGTAGGAGACTCACCTAGCCACTGTTGGTCGTCTTGGGTGAGGTTAAAGTTGGTGGTGGGATCCTCCATGATACGCGACACCTCCACCGACCACCCTACCACATTGCCCGTACACAACACTGCGCACACCACCACACATGACGCACAAATCTGCGCATATAGGGAATAAAGGGGTTAGCCTAGTTATCCAATCACAGGACTGCGCACCTGACATAAATCTTTGCACCAGGATGGAAAGGATGATCATGTGTAGTGTTGTGCACACGTCAGTACGCCCAGATCTGCTCCTATGAAAAAGAAAATACAGTAATCCTGAGGTTATTGCAACCCGTACACCAACACAACCGACTCAGAGATGCGACTCCTGTTGTCTCGATCATATTGTCTAACACAAAATCGTAAAGATGTTTTTTGGTGTGTTCGTACTAGGGAACACAATACTATAGGTCTCCATCAGTACCCATGGCGCAGTGATCTGGGGACATATTATCACGACTCAAGCTCTTAACAAATTTGTACGTAATTTTCCTCTTTACTTAGGAATTACAGACTTGCAGTTAACTTGAGCAGTAAGGATGGCCGTGTTAACTAATATCTGAAAGGATGATGCTGCTAAATCATGGTTAACAGGATGACACTTAAATAGAAAGATAAAGTTAACAAACAAGTCAGACGAGAACTCTTTTAACTCGTTTTTACCAGACGTACATTGTTGACTTGTAGTTAACAGGAGGAAATGCTGTAGTAGGCAGTAGGCACAGGGAAGTACTACCCCCTGGGAAGATATTGAAAGCATAGTGTTGTTATTATTATTATTATTGTTATCATTATTTTATTATGTTATTTATAATTGTGTATTTTGTATTAAAATTTATTTACTATGACCTGTGCCCGGGTGGGTTAATCCCTGTAAAAAAATAAACAAGTAAATAAATAAGACAAATAAATAAATAAATCCCGTACTTAACGAGACATTTTTCACAAAGAGTTAATAGGTCGATTGCATAGAGTTCACGCCATGCCCTGAGGATGACTAATCCATTTATTTGTAAATGGATGCCTAACTTTGCAGTTGGCCAAGTCAGGGCGGTCGAGTGCAATGCCGACCTTGTGTACTGAAACCTTATAGTTCAGCGTGCTGTATGTTCTCTTCCCTAAAGGGGGTTGTCTGACCTATGAGTCCCATTTTAATAGTTAACGGAGGAAGCTGCTAACTCATGATTAACGGGAGGACGCTGTAAGCTTATTGTTAACGGCAAATTTATATTGAAATTATTTTTACGTAAAATTGGGAAACAAAAGTACAAGACATTTGATTTCCAATAGAGTAAATGAAAATCATGTGCGCATTGGAGCCGAGTCTATTATTTATCTGTGACAGGAGTAATACTTGACCGTGGATGGAACCTTACGGGACACCATGAGAGACAACGTTGATGCCCACTACATTAATATATGTGTAGTGATTATGTGAGCCTGTTTTACGAGAGAGAGAGAGAGAGAGAGAGAGAGAGAGAGAGAATTGCTCTGAAGTAAGAAAGTAAGTCGCCGAGTGTGGTATTGTATGACAAGATGGATAAAAACGGAAGTTCGACTCACTAATGCAAGATTGATGCTGATTATAACTGCAGGCGGAATAAGTGGGTGAATGGAGGAACGTACTAACTGCCAATTATATAATGTGTGGACAAAGACTCAAGTTGTAAACTATAAAATTAAAGTGGAAAAGGGGAATCTCTAGTGCACACAAATAAGTGACATCATAGCATATATAAGTAACAAGTCATAATTTTAAGAAACATTTAAGTGAAGAAATTATTGTGAGAAGGTGATTTTATGAGTGTTGGGGAAACTTTTGTACGCTGGGTAATTATCTTTTACGAAATACGATCTTTATAGGAAAGTATGAATACGTAAACTGAATATCCCAACTTTAGGTGCACAGCAAAAGATGACTTTATTCTCACATTTATATTTCTGGATATTGTAGGATTCACCCAAATTTAACTTTGCATGCAACTTTTGGTATATTCAAAGAGTAGATGTATCTCACCTGACGCCATCGGTAGACTAACCAGGCTTTGAACGCCATCTTGTGGCTGGCTCAGCTGTCACTCTTTTACGGCGTCCCTCTTCAGGGACTTGCGGTAACCTGGCTGCTACGATCTGTGGAATATGATCAGGTATGAGGTTGTGTAAGATGGACAACATCTGTGCAATAATACCAGAAAAGAAGATTAGGTTGTGAGGTCGCTGTGAGATGGACAGTATCTTTAAAAGATTAGATAAGCTGCGTCGCCTTGACCGTGCTGTCCGAAAGGTCCACCAGCTTAACTTTCAACTCATTCCTTGTAGGTTTTAACTACTACGGCTCTATTGTCTTGCTTATGTTTATCTTTTTGTTCTACAATCTATATGTATACAAAAATATACATTGAAATAAATACAGTATACCTACAGTACGTATAAAATCAGACACTAACCCGCACTTGCAAGTACTGTACTAACTCACATCCACACCCACTGTCCCACCTGCATAATTGCAGGCACGTTATATAATATATATAAATAATTGGAAACCAGGTCAATAGTTGCTGCTTAAAATAGTTCATTAATGAGATACTTTATTGAATTAATGAGTTACTTGGTGCACAAAGGCAGAACATACCATACAAAAAACTCTGATCAAATAGCAATGACCCCAAATGGATAAATAATTATTTAAAGAATATTATTGGACAAAGGAAGGATATATAGGTAGGAGAATAATTCGTGGTGAAGTTTACCTCCGAGATTATTATATGGTATTGGCCAGTAGGGTTAAGACCGAGATAAGAAAAGCAAAGAGGAATAATGAACTGAAGGTAGCAAGGGAGGCAAAGTCAAACCCAAAGGGATTCTTCCAAATGTATCAAACTAAAACACGAGAAAAGATTGGACCAATACAGTCAGATGCAGGCGAGCTAATGGATAACGATAGAGAAATGAGCGATAATATGAACAGATATTTTTCAACAGTTTTCACCACCGAAAATTTAAACATGATACCCGAGGCACCGACTCTATTCAGAGATAGTGAAGAAAACAAATTAAGCGAGATAGTAGTAACTAGTAACGATGTTAGTAAGCAAATAGACAAGCTAAAGCCTAATAAGTCATCAGGTCCCGATGAGATATCTGCCAGAGTATTAAAAGAATGTAAGGAAGAACTTAGTATGCCCTCAGCAAATTTGTTTAACATGTCATTAAAAACGGGTGTAGTACCAGAATCCTGGAGGATAGAGAATGTAATTCCGATTTTCAAGAAGGGAGATAGATCACTATCCTCTAAGTACTGTACCGTCCAATCAGTTTAACATCAATTGTAGGCAGATTGCTGGAAGCAATAATTTCAAACTCTATTCGAAATCACATGGAGAAGCACAAGTTGATCAATGATTCCCAACATGGCTTCATAAGTGGGCGATCATGTCTGACTAATCTATTAACATTCTTTACAACTGTTTTCGAATCAGTGGGTGACAGGTACGATTATGATGTGATATATCTCGACTTTAGCAAAGCCTTCGACAGAGTCCCCCACGAAAGACTAATACGAAAAGTGGAAGCTCGTGGAATTAGAGGAGATATTCTAAAATGGATTAAGGGCGTGGTTACAGGACAGGAAACAGCGAGAGAGCATTAACGGCACTAAATCCGATTGGCGTAACATCACTAGTGGAGTACCCCAGGGCTCAGTATACTTAGACCATTGCAATTTATTATTTACATAAACGACATAGATAGGCGTAGACAGCAACATAAGTAAACGTGCTGATGGCACTAAAATAGGGCGTGTAATTAAATCTGACGAGGAGTACGCAAACCTACAGGAATATCTAAAGAAAATTTTTGCATGGTCTGAAAAATGACAGATGAAATTTAATGTAGACAAAAGTAAAGTACTTAATCTTTGAGATGCAAACAGAGAAACCAGATACCAGATGAACAACGTTGTTAACAAAAAATCCGACTGTGAGAAAGATTTAGGACTAATGATAAGTAGGAATCTTAAACCAAGTCACCAATGTGTTGCTCGAAACAAGGCTAACAAAGTACTTGGGTTCATACAAAGGAGTGTTAGTTACAAGAATAGCGAGGTTATCCTAAAAGCTACATCTTGCGCTTGTGAGACCTCACTTGGATTACGCAGTTCAGTTCTGGTCACCGTACTTCAGAATGGATATAGAATCCCTAGAAAGAATTCAGAGGAGAATGACAAGACTAATCCCGGGCATTAGGAACCTTGTGTACAAAGACAGGTTTGAGCATCTTAGTTTGCACTCCCTCGATAGACGTAGAGTGAGGGGCGATATGATCGAGGTGTATAAATGTATAACTGGAAGTCAGGGCTAAACAAAGGTGATATAACAAAGGTACTCAAATTATCCAACCAAGAGCGAACTCGTAGCATTGGTTTTGAATTAGACTAATTTTGATTTAGGCGCGAAACAGTGGATAAGTGGAAAAAGTTACCAAACATCATCATTAACTTGAATAAGCTGGAATGCTTCAAACATAGGTTGGATGGATGTATGAGCGATAGGGGTTGGGTGTAAACGGGACTATATCAATTTTAGGACCTCGTTTTTCCCAAATACGGATGTTCGGGTTAGCAGCCCTTCCATCCACCTCTGAATTTCGTCTACATCATTGTACTGTATACCTTATATAAGTTAACGGCCTCGAGAATCTTCCACGTCCATGTTACTTGTTGCGTCTTGCACCAGGACGTGACTCTGTCGGGCTGGCCTGGCTTACGGTACAGAGGGCCTGTGTTTATCCTCACCATTCTTGTTACTTGAGGCTGTCTGAAGGCGCTGCTCTGTTGTGGTGTCTTTATATATATATATATATATATATATATATATATATATATATATATATATATATATATATATATATATATATATATATATATATATATATATATATATATATATATATATACTGTTAATGAACATGATGTATTTCTTTGTGCATGAACCTCTGTCCTGCGTGGCAGTGAGAAGTGATACCACCCTCAGTGTCAAGACCTGACTGAATTACTCAGAATAGGCAAACTGCACTCCAAGCTTTGTCAATAAATTTGTTAAACTAAAAAAAAAGGCGTTTTTACTTTTTATTGAACTCGAGGGGAGGGGAAGGGAGGGGGGTCTAGTCTCTTCCTGTCAGAGATGGAATTTTAACAACAATGCCTCTCAGGGTAGAACGGTACCGCTCTTGCCTCGCAAGCGAGATGTCACGGGTTCGATTCCCGGGCCGGTGGAAAGTTGTTCAGACACACTTCCCAGCCTCCCTTGGTCCCTGTTCACCTAGCAGCCGTAAATCGAAAGTTGCGAATTCGTATTCAGGGACAAGTTGTTGGAACTTCCAATAACTTGCTTAGACATAAACCATTGACTCTTCAGGCTTCTACGCCCTTAACTCATGAGACATAAAGGCAAGCATGAACTTATCATGCTTCCCTGTTGGGCGCTGTAAACGCTTCTGCGCTTCACCTTACACAAGGATGTAGGGGGGTGCCCAATAAAAAGAAAAGAAATACATCTCTCAAGAGTGAAGTTTTTCTTAGAAGAAGGTTTTGGTTAATCACTCTCCTCCAAAATTCAAGTATTTGTTTTGCCCCCATCAAAGGTGGACTTTACGACATATTGACTATTTTTGGATAGAGTCTGTCTCAGTAAGTGACAGACTTGACATTGTAATACCTGTACTGTATTCCTCTTTGGACTAAGATTTTCTCCTTAAAGAACGGACTTTATACAGTATAATTCTCATCATTGGACCGAATATTTATTAATCAGAGACAGACATTGTATCATAAAACTGCGAATATATTAGGAACAGTTTATATTTCTCTCAAAGACGGAATTCGTTGAACCTTGCCAGGAATGATCAGGAAACAACATAATTTATGTGTGATATAAATAGGACTTGTGTTTTACTCAGTTAGCCTTGTGTTCGTGAATCACTAAAGTGCTATCAAGTTAAGGCCAATAAGACCAAAGCCACCACTTCACCACTGATCGGCTCGTTAGCCGCTACCTGGATTCCTCTCTCCCTGCAGGCACTGTAACTAGCGCAAACTTCTTTATGTTAGGCACTCCACTGATAGTCTGGCCTGGACTCTGACCCTGTACAGCCAAGGAATTATAAAAGGCACAAAATTAGCCAAAATATAAATTATAGGGGAGCCAACATATAGGTCCAACATACCTAAAATATAAATTATTGATAAAAAATAATTTGATTTTTTTTGCATATTTTGACATGTTTGTGTAAAAAAAATCGTGTATTCATATTCATGAAGCAAACGTACGGTACCTACAGCGGCACAGAAAAAACTCAATGACCTAAGAAAGAAACTTGCAATTCAATCAAATTAAACTGAAAGCAGAAGCACAAGAAACACGAAGAAATAAAAGAGCCAGCTAAGGGTTAAAAATATTCAAACATACCTCACACACCGTCCTCTAGACCTTCCTCCGTAACCTACTGTAAGCTCAAGAACACCCACTACATGTATGGTCTGTTAAAAACATATTGACGTCTCTCTAAAGAAACCTTGTCCTGCTTTGTGCCTAGAGTTATATATCCTGTCTATAAGAGCCCAGAGCAGTAGGTAGCCCTGGTGAAGTATAAATCCCGCTGAACTCAACCTCACACCCACACACCAACACGCACCCACACACACCCACACACACCCTTACATACCTTCACACCCTTACATACCCTCACACTCATACTCCAGAGGAAAAATACTTTCTTAAGCAACTCCCACATGTTTCAAGTTTCACCTGAGCGTTGTGATAGATCATTTACTGAATGCGGGAATTATAAAACTGTACCTTTGAATACAAATCTCAAGTACATCCCAGTCTGGATTACTGTATACAGGCATGGAAAACCTACCTTCAGAAAGACCTATGGAACAGTCTACCAGCCCAAGCTATGGAATCAAGAACAGTAGTGGGCTTCAAAATAGCACTTGACAAATTATAAAGAACAATTGAGGATCCTATATAGGCTACTGGCCTCCTTCCGTCGACATGGCCACCTTTTGTGGGTGGCCATTAGATAGATAGAGTCAACTTTTCACGCCAAAAAGTCTTAAAACTTCCCCCACCTTTTTTAAAATTTAATGCTTGTATCATGCTCGGGTAGTTGATGATGTCACACGAGGCATCAGAGCTGAGGCTGATTAAGGACTTCATGATATCACATGTTAAAAGAGAACCGAGGAAAAATATTTTTCTATGTAATGCTCACAGAATACTGGTTCGATGTTTGTGATATAATGCCAAAATAATAATTAAAGTAATATATTATCAGAATTTAGGTATATATAAATGCGTGAGTGAGATTTAACCAGATCTCTGACGACATCATTTGAAGGAGGAACAGAAAGGTGGCTTGTTATGTGCACAATATGTCATGAATAATATGTTTTTTTTAATTCAAACTCCATATGTCAAATATATAAAAGTTGTGTTTAAATCAAGAACAATCACATAGATAATATTATTTAAGTATGAAATACAATTTCTTTTCAGAAGACGTAATATTATTTTTTTTAAAACAAACCTCTTGCCAATCACTTGAATGTCATATCAGAGACCTGTCGCCAGACTCCACAGCAATCATATGCATTCATAGCAATGTAGCATCCTCACTTTTACAGTTCAACTGTCATGGGGATGTACAGTACAGTACCGGTATGTGTATGGTTAATACAATATTGAATGTTCAGTTTGATATTTTAAGATATTATTTATTACTTAATTCCAAATAAAATTTGCATAATATAAATTGCTAAAACAAAATTTATATATTTTACTGTAATGAAGTTAATTTCATTGATTCCGTCATCATATATTGTTGGCCTTTGTTAAATATTTACAATCATTTTTAATATTGTCGCGTCGAGGGCTGGAACTGTGCCACGAAGAAAACAACATTTTCATCAGTTTTATTGGAAATACTAACGACGAACAACAACACTAAAAAACTAAAATTATTTGGAATTTACTGCCAACACAATGGTCAACCTTAACCTCACTTCCACCGGCACATCAGTTCCTGCCATCCCATACAATTGAGGACGCCCTTCAACTCCTCTAGGAGGCTTAAACTTTCCTTAAAAGTAATCCATGCTTCCCTTATAGGTTTATCCAAAACACGTGACTGATGTTTTTATATCATACTGACTGTCACTATTTACAAGCTTATCATCTTCACCACTTCTCAGCTTACTAGCCGGAAGAGCTATTCCAGTATTAATACAGTAGGGCACTGGTACTCCAGGAAAAATCTTGCGAATATTCTGTCGAGTCATAAAGGAGAACACCTTTCTCACTTCCAGTCCAAGCGTGGATCAAACCCGAATAACAGTGGTGAAAGGAAAGTGCACTACCGCTGTACCATAGAGATCCTCTTTGACCAAGTCACGTATTCAAATACCTTCGACGACACCCATCCTATTCAAACAGTTCAGTTATCTTTTTGCTCCAATTTCACTTATACAAAATTTCACTCGAATCCAGCTCATACGTGATGGTCAGTATACACTGTTATTCCTAATTTACTCTTTCTCGGTCACCACTGAGTCGCCAGCCTTATTACCCAGTGACAGCGTGTGGTCGGACACGCTATGCCAAATATTTACATTCATTTATTTAATATCTAGTTTCTTTATAGATATGTGAAGACGTCGTTCTTTGGCTATATTTATCTGGATATGGAACAATGCTTATCAATGATTAAATTACTTTTAGGTGAATATCATTTCACTGAGTTCGAATATCTAATCAGGAGAGAGGGCTTATTATCTGTCCTCTTCAACGTAGAAGGATGATCACATTTTCTCTCCGCAGGCAAGCATTGGACTAAAGCACCACACAATATAGTGACCTGAGTAAACCTGACTTCCATCAAACATTAAAGACATGACCATTGTTAAACACACAAAGTAGAAACTTCAGTTACAGTACTCATTAAGGTTTACCACATCTTCAAATACACTTACGAGACGCTGCTCTCAGACTCACCAAGCATAGGGAGTAGACCAAGACCTCTATACACGTAAATGCAGACACTTTGATTTCCAACAACATTGATGATGATGCCATGCATAAGCACCAAAAAAGCTGAAGATCTACAGTACAGCACAAAGAAAGGGTTGGACTAACCTTCGGCACTCAGAGATGGTGGTGGTCCTGACTCCCAAGACCAAAAGGAAGCTGACCAGAGCTTAGATCATGAGGTAAGATACTGGGAGCCACCTCAAGGCGCAACCACACAGACTAACAGTCAGTAATCCAGGAAAATGCTGAGTCAACATCACATGAGCATCTTACAAAGACTCCTCTTCTGTGTGGGTCACGCGCGCCTGTCTGCCCACACCACCTGATGCTGCCTCAACCTCACATGAATCTCCAGCCTCGCCCCCAGCCACTGACCACTTGTAATAAATAACCACAAACCTACTGACTCACAACCCCACCCAGCTATTTTGAGTGACTCACAACCCTACCCTGCTGTTCTGAGTGACTCAACCCCACCCCACACAATTGCTCAAGGTATTGGATATTTGGACCCATATTCTGGAACGGGGTGGTAATATCAACAATATTTGCCTAGATTTTGCCAAGGCTTTCGACAGTGTACCCCACGAAAGGCTGAAAAGCAAACTGGAAGGGTACGGAATTCGGGGAAATGTCCCTGCGTGGATAGAAGACTTTCTACATGACCGCAAGCAGTGTGTGGTGATTAATGGCACGAAATCGCCATCTGTACCTGTAACAAGTGGGGTACCACAGGGAAGTGTATTGGACCCGCTGTTGTTTGTTTGTTTCATAAATGACATGCCTGACGTTGTACACTCCTATATACAAATGTTTGCCGACGACGCCAAGTTATTTCGGGAAATTAAGAACCAAGCGGACTGTGAAGAGCTGCAGAAGGACCTCTGTGGGGTCCAGGAATGGTCGAAGAATTGGCTGCTGAGATTCAATGTCACGAAGTGTAAGAGGATGCACCTGGGGCGTACCAACGGTAAGGAAACGTATCATATGTCCCAACGGGATGAAAAAACTGCACTAGTTGAGACTGTGTGTGAGAAGGACCTAGGTGTGTATGTTGACAATGAGCTGAAGTTCTCGGGCCATTGTGAGAAGAAGGTAAATCAGGCAAACAAATTATTGGGTCTTATAAGAAGGTCGTTCATATATCTAGACGGTCCGTCCCTCGTAACGATCTTCAGGAGTGAAGTGCTTCCCCATCTGGAATACTGTCACCCCATCTGGTCCCCGAGATATGCTAGGGACTGTCAGTTGGTTGAAAATGTTCAAAGGAGGGCCACCAGACTGGTGCCTGCACTTCAGCGCCTCAGCTACCCTGAGAGATTGGAGCGCCTGAACTTGCCTCGCTTATACTACAGACGGGCAAGGGGGGACCTAGTTGAGGTGTATAAGCATCTCAGGGGGCACTACTCAGTTGAGTGTCCTTACTTGGAGCTGGCGGACGCTCGCCCCTCAAGGGGTCACAGCTCAAGATTGAAGAAGCCGCAAGTCCAGAAAACCGTGAGGGCAAACTTTTTCGGAGTGAGGGTTGTGAACTCTTGGAACAATCTACCAGAGAGTGTTGTGACGGCACCGAGTGTGAGCTCTTTCAAGACAAGACTTGACCAACACTGGAGCGAGTTCAGGTACATTCAGGAGCCGGTGCATGCCCAGTATTTGCCAACAGTGCGTGACAGAGACGTGACCGATCGCCCGGGCGGCTAGTGAGCCGATCTTTTGGTGAAGATAAATGAAAAGAAACATGACCGATCGCCCAAGCGGCTAACAAGCCGATCAGTGGCGAAGAGGATAAAAGTAAAAGTAAAAGTAACCCCACCCTGGTGTTCTGAGTGACTCACAACCCCACCCTGCTGTTCAGAGTGACTCACAACCCCACCTTACTGTTCTGAGTGACTCACAACCCCACTCTGTTGTTTTGAGTGCTCACAACCCCACCCTGTTGTTTTGAGTGACTCACAGAATCACGCCCCCCCCCCCACATACACACACCTCTTATGTATCACCAGTGCCCAAGTCAACCAGCCCACAATCCTTAAATCAGCTACGACCTATTGCAATCACCCCAATACCCAGCCTAATCTGTGAAAGTTTTGTGTTTGACTGGGCTTATGCTGATATTGCAGGAGTCGTAGACCCTCAGCAATTTGGCAACATGAAAACTTCCTCCACCACTCACTGTCTTGTCAGCTTTCTCGATTACATATACCGCCATCTCGAGAAACGAAAAACGTCTGTAGCTGTCGCCTTCATTGATTTCACTAAAGCGTTCGACCTAGTCGACCACAATATAATCATAAACAAAGCTATTGACCTCGGGCTTCGGAGAAGTCTCATACCATGGCTTACAGACTTCCTCAGTGACCGACGCCAAGCTGTACGCTTCCGAGGGGCTGTCTCCACCTTTCAGTCACTCACCTGTGGCGTCCCCCAAGGCACCAAGATGGGACCACTCTGCTTCCTTATGCTCATCAATGATGCCCTAAGAGAAACCCCTGCTCGCTGGAAATATGTCGACGACTCCACCATTGGGATCAGCGTCAACAATTCTGCTCCCAACTATACCGCCCTCCAGGATTTATTGAACAGTCTCCAAAACTGGGCCACCAACAACCATGTCACCATCAACCATACCAAGACCATGGTTATGCACATCAACCTCTCCTCCGACATTGTCCCACCTCCTTCCATTACCCTAGGTCCGAACACACTCCAGGTTGTAGATTCCACGAAGCTCCTCGGCGTCACCATAGACAACAAACTAAATTGGAAACCACACGTCAGTGAAGTTGTCAAAGCCTCCAGTTTCCGTCTCCACCTGCTCCGCCGACTCAAGTCCCTCGGAGTTCCTGCACACGAGCTCCTCAGTGTATACACAACATTCATACTTCCCAAGCTCACCTATGCCTCCCCCACCTGGTCTTCCTCCCTAAATGCCACACAACGTAAACACCTAGAAAAAGTGCAAAAGAGGGCATGCAAGATTATTCTCTCCCCTTCCTACTCCACATATCAAGAAGCGCTCAACACACTGACCCTTTCGACTCTCACTGACCATCACCACGACCTCATCTACAAATTTGGTAAGAAGCTTCTACACCATCCCCGACACCGGCTCCTACTACCACCTGACATCCCCTGTCCGAGAATTGCTGTTCGACACCACAACCGCATCCAGCCCATACGTGCACGAACTGATCGCTATAAGAACAGCCCAGTCCCAACCATTGTAAAAATTATCAATAACATATAATAAATCAGTGTATTCACTCCCGGTAAACACTGCTCCTTACACTGTCACTATGTTGAAATGAACTGTAGTTTGAGCTGATCCCCATCTAAGTTATTATATGTCTTATTTGTGTCACTTATGTTACTTGTATATTATTTGTAATTCGTAACCCATTCCCCAAATATGTAACTGTAAATTTTCAGCCTTCTGGCTGCCAAGCTCTTTCAATAAACCGTTAATTATTATTATTATTATTATTATTATTATTATTATTATTATTATATACAAAACTTACATTTACAAAAAGACACCTCCACATAGACAGAACAAAATCGGTAACATCTTTTGTTTTCGGTCAGTGTTTTATATATATATATATATATATATATATATATATATATATATATATATATATATATATATATATATATATATATATATATATATATATATATATATATATATATATATACACTATAACCGACACTGATTTTACAGAGTCAGGCCAAATACCGACTGCGCTATGCGAAAAAAAGTTTTTATTTTGGTTTTATTTGTGCCTCAAAGTCGCCCTTAGCTCACTTTTTAGAAAACAGCCAAAAGTCGCAGGGAGCCATGTCAGGAGATGAGTCTTGGGTGTATGGATACGACCCAGAAACGAAAGCTCAGTCGTCACAATGGAAGTCACCGGCATCACCAAGGCCAAAGAAAGCACGGCAGGTTCGTAGCAAGTTTTTTTTTTTTAGATTGCCCCCGAGGGGGCTAGTTAATTGGGCACCCCCTTACATCCTGTGCAAGGTGAAGCGCAGAAGCGTTTACAGCTCCCATCTGGGAAGCATGCTAAGTTCATGCTTGCCTTTATGACTCATGGATTAAGGGCGTAAAAGCCTGAAGGGTCGTAGGTTTTGTCAGCAAGTTACATAAAATGACGGAATGATGAATGTGTGGGGGGAGTTCCCGGTACATTTCATCTGTTTATGGCAAAGCGTGGCAGGTCCCTAATAATGTCAAGTGCCAGGCCTGTGACTAGGAGGAGAGATATCTGGTCCGGGAGGGAAGAGGTGTTGGTAACGGCTGGGGACCTGTAGGAGGTGGTCATAGGGCAAGTGAGGATGTAGTGAGAGAGGGTGTGAGAGTCGGGTTGGCAACAAAGTTTACAAACAGTGTGGCCAGGCTCAGGGTTGCCAATGTACTCCCATAGGTACCTGTACCCTAGGCGCACTGGCGCAGTCTCATGTACATAATCTGTTGAGATCGAGTCAGGGATTGATACTCTTTGTAGTGGCGGTTGTCATCACCTGTTACAGCGTCATAGTGGCATAGTGTGACGCTACCCCGTTGTTTCAGGTGTGTCCAATTTTCGTCGAATGCTTCTCGTTGTACGGCTTGTATGCGAGATTTGAGATGATTCAGGGAGAGGGCGAGAGTGACTTCAATATCTTCTTGTGTCGCTTCTTTGGCAAGCCGATCAACAGTGTCACAGGCAGTTATTCCTATATGTGACGGGATCCAAATAAACTTGACACGGATGTCATCAGTTTGTTCTAGCCCGGCGACGGCGGCTAGGGTGTGTTGGGCGGCACGGGAGGGTAATTTGAGCCTCGCTAGCACAGAAGTGCTGTCACTGATTATAAGGAGGTTCAGTACGAGCATAGGTCGCCCCCTCATGAATGCCCGCGAGGATGGCTATGCTTTCAGCATCAGTGGAGGAGGCCCAGTCGTGGACCCTGATTTTCCTGCGGGCCTGGCGCTCAGGAATCCACACACCTGCCCCAGCGCTGCCCAGCGTGGTAACAGACCCATCACAGTAGACGAGGATAGGAGGGTGGGAGGTCATAAGGGAGGAGGCGACATCATTAATCTGCTCAAGGCAGTTAAGTTTGAGCATATACAGCAGTTGGGTGGATTTACGACCAGGGAAGGTGTGGACGACAACATCAACACTCGGGGAAGTCCACGGCGGTAGAGGCGGATGAGTGTACTCGGGAGGGAGAGAGGTCGAGGGGGTGTAGAGGTGATAACGCAGGATGTCAGCAGCAGTGTGAACGGGCCACTGTTGAGAGGGGGAGGGAAAGGTAATGGGGACAGGCCGGCGCAGGAGGGTGTTAAGATGTGAGTTCAGTGAGCGCGACAGGGGAGTCGGTTGCTCACTGCGAAGAAGTTTAACACCAAGGATGGCATTGTGAGCACTAAATTGATCGCAGACGGGGAGTAGGATCAGTTCACGCTGCATGACTTCTATTCTGGTGGTCATATTATGAGGGCCTGAGCTGCCACCATTTTATGAGGGCCTGTGTGTCAGTAACAATTTCTTTTACTCTCATACTTATTACCATTGGTAGCGTGACGAGAGGAGGCTCGTGGGTAGGTGTAATGATAGTAACAAGCAATAGGGAAGAAATAACGGTAGATACTGTAGGTCAATAATAGACACAATATACAAATACAAAATTTATTTAAACATTAATATGGAGGTAGGAGAAAGAATATATGTACCAACAGACGAAATCTAGTACTAGGCCCTCAGGCTCAACATACTCACACCACTACTGGGTGGACATACTCAATAACATTCACACCACTACTGGGTGGACATACTCAATAACACATAACTCTTATAGTCACTTAGCACCATAAAGACCAGGGGCAACTGCCACTTCAACACTCAGTCGTCAGGGGTGATACTCAAGCAACAGCCATGGGGTCCAGCCACCATGGGGTACTTTCCGACGATCTCTGAAGATCCCAGTGGATTAATCCCACCACACAAATAGCCCGACTGAGTTAGACACTCATCCACCACTGATGGGGGCTGGTAGTGGTGTGTGGCTTGGTGATCCGGGGTCACCTCGCAGGCCGAGCGTTAGGGCCAGACGAGCCAGCTATGGGGGCCATAGGTAGTCTGAAGTGTCTGACGGCCGGGTCTCACGAAGGTAACTGATCCTACTGGACCTCGGACATCTCCCCAGACATAGTGGATACAACATCCATGCTACAGATACGGCCTTGGCTGCGTTAGGGACCTGTATGGGTGAAGGGACGGGCACTCACTAACGGTGACAACATCACGTTTCAGGGGACGTTAAAGACGTAAATATGACTTCACTCAGAGCATATCAACTACGTTACTGTTGTAACGGGCCGAGTTTTCTCTTTTCAATAATTTACCATCCAGCTATTCTTTTCAATGAGTATCCGGTTTTATATACTTATCCTTCTTCAATTCTTTACATATATATCCTTATTCTTCTATATTCTTATATAAGTAGCTTATATGCTTCTCTGCTTATATTTTTCAAGTCAATGTTCTTTCTTTTCATTTCCTTTCATATATTATAATCTCTTCCATATATTTTGTTCTAGTTATATTCTAAACCATGGATTAACCTGGGAAACCATGTCTGTCTTATTACCACACTTATTATACTTACACCGGTAGAACTGCCACCACCCAGGATTTTTCTAGAATATAACACCTCTTGGTTAACTGTTAGGTAGCGAGCTTCTAGGCACGTGAGTTAGTTATTTTCTGAGAACCAATGTGGGAAAGGATAGAGTGGTGATATTCGGAGACGTAGATTACTAATTCAATATTTATTAACACAGTGATTGGATAAGATGCATCTTAAATTCACTCAGACAAAGCAGAACTGCAATTTATTTCTTAAGTCATCAAACACTTCAAGAACTTATTACCTCATTAAATACCTCCAAATTCTTATTACTTCAATCGACAATTGTGGTATTGTCACTCTGCCACATGATAGTCAGTACTGGGTATACACCAGATATCACTGGACCCTCAGGTCTTACCTTACCAAGTAGCAAATTAACTCTTCACTTCTTGGTTATATCATTATACTCTCAGATTATCATTTCATGGTCACTACCAATGAATACATAGCACAATGAACAACTCCACAATTATCTCAACATACAATACCTCCTGTTAATTCACAAGGAACGACATGGCACTTTTAACTCTCATTCAGTGATTCAATACTTAACCTGGGATACTATATTTCTGCTAGTTATCCCCCAAACAAGATACCTTAATACTTAGGTCTATGTAACCGTGAGGAGTACCCCAGGGTAACGCTGGTCTCTACAACAAATGAAGATCGCTGTTAGGGGTCGGTTGTAGACCGACACACGCTCCGGGAGTGGGCGCCTGATTTGCAGGAAACGGACTTCCCAGTTCAGTCCTGTCGAATCAACGGCATCGTCCAACCCGGTTACCGCCCCACGTTAGCCGATGAGTATTCAGCTCAACACACTGGAGAGACGTTGAGGAAGTCACGAATGCGTAAAGGTCTAACTTCAACTATACAAAACATACGCCTGGCAACGGTTCAGACAATATCTAAATCTCTACGTTACTCGACTTAATTGGCACAGAATTCACTATGTTAACACATGAGCCCTAATATTCACCAAAATTGACTAAGTTAAACTGAATTAATAGGCGGCGGGAACACACGTTAACATACCTGGAGAGACGTTGAGGAAGTCACGAATGCGTGATTCTCCCTCGTGTAGAGGTATATACGTGCACCCGCGGGCAGCTTGGGCCTCCGTATTCATACCAGAAGGGTCGATCTTACCAACAACATAACTTCTCTATCATTTTGGATCACTGTATACTTAGTTATGAACTCCGGTGTTCTTGATCAGGGTAATTTCCTATGTCTATTCATATAATCTAATCAGAGGTTGAGCTTGCCAGGAAAAGGTGGAATATACACGTCGATAACATTAATTCTGCAAGCTCAGGCCTGAGGCGAACAAGGAGCTAGTCACGGGGAGGCGCTAGATCTTGGAGATTATACCAGTTGACAGAATAGTTCAGGAGATTAATGACTTTCTCAAATAGACAACTGACACTAATTAAACTATAAACATCAGATTCTCTGATGTCGGGGCGACAAAATGATATAACTTCAGGCGCGATCAGAAACTCATGGATACCCCCCACGGACGACATAAAATACGCCACTATAGCTGGCAAACTCGACACTCACTTACTTGACACGTTCTACTAACGATAAGGACAGTTGAAGCATTCTACCCCACTCACAATGGATCTTGAATGTTCCAACTGTAAACAGACATATCTAAGTTGACTCAAAACAAGGGTGTTCTCTCTCACACTCAAATTCATTTTATAGAGAGGTTGGTTTCAGTAAGTCAGAGAAAATGGGATAACGGAGGACTGAGGTGTCTTGAAGTGATGAGAAAACGGACTCCTCAGATGGAGGACTCAAACGAAAGCCGAGTTACATGTTTTGTGAGCTATTAAGCGTAATATGAATCATTTGATTTTGGCGCTAACTGACGTGTAAGACCGTGGTCATTACACTCCCTGCTAATGTCCTGCACCCTGCTGCTGTCGTGGACCCAGCTGCTGTCACGAGCCCTCATCCGCTTCTGCTGACGCAGCCCCTGCTCCTGACCCAGGCCCACACACCCCAGCAGGCGCATCTGACGACTCTGTACCTGCCGTGAGGGAAGCACAACATTCATCGCCTCCACACACCCTTTTTCTCTCTCTCTTCTCCCACAGATAGTGTGTATATAGACAGTTGTATCTAGCGACCGGCTCATCCACGCCATCGCCGTTGTCTCACATGAGGCATGTACCGCCCGTTCTGCCTCACATGTGCTAAGCAACTCTGCAGACAACAAGTCTCCTACACCGCCTGGAGGGAAGAGGGAGTATTGTAGTGGATTTCTCCCCTACAAACGCTGTTTGTCGCTGAGTAGCCGACCCCACCAATTCCCCAGTGTATGCCTCGAGGTCTAGGTCAACCAGCGCCGCCATACATCACGGAGCGGGGGTCAACTACTAAGCCACGTCTACCCCCGTTATTTAAGACCTGACCTCGTGGTGACCTCTCTCTTTCTACCTACAGCCGCAGCCAGCAACACCTCCTCCTCCGCCGCTGCCTGGCGGCCCTCGCTCCTCCTCCGCCTGCCTGGCGGTCCTCTCTCCCGCCGGCGAGCATGGCGACCCACAAGCTGTCCTTCTCTGAGCGTCCTCACCAACCAGCTCTCTCTACATCACGCTTGTAACCATGCTGCCTTCCCAGCACCAAGCTGCATTGTACATCCAATACAACATGTATATAGAGAGCACATCGTGAGTTTCCTTTCTCCATCCCATCCTGAGTGTGAACCAAACATCCTGAACCCCACAAGTATTTACTAAACCATCCTCTTGATCTAAATTGTGAACAAGGTGACTTCTCAAGATCTGCAAGAAGTGAAAATGTGGGTGAAAAGGAAAGAGTTCGATATGTGCCCAAATCCTTGCTTACACGTCAAATGGCAAATGATGAAAAAGTTAAAAGGGAATGGCTTGTGTATTCTCCAAAAACTGGAGATGTATTTTGTGTTCTATGCAAGCTATTCAGCAAACAAGTCTCATTGTTTACTAATGGGTTTAGCGACTGGAAAAACTGCCAGCGTAGAGATACTGAACATGAAAGTAGCAAAGAGCATAAAATCTCAGTTACTAATTGGGGTGTGAGGGCAATTACAGCAAGGCGAATTGATTCCACTTTGGCTTTGCAAGTAGAATTGGAGAGAAAATACTGGAAAGAAGTTCTATTGCGCATAGTTGAAACACTAAAATTTTTAACATCAAGAGGTCTTCTTCTCAGAGGTAGTGATGAAAGAATAGGCTCTAGCAACAATGGGAATTACTTTGGAGTACTGGAACGCCTGGCAAAATTTGACCCTTTCTTGCACAGCATCTGGAGAAGTATGGTGCTGTAGGCAGTGGAAAGACTTCATTTCTCTCAAAAACGATTTGTGAGGAAATGGTCAATCTGATGGCTGAAGAAATTCACTCAATTATCATATGTGAAGTGAAACAAGCCAAATATTATTCAGTTAGTGTAGATTCCACACCGGATGTTAGTCATACTGGCCAACTTACATTCATAGTTCGTTATGTCAAACCTGATGGCAAACCTGTTGAGCGATTTCTAAAGTTCATAGACATACATGACCATGGTGCAGAGAGCATAGCCTCAACTGTTGTACAGTTAATTAAAGATGTTGGTCTTGATTTGAATGACATGAGAGGGCAGAGTTATGACAATGCTGCCAATATGTCAGGCATTTACACTGATTTCCAAGCCAGAATAAAGGCTATGAATCCCCTGGCATATTATGTCCCTTGTGCAGGTCACTCCTTGAACCTTGTAGGAACATCAGCTGCCAGCAGTTGCCTTGGGTCTGTTTCATATTCCAGATTTTTGCAAGCCTTATACAACTTCTTCTCAGCCTCCACATATAGATGGAATCACTTGAAAGCTGCACTACCAGCTGAAGGGATTGTAGTGAAATCCCTTTCAGAAACTCGCTGGAGTGCGAGGGCTGATGCTGTTAAAGCAGTGTTTTTACATTCCCTTGAGATAAAGTCAGCACTGGAGAACATATGTTCTGACAGTAGACAAACTGTGGCTACAAAGCTTGAAGGTGAAGGCCTCATAAGACAAATGGAAGCATTTGAAGCAGCACTTCTTACTGTAATATGGTATAAAATCTTAACAAGGTTTAATGCAACCAGCTTATCACTTCAAAAAGTTGAGAGCGACCTTCTGTCAGTTGTGAAACTGTATGAGAGTTTGATCTACTTCGTCTAAGAAATGAAACAGGGTTAGTTTGATGAAATAGAAGATCAGGCTAGGGCTTTTGCTGAGCCTGTCTACACAGAGACAACAAAAAGAACAAAAAAGAGAAAACATTTCTTGGATGAATCATTTGGCACTGAAACTCAACTTGATCCACGTGAGAAGTTCAAGGTGGACAATTTCTACACCATATTAGATTGCCTTAGGAATGAATTAGAGCACAGAGTGAATGCCTACTCAGAAATAAAGAAGCTGTTTAGCTTCTTAACGGAGTATGACAGTATGAAATATGATGACCTCAAAGCCCAACTGGAATTGGTTGTCAGTACCTATTCCAGTGACCTGGAAGCATTTGTTCTAGATGAGTTTTTGCAATTTAAAGATATTTTGTCTTCTGAATCTGACAGGTCAGTGACGAACATCTCCACTTTGCTAAGGTCCAAAGATGGTATTTTGACAACTGTCTTTCCAAACACTAGTATCTTGGTAACAATTTTCCCCATCCCCATTACAAATTGTGAAGGAGAGAGGTCTTTCTCTACTCTATCTAGGGTGAAAAATCACCTGAAGTCTACCATGGGACAAACCAGATTAAACTGCTAGGGGAATATATGGGCACGGGGGTGAGGGAGACTGCAGCGGGAGCGGGTAAACAAAGTGAAAGATTACAGGGAAATAGTGTTAGGAATGATGACAAAACTAAATTAGACAGGGAGTTTAAACCTAAACGCGGTAAAGGGAGGACTCAGAACACGACTAACTTAAATGTCTACTACGCGAACAGTAGAAGTATGAGAAACAAAATGAATGATATTAGGGCCTTGGTATGTACCGAAAAAATCGATATAATAGCATTCACTGAAACATGGATCATCCTAGACTCACGTGAGTTACCTGTCGAATACCAAATTGCGGATTACAAATTGTGCCATACCGATAGGCCGTCCAGGAAAGGAGGCGGAGTAGCCATCTATGTCAGGGATAATCAGAAGTGCGAAATAAATAAGGAAATAAAAACTGAGTGGAATATAGAAACAATTTGGATTGAATTAAACGACGGTAGGAAAAAATTAATCATAGGAGTAATATATAGACCTCCCAATCTTGATAGAGTTAATGAGCGACTTATCTGGGATGAAATGTGCAGGGCTTCCATACACAACAAAGTCTGTATAGTAGGCGATTTTAACCTTGGCCAAATAGATTGGACTGACCTTACGGGTAACTCAGTATCAGAGGATTTCCTCGAAACGATCCAGGACTGTTTCCTAAGTCAACATATAACCGAACCCACCCGGGGTAATAATATACTCGATTTAGTTCTGTCGAAAAAAGAAAACCTCATTAGCAATGTCGAGGTAGGGAACGAACTTGCAAACAGCGATCACAAAGAAATTAGATTCCAGTTAGATTTTCAGGTCAGACGTAAAGGGAATTCCATTAAAGTCCCAGATTTCAGAAGGGCAGACTTTGATAGTTTAAAGAGGCAGCTGAGAGAGGGGGTGTCACGCTTGGATGTGAACCTGGCAGATGACACCGACCTGATAACGAGATCTGAGATTGCCGAGTTCCACGACAATTTAAATAATGAGTTAATTAATGCACAAAGGCAGAACATACCATACAAAAAACTCAGATCAGACAACAATGACCCTAAACGGATAAATAATTATTTAAAGAACATTATTGGCCAAAGGAAGGCTATAGGTAGAAGGATAAATCGTGGCGAAATTTACCTCCGGGAGTATTATAAGGTATTGGCAGGTAGGGTCAAGACCGAGATAAGAAAAGCCAAGAGGAACTATGAACTGAAGATAGCTGGAGAGGCGAAAACAAACCCCACAGGATTCTATCAAATGTATCAAACTAAAACACGAGATAAGATTGGACCAATACGTTCAGATACCGGCGAGCTAACTGATAACAATGGAGAAATGAGCAATAATCTGAATAAATATTCTTCAACAGTTTTCACCACCGAAAATTTAAACATGATACCCGAGGCACTGACTCTATTCAGAGATAGTGAAGAAAACAAATTAAGCGAGTTAGTAGTGACTAGTAATGATGTTAATAAGCAAATAGACAAACTGAAGCCTAATAACTTATAAGTCACCTGGTCCCGATGAGATATTTGCCAGAGTATTAAAGGAATGTAAGGATGAGCTTAGTATGCCCTTAGAAAAGTTGTTTAACATGTCATTAAAAACAGGTGTAGTACCAGAATCCTGGAGGATAGCGAATGTAATACCGATTTTCAAGAAGGGAGATAGATCACTACTCTCTAACTACCGCCCAATCAGTCTAACATCAATAGTAGGTAAATTATTAGAATCAATTATTTCAAACTCTATTCGAAACCACCTGGAGAAGCACAAGTTGATCAATGATTCCCAACATGGCTTCAAAAGCAGGCGTTCATGTCTAACTAATCTATTAACATTCTTTTCATCAGTTTTCGAATCGGTGGACGAGGGGCACAATTATGATGTGGTATATCTCGACTTTAGCAAAGCCTTCGACAGAGTCCCCCACGAAAGACTAATTAGAAAGGTAGAAGTGCATGGCATCAAAGGTAATATCCTTAAATAGATTAGGGCGTGGTTATGGGACAGGAAACAGCGAGTGAGCATAAACGGCACTAAATCGCATTGGAGCAACATCACTAGTGGAGTTCCCCAAGGCCCAGTACTTGGACCATTATTATTTATTATATACATAAACGACATAGATATCGGCATAGACAGCAACATAAGTAAATTTGCTGATGACACTAATATAGGGCGTGTAATTAAATCTGACGAGGACTTTGCAAAACTACAGGAAGATCTAAACAAATTTTTCGAATGGTCGGGAAAATGGCAGATGAAATTCAATGTGGACAAATGCAAAGTACTCAGTATAGGAGATGTAAACAGGGAAACCAGTTACCAGATGAACAACGATGCCATTGTGGAATCCGACTGCGAGAGAGATTTAGGAGTAATGATAAGTAGAAATCTTAAGCCAAGTAAACAATGTGTTTTTGCTCGTAACAAGGCTAATAAAGTACTTGGGTTCATACAAAGGAGTGTTAGTTACAAGACTAGCAAGGTCATCTTAAAATTATATCTAGCGCTTGTGAGACCTCACCTGAATTACACAGTTCAGTTCTGGTCATCGTATTACAGAATGGATATAGAATCATTGGGGACATTAGGAAGGTACTCAAACTATCCAACCAGGAGCGAACTCGTAACAATGGTTTTAAATTAGACAAATTTAGATTTCGGCGTGAAATAGGTAAACACTGGTTGGGAAACAGAGTAGTGGATGAATGGAACAAGTTACCAAACATCATCATTAACTCGAATACGCTGGATAGTTTAAAACATAGGTTGGATGCTTATATGAGCAATAGGGGTTGGGTATAAACGGGACTGCCCAGTATGGGTCAATAGGCCCGCTTCAGTTTCCTCCATTCTTATGTTCTTATGTTCTTATTATTATGCATTGAATCTGGCCTCCTACAATCCCGACACAAACAGTATCATTGACAAATTTTCCATGAAAAAAGTAGGAAGAAGTTATTTTGAAATTCGCACAATTTGCTGTACTTCATGTGCTTGCAAAATTGATTATGCTTCAAGTTAATTGTATTTCTTTCATTATTCCCATATATAAGATGCACATGATATAGAACTAATTTGAATAAAAGTAATGATGTGACACATAGTGTTGAAATTCTTATTTCTTACATTATAATATTATGATATTATGTAATATTTGATGACATTTGGCCATTGCATAATAATTACAGTATATATATATATATATATATATATATATATATATATATATATATATATATATATATATATATATATATATATATATATATATATATATATATATATATATATATATATTTCATGTAGATCCACAATGAAAACGTGGATAAGATAAATCTTGATAAAATCACACGGGAAAAGGGAAACAACGGAGCACCTTAGCTTTCGTCTTTATTCAAGACATCTTCAGAGGCAACTGGATTACATGGACAGAGAGAGGCTTAAATATACAAGGTGACCTTAAAAACATGAGGTCAGGTCATAATGAAGTCATCCACTAATCTCCAGACCAACACACACGTAGAGGAGCTTGTAGTGGACGTCTACCCTACAACTGCGTAGCCTCATGCCACCTGCTACGTCTTCCCTAGCAACCAAACGAGCGGCCCAGGGGGGGGCGTCACCAGATGCCACAGTATCCTAGCAACGGAGTCAAAAGACCGGGGTTTCCCACGGGTGACTCACGGGTGACTCACGGCTGCTGTGTATATAAGCTCTGTCTCTCCATTGAGATTCATTCTGGCCTCTCTTCTTGAACACGCAACACCTCCTCCTCCGCCTCTGCCTGGCGGCCCTCGCTTCTCCTCCGCCTGCCTGGCGGTCTTCGCTCCCGCCGGCGAGCATGGCGACCCACCAGCTGTCCTTCTCTGAGCGTCCTCACCAACCAGCTCTCTCATTCTGCTCTCGGTTCCTGAACACGCAACACCTCCTCCAAGCAAGCTCCTCGCTGTCCCGTTCTCATTCAACCTGGAGGCCAGCAACAGGCAACATCTTCTCTAACGAAGCTCCTGCACATTTACCTCCTTCAACACGCTACTCACCGAACGTGTCTACTGAGTAGCTCCTCACCACACGGCACCTCCAGCACCAGACTGTCTACCATATAACTTATATTATATAAGAAAACCACCACCTTAGAGTTTCCATCCATCCTGAGTGCTAGACAACATAATATCACGAAACCCGACAAATGGTGACTCCCGGAGATTCGCACTCACACAGGATGGAGGAGAAACTGATCACGCTCCCAGTCTTCAAGCAGCATGGAAGATGGCTTATCCACACAGAAGCAGCTCTGCTACTCTAAGCAGACACCAGCTCCCCTTCCTGCCCCAAGCACCACATCCTACCCACCCCAGCACACCCGTCCTGCCTCAGATGCCGACCCCGGCCCAGCAGTAACCCCTGTCGCCCCTGACGCGGCCTCTGTTCCTGAGTGCGGACCCACACACCCCTCTTTTCTCCCTCAGGTACTCCATGCTAATGTCCTGCACCCTGCTGCTGTCGTGGACCCAGCTGCTGTCACGAGCCCTTATCCGCTTCTGCTGACGCAGCCCCTGCTCCTGACCCAGGCCCACACACCCCAGCAGGCGCATCTGACGACTCTGTACCTGCGGTGAGGGAAGCACAACATTCATCGCCTCCACACACCCTTTTTCTCCCTCAGGTACTCCCTGCTAATGTCCTGCACCCTGCTACTGTCGTGGACCCAGCTGCTGTCACGAGCCCTCACCCGCTTCTGCTGTCACGAGCCCTCACCCGCTTCTGCTGACGCAGCCCCTGCTCCTGACCCAGGCCCACACACCCCAGCAGGCGCATCTGACGACTCTGTACCTGTCATGAGGGAAGCACAACATTCATCGCCTCCACACACCCTTTTTCTCTCTCTCTTCTCCCACAGATAGTGTGTATATGGACAGTTGTATCTAGCGACCGGCTCATCCACGCCATCGCCGTTGTCTCACATGAGTCATGCACCGCCCGTTCTGCCTCACATGTGCTAAGCAACTCTACAGACAACAAGTCTCCTACACCGCCTGGAGGGAAGGGGGAGTATTGTAGTGGACGTCCCCCCTACAACTGCGTAGCCGCATGCCACCTGCTACGTCTTCCCTAGCAACCAAACGAGCGGCCCAGGGGGGGGGGGCGTCACCAGATGCCACAGTATCCTAGCAACGGAGTCAAAAGACCGGGGTTTCCCACGGGTGACTCACGGCTGCTGTGTATATAAGCTCTGTCTCTCCATTGAGATTCATTCTGGCCTCTCTTCTTGAACACGCAACACCTCCTCCTCCGCCTCTGCCTGGCGGCCCTCGCTTCTCCTCCGCCTGCCTGGCGGTCCTCGCTCCCGCCGGCGAGCATGGCAACCCACCAGCTGTCCTCTGAGCGTCCTCACCAACCAGCTCTCTCATTCTGCTCTCGGTTCCTGAACACGCAACACCTCCTCCAAGCAAGCTCCTCGCTGTCCCGTTCTCATTCAACCTGGAGGCCAGCAACAGGCAACATCTTCTCTAACGAAGCTCCTGCACATCTACCTCCTTCAACACGCTACTCACCGAACGTGTCTACTGAGTAGCTCCTCACCACACGGCACCTCCAGCACCAGACTGTCTACCATATAACTTATATTATATAAGAAAACCACCTTAGAGTTTCCATCCATCCTGAGTGCTAGACAACATAATATCACGAAACCCTACAAGCTTAAGAGAAGGGGGGTGACGTGACTAGTTAGGTCAGGTAAAAAATAAGGGACCCACTAAATAACTATTATACATCTAGATCAAAGGTTTTCAGAGCATTTTTAACCTTGGGCCACTGACAAATAAATTTATGTAACATATTATCAGTTTTGAACTGACCATCACTTAGGTTTATTGATTTTAATTCCTTAATCAAACTAGCTTGAACCAGAAGTCTTTCTGTGACACATGATGATTTAAATACTTCTAAGCTTTTATCCCAAGCAATGGGATGATTATTATTCCTAACATGAACAAACAAGGCACTGCTTTCAGATGCTGTTCTGATATTATACCGTACTTATGTTGTTTGATTCTGAGCTGCAGTGTTTTTCCTGCCTGTCCTACATAATTACAATTACATTTGCTACATGGAATACAATAAACACTTCCATTTACATTCAAACTTGGGCTATTTCTTATTAACATATTGGTAATGGTTGAGTCATACTTGAAAACAACATTAATATTTAGAAGCTTGAGGGACCGAACTAACGGGACAAATTCATTACGATAGGGCAGAGTCTAAATATTCTTAAGTGTAGGAATTTGCCTGGTTTGAGAAGAATGAAAGGATTTTTTAGCCCTTTTAAAACAACGATCAACAAACACAGAAGGGTACCCGAGTTTCTGTGCAATGGAACGAATGTGTTTCAATTCATCGTCAATAAATTCAGTCACAAATATGCAGACATCTTAAGAACATAGCAGAAAAAACTGACATTTTGGTAGACTCCAGGTGATTCGATAGAAAGTAAATGAAACTGTCTACCTGTGTGGGCTTTCTGTATACCTTAAATTTGTAGTTTTGGCCATTTCTCATGATAAGCATATCAAGGAATGGAAGGGATCCATTTATTTATCTTTCAATTTTGAATATGATACTTGGGACAATATCATTAAGCTTGTCTAAAAATTCCAATGGGTCACTGTATATTTAAGCCTCTCTCTGTCCATGTAATCCAGTTGCCCTTTTCCCGTGTGATTTTATCGATATATATATATATATATATATATATATATATATATATATATATATATATATATATATATATATATATATATATTGATTATTGAAACATGCAAACATTTCTATAAATTTGGGGGCCCACTGATGAGTTTGGCCTGGGACTCACAAGTAGGTAAATCCGGCCCTGTGTATAACTTTCTGTAAGCCCCAGAAGGGGATTCCAAAGGTAAGGGTGGGAATAGTATACTACCCTGTCCTTTTGTTGTAATAGTTTTATTGTCAATAAAGTATTTCGATTTCAATTTCAATTTCCGTCACAACACTCTCTGGCAAGTTGGAATTGGGCAATTTCTCTTGAGAGTTTCTACAAATAAAGTTACAGTATTATTTATGTCGTTTGGTTCATTGTTCCAGTTGATATCAACTGTTACAGAAATTAAGATATTATGAAAACATATATATATATATATATATATATATATATATATATATATATATATATATATATATATATATATATATATATATATATATATATATATATATATATATATATATATATATATATATATATATATACATGCACCTGCACTGCCTTGCATATATATATATATATATATATATATATATATATATATATATATATATATATATATATATATATATATATATATATATATATATTATATTATATTGCCAGTATTTTCTAGTACAGTATGTCCTCATCAATCTGGTAATCGACCTTTCTCTGACCCTTGATAGGTTCATCCTCTCTCTTCGGGGCAGGATAACTGAGTCTATAGAAATAAACCACCCAAATATAACAATCTTTCTAGTCACTTGTATTTATCAACTTTTTTTTTTCACATTATTGGGCCAAAACTGTACGCAATTTCATTGCAAAATACAATATTTAATAAACGTATGTTCGTAAATGTTACGGGTGTTTACTATTTCGGAAGTAGGAAAGAAGTGACCTTGAGGCTTGAAGCCGCTTGATACTGTATTGGGGAAAAACCAACACACAAGTGACGTAATTGTTGCTCGATCTACAACGTAGGATGGATATATCATTGTACCTTTCGGAATACTTTAGATGTTATAGCAAAATTGACTAATAAACAGTGTCATTTGTCTAATGCATGACGCATTGGCTTTTGATATTACGTAACTTTTATTGGGCAGCTGAGTTAGTTAAATACTCCCGCTGATATAATCAGCTGGTAAGGTGTCAGCTGATCCTGCTGGCATCTGGTATATACTTGTAGTGTGTTTTCGATAGTGTGTGACACTCATTATATTCCAAAAATAATTAAAATTAAAAATAAAAGTAATACTGTAGGAATATTCTCAAATCGTATAGAAGTCACACTGTGTGGTATTAAAGCTAAATATAAAGAAGAGTCAGACAAATGCGTTTGTCAACTGGTTATTACTGGCTAAGGAAAACTGCCGTATGATAGATAACAGAATTGTAATTGTTGTAAAATAATTACTAAAGTATATATCAAATCTAATAATGATATGATAGGAATTGGAGGAAAAGTAATAAAGTGGGCAAAATATTTTGAGGTGGAGTAGGCGAGGACCACGAGTGTGTCGCCATCATCAAAACATTGTGTGGCAGAGAAGTTCCCGTGACCAGGACTTTACCTGTGGTTTTTTTTCAGTTTTCCTGTGATTGAATACTATCGTATGGACCAGTGAGAAACATTCCTTATAGTTATGCCTCCAAAAAACAGAAAAGTAGCCGTAATGGGCTACAGAAGTGTTGGTAAGCATAGGGTCATGAAACCATTTTGCAAGTATGTTGTAATTAATTGGCAGTGAATATTTTGCCATGACGGGCAAAGGTCTTACAAACGCAATTTTGCCGTGAGTGCGCTCTGATTGGCTAATCGTCTACTACAGGCATTTATTTAGCCGTGAGATGATTGTTGTGTAGCTGTAAACATATCTAACCATATTTATGTTGTGTATGGAAACTTATTATAAATGGGGCGACATTTACTAGAACCTAGTAGAGCCTGGCCTAAACAACCCAAGAAACCTACCTACAGTAACCTTACCTAACTTCCTAGCCGGAGGCGGATCCCCTGTCCTATTAAATAGAAAATACTTAACCAATCAGAGTGCACCCACGGTAAAATAGCATTATTAGAGGGTCCGGCTAATTACCCAAATGTACCCAAATATAGCCGCAATGAAGTCAAATGATGGTCCTACATGAATAAATCGGACTGCTAATCACTTCTCGACTAGTATTTGGTGTCACGAAGTCACAAAAATTTGGTAAACTTAATTTAATCTGAGTTAATAGATCGAGTGCATGTACCTAACCTAACCTAACTCAACTCAGATTAAATTAAGTTTACCAATTTTTTGTGACCGTGACACCAAATACTAATCGAGAAGTGATTCACAGCCCTATTTACGCTTGTAGGACCATCATTTGACTTCATTGTGGCTACATTTAGGTACATTTGGGTTCATTTGGGTTCATTTGGGTAATTAGTCGGACCGTTAGTAGAAACTTAGCCGGTCACGGCAACATATTTACTATGTAATTAATTTGATTGAATTTAAATATTTGTCCATTGGCTGCCTTCTGGTTTTGATACAAGAATAGTTTGTTTTGGTGTATTATGTGTTTTACTCAAATTTGACCTTCATTTCTTGTGCAAATTAGTGTTTTTTTTTTGCAAAAAATGAACAGTTTCATTTGTAGCAGAAACAGCTAAATTTCACAAAAATGGCGGCAGGTTTGAGAAAAACACATAAAACACCCCGTATTACAGAATGGATATAGAATCCTTGGAAAGAATTCAGAGGTGAATGACAAGACTAATCCCGGGCATTAGGAACCTTGAGTATAGAGACAGGTTAAAGCATCTTAATTTGCACTCCCTCGAGAGATGTAGAGCGACCTGATAGAGGTGTATAAGTGGAAGTCAGGGCTAAACAAAGGGGACATTACAAAATGTACTCAAACTATCCAACCAGGAGCGAACTCGTAACAATTGTTTTAAATTAGACAAATTTAGATTTAGGTGCGAAATAGGTAAACATTGGTTTGGAAACAGAGTAGTGGATGAATGGAACACGTTACCAAATATCATCATTAACTTGAATATGCTGGATAGCTTATATGAGCAATAGGGGTTGGGTGTAAACGGGACTGCCCAGTATGGGCCATCAGGCCCTCTGCAGTTTCCTCCATTCTTATGTTCTTATGTAAAAGAAATACTTAACCTAGCCTACAATATATACAACCTAGCCCAGTTTTTTGGAGCTTACCTGCTACTGTGGTGGAGGAAACAGCTGGACGATCTGGAGAAGGACGTGGTGGAGGATGGTAATTTCTGCCTTTTCTTAAAAGTAAACAATTTCCACACACAGGACACAGTCATGATGTTGGTAGGACACCGTGATCTTATAATAATTTTATTGCTACACTGTCGTTCTCATAAACTCGCTGAATAACCGCTAGGTATGGGAGAGAACACTTGTCACACTCCACCACAAGAGCCTTCAAATTTGAAAGTGGAAAACTGGCTAAATATAATTGGCTAGCCATGTCACATGACACGATACTTGAAGGTCACTGGTTGTCATGTCTCGAAGAGGAGGAGGAAAGGAGGAGACAAGTGACTCTGACAACATGGTGGATACAGAACTATATGCGTAGAAATTTGTGAAATGCTTCGTTAATATTGATTTGCACAAGACACTATATGAAGTCGAAAGATTCTCTTTTTCTAGTCTTTTTGTCTGTAATATAGAAAATTGGAATCTTGCAGACAGCCAATGAATGAATATTAACCCATCTTTTGAATTGTAAGGTTTATCAGGGTGAATAAATATGATTTAAAGGGTAGAGGAAGGTTTGAATAGGAGAGCATTTTATCATTTATGCTACTTAATTTAGAGTGTCACTGTTAAACATGAAGAGGAAAGTATACAACATAACGCATGTCTAGAAAAAAGTTCTGATCACTCGACTAACTAATGTACAGTAGAAGTCCAAAAATCCGGACTGCTTGGGGATTGGGTCGGTCCGGATTTTCGGATTTTCCGGATTCTCAGGCAGTACTTTTAAAATTAAAATTTAAGGAGGAATAAAGAAGAGATGAACAGGTACATTTTGATAGTTTATTCATTAGCAAATAAAGCATGCTTCATTTATCAAAACGAGCAGTTTTAAAGAAAAATAAAGTCAACACTAGACAAAAATGTAAACAAACTGTCTAATACCATGACAAGTCTTGAAATTCCTAAGCCATCCATCACTAAATGCGCACTCTGATTCAATGTTCATTTGCTCCTTAAAAGACTTTGCTTTGGCAATAAGCATCGGCCCAGAAATTGCCATACCTTCTGATCGTTTTAACAAAAACCATTCGTGCAACACTCTATCAAGATTTTCTAATTTGGGCCAATGTAAACTTTTTCTTTCAGCAATTTTAATGTAAGGCTCAGAAGAAGCTGTGAATTCTAGAATTTTATTCTTTGCCTTTTTTATATCATAAATTGTTGACTTTCCAATGTTGTATGTTTCCATTAGAACAGCATTGCTCACATTACATTCTAGTTTCTTAATTATTTTAAGTTTGTCACTCAATTTCAATGTGTTCTTCTTTTTCTTCACACAACGAAGTTTATCTACTTTAGGGGCCATTATTATGGGCTTGTACTCTGTACATGGAAAGAGTGGGACTCAAAATTACATACGTTGTCACAGTTTGATTGCTTGTTTTAAAGTGGCGATTGTGTGGTCGTTTGTTGTCGCTGTGCAGCTGTGGCAGTCACGCATGCACACATACAGGTAGTTCTGCTATAACGCGATAATTGTGTTCTTGTAAAATATCGTGTTATAGAAAATCGCGTAATAGAAATAACAGGGCTTATGGAGAAAATAGGGTTAGGTGCAGTTTACTCGAAATCGAAAAAATTTAGTAGTTAGCCTAACACAAAGGATAGCACAGTCTAAATAAATGTTACATTCATATCTAATAATGAAATCATACAGTAAATTTAACACTTTACCTTGAAAAAATATGAATGTAACTTGATGGGGGAGAAGGGTGATTTTGAGGTTGATAACATCAAGCTTCTCTTCAAGTGTTATATCCTTTCTTTTACGATAATCACCGGGAATTCTATCATCAGAATGCTTTTTGGAGATATTCTTCTTTACCATATTCACAGTTAATACCACAAAATTGGAGAAATAGTAAGCAAAAATCGCGTTATAGCAAACAAGCGATCGCGTTATACAAATATTGTTCCGAATTCATAAATCGCGTTAGAGCAAATTCGCGTTATCAAAACACGCGTTATAGCAGAACTCACTGTACACACAAAAGATTTATAGTGCCTCAAATTTTACATTTCAGTTCAAGCTAATTACAAAACTAACAAAATTAGTTACCTATAATTTACAATTACTTTTATTATTAGAATTATGTAAATTAATTTTTTAAAGCAACTCCATTCATTCACATAACCCACAAAAGCCCGCTAAATTTAAAAAGTTTGAGTTTTCGAAAAGTCCGGATTCTCGGGTGGCCGGATTCCTGGCATCCGGATTTTTGGACTTTTACTGTACATGTTTTTGGTAATTTGGTAAAGCGATTGCCTCTCACCACTGACCTGGGATTGACACCCGCTTGTAATAATAATACACTACTATTTATTCAGTGCACGTAGGCTGTGGGAGTATACAGTTTCTTGTGTGGCAAGACACTGCAAGTAAAGGACAATGGTAAGCAGTAAGGCAACTTGACCAAGGATAGCCGACAAAGCTGTCAGGTGCTTATTTCCTTTGCTTAGGCATACTCTTGGTCTCTAATCAGTAATATTATGTCACATATGTAATAGTGAAAGTTATTTGATCGCAGTGGATATTTTACCGTGACCGGCTAAATTCCTACTAACGCTATTTTACCATGAGTGCACGCTGATTGGCTAATCAAATCAAAACGACAATCCACAGAACCTATTAGAACGTTACCAAACCTAACCTCACCTCATCTACCTAACTTCACCTAACTTCCTAACCTGTGCATTGTTGTTTCTATTTACCTACTATCATCCAAACAACATCTCTAGAAAAACTGAATGCAGAGGATATTTTGCCATTTTGTAAGCCGGTAATGGACGATTAGCCAATCAGAGCACAATCACGGTAAAATAGAGTTAGTAGGAACTTCCCCAGTCACGGCAAAGTATCCACTGCATTCTTTGATAGAATTCAATAAGCATTACATTGCACTTGGACTATCTAAAGTTGGTGGATTACTACAGCAGTTCTACATTCTGATTTAATAATATAGAAACTTACTCTTCTCTTGCTGTAGCTTCATTGGTATTATTTTACTTTCATGCAATCTTGGAATCTTAGAAATTTTATCTTTGCAATCAATAATTTAGGCAATTTTAAGATACTTCTATGACATTTGCGAGGGAAACGTCATAGAAGAAGAGTGTCATAGAATTGTCTAAACTATTGACCGCAAAGATAAAATTCCTAAGATTCCATGGTTTTATAAAAGTAAAACTTTACCACTTCAGTTTTGAATTTCTTCATTTTAGCTTAAAATTATTTAATGTCGTAACTGATTTTGATGTGGTCTGGTAACTTGTTTCAGTCTGTTATAGCAGGAAAGAAGAATACCATTACGTCCTGTACTATACATAATCTTCTTTGCCACTGATTGGCCTGTTAGCTGCACGTGCAGTCGGTCATGTCTCAGTTATGCACTGTTGGCAAGTACAGTAAGTCCTCAATATATGCGAGTTCAGGAAATGCGAATTCACTCGTATGTGAGAACCCTATTTCTACCAGGAATTAAATTTATGCGAGCATGATATTCGCCCTTATGCGAGTAAGTGCATCATCACCGAGTCTCGTGTTTTGTTGGTCACTGTTGGGCGTTGTGCCGCTTGTGCGTCGCTTCCCATCACAATGCACTCAGTTTTGCATTAGCCCTCATGTCGTGATTTGGTATTTTTCGTACCCATTATCCATATTTCTCCAGTAATATGGCTTCCAAGCATCCTGCATTGTCTGCGCCTATCCCCTGTCCACCCATGAAGAGGAAGAGAACAGCCATAACACTACAATTAAATTAAAAAGTTTTGAATTGCTGTGAGGTGGGTGAGGGAGTATCTGCGCTTGGCCATTACTACATCCTGGGTGAATCCACAATTCAAAATATTAAGAAGAATGTAGACAAGATATGAGGTGCTGTTCAGCATGCAACACCTCTTTCTGCCAAAATAACAACAAAGGTGAGAAATCCAGAGATTGAGACGATGTTCTCAATGTACATACAGTAGAGTATGAAAATAAGAAGAAAAGTAGGCTTATCAACACTGTGATTAGGGTTAAGGCTTTGAAAATTTATGAACGCTTGTGTCAAGAAAAGGGTTCTGTTAACCCAGAACTCTTTATTGCTAGTAAGGGCTGGCTTGATCTCTTTATTAAGTGCCATAACCTGCAGA